>NC_045173.1:21428808-21786308 GCF_900700415.2 Clupea harengus | reverse complement strand
ATGCTAATACAGAGAATTGGATGGGGGGCAGGGAGTAGGCCCTGTGATTTTATGAATGCAGTTAGATGATTATCAGATTATTGATCAGTGTTCATCTTGATTTACATAGAGTGCTGCTGGCTTAATTGGTCAACCAACTGATTTTGTGACTTTTTCTTTTTTCTTTTTCGCTTGTGTGTGTTTGTACAGACGTGGCTGTGGAAGGAAGCGGAAAGGGACCCCAGTGAAAGTGTGCGATCGTGTTTTTGCCACAGAGGATGACGAAGAAAGCACCTCAGAGCACAGCTATTGCCCAGGTAAGGACCTTTGCTAACCGAACCTTTGGTAAAGGCAACATGCAAGTGTGTCAAACAGCGCTGCTCAGGTCACATTGAGCTAGATTTGCACGTCACACTAGATGGCATTCATGTGCCCTTGTCCCTGTGTGTTACTGTACAAGTCATCACAGCTAGACAGGAAAAGACATGTAAAGTAGTTCATGACTGAGTATAGTGTACATGTATTTGGTATGTTGGTGTCTATGGGCTGTGAGTACAAATGACAGTGAAAGCCTATGATGTGTTATATGGGGGGGGGGGGGGGGGGGGGGTGTGAAAGGACCAACATGTGTGTGTGTTTGGATCTGTGTGTGTTAAGGCATGAGGGTTTGTGTATGTGTGTGAGTGTGAATGTTGAGTATGTTTACATGATGAGTGTGTATGTGTGTGTTTTAGGTGAAGGTCAGTACCAGGGGGGAGAGGGGGGCAGGCACAAACTCCCTGCTCCAGAAGGCCCATACTACATAGCAGACTCTACACAGCTCTGGTGAGGGAATTGAAGTGTCTGTCTTTGTGTGTGTTTGTGTTTGTGCGGGATTGGATGTGTTTCTTAGTATGCTTGATTGTGTATTTGGTGATGTGTGTGTGTGGGGGGCTGAACATGTGTTTGTGTGTCTGGGAGCCGGGGTACTTTTGAGAATGCTGACTGTGTGTGACTGCCTGTGTTTATTGCAACATGTTTATTATAGCAAGGCCGATGGAATGTGTGTGTGTGTGTGTCTGTGTGTGTTTACTGCAGTGTGTAGTTCAGCTGATGGTATGTGTGAGTGGGTGTGATTTTGCTGCAGTGTGTAGTTAAACGCTTTATGTGTGCATGTGTGTGTTTGCGTGTGTGTCTGTGTGTGTGTTCTTGATTCCAAAATGTGTAATGTTTAGACCTACTGAGAGTGAAAAGTTTTTCTGTTTGTCTTTTGCCCTTTGAGAAATTACAATAGCATTTTTGCTACCATTTGTTCGTGTTTATACATAAGAAAGAGTATGTGCTTCTGTCTACATGGAAAACAGTAAGAGAAATAAGCAGAAATATGTTGGTGTGTGTATGTATAAGTATGGGTTGGGTGGTGTGTGTTTATGAGAAAGAGAGTAGGCATAATTTAGGTGTGTGTGTGTGTGTGTGTATGTGAGTCATCATAGTCTTGGTGTGGGTGTGTGTTTGTTACTGGTAACGCTTTTTGTGTCTGTGTGTCTATGTGAGTAATTAATGATGGTTGTGTGTGTGCGTGCATGCTTGTGAATGTGTGTTTGCTCATGTTTAGTAAGTGACCATGCCCAGTGTGCGTGCAATTGCTCATACATTTAAGTTTGTGTGTGTGTGTGTGTGTGTGTGTGTGTGTGTGTGTGTGTGTGTGTGTGTGTGTGTGTGGGGCGGGGGAGGGGGGGGCTTGACACTGCACTGCTGACAGTGAGTAGTGTGTGACTGAATCTTTCAGCTGATGGTGTGTGTGTGTGTGTGTCTTGAGTCTGTGTGTGTGAGTGGGTTTTTGTGTGAAAAAGCGGAAGACCTGCTGACTTAGCTGTGTGTCTGTGTGTGTGTGTGTGTGTGTGTGTGTGTGTGTCTATGTGTACACGACTTATCATTTGGATGAGTGTGTGTGTGTTCTGGTGATGGAGGGTGTGGGCGTGCTCCACTTATGGTGTGTGTGTCTGTTGCTGATAACGAAAAAGTGTGTGTGTGTGTGTGTGTGTGTGTGTGTGTGTGTGTGTGTGGATGGTGTGTTGATCCGTGTGTGAAGAAAAGATGGAGGGAGAGAGACAGTGTTGAGCTGTGAGAGTTTTGTGTGTGTTGCGGGCTTGCTGATTACTTGTGTGCGTGCGTGTGTGTGTTCGGTGTGTGTGCGTGTGGAATTGCTGATGGTTTGTGTGTCCCCCTTTGTGCTTGTGTGTGTGGATGTGGTATTTGTGATGTGTGTGTGTGTGTGTGTGTGTGTGTTGTGTGACTTGTATTTGCCTACTGCCTGGCCTTCTTCTGTGTTTGTGTGTGTGCGTGTGTGTGCATGTGCATACATTGAGCTTTCTCTCTTGTGTGTCTCAGTGTGTCTGAGCAGGGAGAGGAGGGGGACAGCGGTGCGCGGGGGCCCATTCTCTACCCCCCCACCCCAAACTGCCGCATCCGTGAGGTGCATTGTGGGAATCAAGTGCGGCTGGTCGTCATAGCAATCCGCGACATCACTAAGGGAGAGGAGATAACGGTAGACTACAGTCTGACTGAATGGGGCGAGAACGCAATGGTGAGCCTCACCGTAACCATGGCAATAGTAACCATGCCTGATTTATTTTTCCCCTGCGCTCTCTCTCTCTCTCTCTCTCTGTCTCTCTCTCTTTCTCTCTCGCTCTCTCTCTCTCTCTCTCTGTCTGTCTCTCTTTCTTTCTCTCTCTTTCTCTCTCTCGTCCTCCAATCTCAGCTCAGCATGCTGCTAATAACAATCAGGCTCCATAAGGCTCTGATTACTGTGATCAACAGTATAACACGTTTCTCTTACATTACTCTTGATATTGTTATTTACTGATGTGTTAAGCAGTTTTTTTTTTTTTTAAATATGCACCAATCAATTAATTTATTCAATGATTCATTTGTTTATTCATCATCTTAAACACAAGTAGTATAATGTATGTTCTGTGAATATACAGTGACTGAGGCTGGGATGGTTACAGTGCATAAGAGCATCTGTGGCCATGGTAACAGCTCAGTAACCGTCAGGTGAGGCGGTCATAATTATGTACTAAATATGAATATGCATGCCTTTTTCGCAGGGTTTCCATGGCACTGTGCCTCCGGCCGGTTTTGAGTGTAACTCTGACCCTGAAAATGGTATCAAGAAGGTAAGACTCCTGTTGACCCGGCTCGTGTGTGTGCCAACACAGTTTTATATCAGATTCTTTTAAACCAAAAATAATACTGCAGTGTTGTGTTTATGAATTACTCAATCAATTTCACTTTATCTTTCTTTTCTTCTCTCTCTCTCTCTGTCTCTCTCTCTCTCTCTCTCTGTCTCTCTGTCTCTCTCTCTCTCTCTCTCTCTCTCTCTCTCTCTCTCTCTCTCTCTCTGTCTCACAGGAGGATGAAGCAGGGCAGGTGCCCGTCTCCGTCTCTGAATACATCACACCATCCTGGTCCCTCTCTCCGTCCTCGTCCCCGCTGTCCCACTCTGACGGCAGTGACTCTGACTGTGAGGAAGAGGAGGATGAGGAAGAGGAGGACGTTGATGGTTCTGGCCAGAGGGGTCGCGCCCAGCATCGGCAAAAGAAGCGCAGGCACCCCTCCCTGGCCCTGGCCTCCGGCTCCATCTGCCCCGGCTCTGCCAAGAAGAAGCCCCCCCAGCAGCGTCCCCCAGGCCACCCTCCCGGCTGCTCTTCCTCTGCCTCCTCCATCCCTCGCTCGCTGCCATCCTCTCCGCCGCAGCATCCTCACCCAACGCGCCCGCTCTTCAAGTGCCCGGCGCCGGCCGTGGGCGCCAGTAGCAGCCACGGCGGCGTGCACCTGCGCATCCCCATGCCCTACAAGCAGTGCTGCGTGTACTGCGGCCGTCACTTCCGCTCGCTGCAGCGCCACTTGGACAAGCACCACGCCCACCAGCCGGACGTGAGGGCTGCCCTGGAGCGCGCCCACACACAGCCACACCCGTCAGCCCACCCCCCACACCTCCACGCCTCCCTGCCTTCCTCCTCCTCCTCCTCCTCCTTGCACCTCAGAGACGGCTCTGCCCCCGGGGGAGGAGCAGCTGCCTTGGTGCTCCCGTCAGCCCCGCCCAGACACGCCCCTTCTCCGAACTCCAGGAGGAGCCCCGCCTTGTCCCCAGGCCCCCGTAAGAGCCCCGCCCCCATAGCTACAACGCCACCCAGAAGGGGTGGGGTCCCTGTGTCTGTGCTGAAGAGGAGCCCGCCCACACAGGTGGTGAACCCGCCCAGGAAGGTGGGGCGTAAAGTGAAAAAGGAGAGAGAGGAGGAGGTGGAGGAAGCCGAGAGGAGGCCCAAAGAGGAGGAGGTGCCCACCCCCATCTACATGGAGCACAAAGAGGTGCTGGAGCTGCAGCAGCAGGTCTCTCATCCACATCTACCCCCAGCTATTACTCCAGACGAGGAGGATGACGACAACTGCATGGGCGACTACGACAGTGGAGCTGATGATAAGAAGGACATAATTAGGTATGGATTTCCCTGTTTTTGTGCTGCCTGTAAAACCCCCTCGGCGGTCTAGAAAACACAAAGAGATCACAGAAGTCAGGTCTTGAGTGTATTATCTGTGTCACACCAGAGCTGAATTGTCAGTGCTGCTAATACTTTAGTATGTTGCATAGACTATAACTTATACCAAAGCAGCTGGAAAAAAGTTTTAATGTTTCTGTCTTTCTTTCTTTCTCTCTCTCTTTTTGTGTTTCTCTCTTCTCTTCTTCGGTGCAGTTCTCGGCGGCCCCACATCATGCCTCTGCTCTCGTCGCTGTCGTCTCTGGTGCTGTACCTGCGTCGGCTGCAGCACTCGGCCTTCATCTCTCTGTCGCGCTCCCCACAGTCCGCCGAGGCCTGGCGCCTGCTGTGCCACTCCAGCCTGGCACTGCTCATCCTCTACAACCGCCGGCGCGAGTGTGAGGTCTCCAAGCTCACCATAACCGAGTACCACGCCCGCATCACCCCGCAGTGCCCGATCCCGGTGCCCCCGGGTGCCCCGCCGGCCCTCACCCCGCTGGAGGCCTCGCTGTCGCCCTTCGAGCGCCTGGTGCTGCCCCACCTGCCGCGTGTAGGAGTGCAGGGGAAGCGCGGCCGCGTGCAGCCTCTCATCCTGCCGCCGCACTCCGAGGCGTGCCTGGACATGCTCCTGCAGACGCGGCCCGGCGTCGGCGTGGACCCGCTCAACCCGTACGTCTTCGCCCGGCCGTACCACTCGCCTGCCACGCCGCTGCGGGGCACAGACCTGCTGCGCAGCCTGGCGCGCTCCAGCGGCACGCGCAACCCCCGCGCCCTCACGCAGACCCGCGTGCGCCGGCAGGTTGCCATCCTTACGCAGCTGCTGCTGCTCAGCGAAGGCGAGGAGGAGGCACAGAGGGGCACCTCCGTCCAGCGCCTGGAAAACTTCCTGCAGAGGGAATACCACGTGACTCAAAGCTGTGCCGGGATTGGCCAGGACCCGGGCCTGATGGGGCTGATCGGGCGCGTGGTGCTGTGCGGCGAGAGAGACGGAGTGCTCTTCAGAGGGATGAGCCTGCACCACATCTGCCTCGAGCTGGATGGTAAGACACCCATGCAAAGAAGAAGACGGATGGGAAGTCAAAGGTGGAGGGAAAGACACTGAAGGAGGGAGAGAGGGAGAGAGCCAGAGATGGAATAAGGAGAGGTAGAGAGAGATCGAGTATCGAAGGTCTATGTTCAAATGAAGGAAAGGGGGAGTGGTGGAGAAAGAATATGGGCAACATGACAGGAGATACAAATATGAATGTTGAAAAGAAGATATAGGAGGAGGTGTGGAGAGAGAAGGAAGGAGAAGAGATGTGCTGGGAGGGGAGATTAGATGGGTGAAGGTTGAAGAGGAAGACCATGCAAGATGAAAGAAAGGGTGTGAGGCGGATAAACAGAGCCACTAAAAGAGTGTGAAATGGAGGGAAACACACACTAAGAAAGCTGAAGAGAGGATTAGTCATGAGTCTCCAACAGTGCTAATTAACGTGCAGTGTAATAACAAATTACCTCTAATGAGAGATGCAGGGTAACTTATTTAAGGAGTGATTTTCCAATGAGTCCGATTAGTAACCACACCTCTCATTTTCCTCCTTCATTCTGACTCCTTTCCATCTCCCCTCCCCCTTTCTCTCCTTATCTGTCCACTTTTTCATCTCTCTCTCTCTCTCTCTCTCTCTCTCTCGCTCTCTCTCTCTCTCTCTCTCTCCATGCACAGTGATGTCAGGGAACTCTGGGGACTCCTTTTCAGAGGAGTCGGATGGAGAGCAGGGGAAGGAGAAGATGGTGTCGGTGACCCCGGCAGCCATGATTATGATGAAGAAGGGCTCAGCCAACGGCAAGTCCCCGCGGCCTAAGAAGATGAACGGAGCATCGCCGTTCTCCCCCGGTCGCAAGAGAGGCTCGGGTCAGCCCAAACCAGGTGTGTATTTGTTCGTGTTCGACTGTTTGGGGTTTCTTTATAGATACGGCTGTTCTTGTGTGTTTTCACTGGTGTGTATTTGTGTGTTTGATGTGCCTCTGTGGGCACAGGTGTTCTTGTACATATTCAGTGTGCTTGTGTGTGTACAGTATGTGCGAGTGGGAATTGGAGAGGAAGTTGGTTCAGGACAGTTCTTGTGCTCTATGATGGGAAAATTAAGAGGGGAAAGAGACAAATATGTCTGGTACCACTGAAATGTGGGTGTCTGCATGTGTGAGGGAGAGAGGGAGAGAGAAGGAGTGGGTGTTTATGTACACGAGAAAGAGATGATTCTTACTGTGCGTATCTTGTGGGTGGCCGTAATCATTCGTGTGTGTGTGTGTGTGTGTGTGTGAGAGAGAGTGGGTGAGAAGAAGGGTATATGTTTGTATATGAGCGATGCAGTATATGATCAAGAGCATAAGTCATCAGTGAGCATGAACATGCCTCTTTTTTAGTTTGTGTGTATGTCATGTTTGTGGAAGCCCTCATCCTGACTCCTCCTCCTCTTCCGCTCTCAGGGAAGCGCGGCGTGCTGAAGCGACCCTGGTCAGAAGCAGAGCGGACGGCCGTGGAGTCCCACCTGACGCGGAACATCGCCGAGCTGCGCGTGCCCGCCAAGGCCGACTGCGAGCGCTGCCTGCAGCTCTGCCCCCTGCTGGTCAGCAACCGGCGGGACTGGAGGGCCATCAAGTTCTACTGCCACAACCGCATCCAGCTGCTCAAGAAGACCCGGCAGAGAGAGGGCAACAGCTCTGACCCCCTGCCTATCTGTTGAGGGAGAGGGGTGGATAGAGAGAGAGAGAGAGAGAGAGAGAGAGAGAGAGAGAGAGAGAGAGAGAGAGAAAGAAAGGAAGAAAGAAAGAAAATCCTAAAGAGCAAGGGAGGAGAAACATACAGATGGATGAGGAGAGAGTTGTATGGGCTGTCTGAAAAAACACTTTTCCCCCCCACATAATGGGTAGTTTAAGTGGCCAAAGATTCCACCTCCATTTTGGTACTTGTACGGTACATGAAATGGTATTTTAGGGTCTCAGAGTTACACTGAGACTGCTCTGGACTTGGTGTCCAATCAGAATGCTGACAGTTACGATACAAGAAAAGAAAAGTGACGCTTTGTGCTACATGTTTTTACTAAAGACCTCCTAATATGTTGCTTTTTGAGTCTTGCGTAGAGGAATTTAACGGAGGCAGTAGCTGCTCTCTTGACTTTGTTGTAGATGTTTGTTCAAGTCGTGCTGCTCCTGGTATTTTGGAGTGTTAACTGGGAGAATCTGGTCTGACACATGCCTCTGACGCAGAGACCAAAGGACTCAGTCACAGGCATACTCTCGGTGTGAACTGCTGACCGTTTTTTTTCTTTTCACAATGAACCGCCGTGAGAAGATGAAGGATGGAGATGAGGAGAAGGAGCTAAAGGATGAATGTTGACCACTTCTGAGATGAACCACAGAAAGACACTTCTTATCAATCACTCACTCTTCTTTGGAGTGCCTGGGCAGACCAAAGGTTTGCCACATGGCTTTAGAAATGTTATGTGTCACCAAGTGTATGTATACTGCAGATCGATCTTTGCGTTCTTATCATTTTATGTAATATTTTTTTTCCAAGTGGCCAGTGTAGCTTATATATAACTCTTGTGGACAGCTACTCCCTGTGGTGTACAAATGGATGTGCTAGTGGACATATTGCTGAACTTTAAGCCCTAAGGGCCCTCAAGACCATGAGGTCATCACAAGGTCACAATCACTTCACCCATATCGAACACTTAACCCAAGCTACACACCTCAGCCTCAGATACTTGAAGTAATTTTACAGTTCATGCCTTCTGTTACCATACACGGTTTTCAGTCCTTCTGCTAGTTGCATTGTATATATAGATATACTATTATTATTATTATTATTGCTATATCACCATAATTATTACTATTTAAGCTGGTTGTGTTTTTTATGGAAATATCTCTCCATTAAGCTGTACGTGTACATAAAGTTTTGTAAATACTACAGACATGAAAAGACGACAAGGATGAAACACACTGTACAGACATACGCTTCGATTATTTGTGTTCAATGGTGTTTTCTTTTTTACTGGTCTGTAATAAAAGTGATTTTGTTTTTGCAAATGTGAAGTTGTCAGGCCTAACGTGTCCACTAGATGGAGCTTTAACACTGATGCTGCACACTTTAAGAGTTAATCCAGCCAGTCATTCCAGCACTTGGATTCTAGAAACTCAATTCATTTTTTAGAAATCCATAAAGTTTGTCCGCTATAATCAAGTCGAAATGCAATATTAATGATGGACAGTAGATGGCACTCTGGAGTTGCATTATCAATATCAGTATCAAATAGCGGGGGATCCCATCTTCAGAGATACTAGCATGTTTCATATTGTCTTAAAAAGTGCAAGGAATAAAATACAATGCAAACATATTGAAAATATTGATTTATTCAATGGTAGATACATGATTGCAAGTCGTTCTCAAATCTTTGCATATCACTGTGCCTGGAATATGCAACGATGGTAATTCTATGATGTTTACGTTAGTTTATAATGAGCCGCTTGTGTCTACATCGGGAGGGGGTCCTCTTCCACGGAGTCCACCATTATGCACCGCCACGTTTCCACAGTAGCCCAGAACGGACAAACCATAACACTGGCTCGAGATAGGGCTTTTTTGCGTTGTTATGGCATTTGACAGTCACTGTAGGTACTCACACACACTTGTAAATGTGTATTTAGTATTAAGTATTAAGCTGGTTGCAATTCAGCAACCTCCTCGCGAGATATCACTAAAAACTACACACTGGACCTTTAATTATTATCATTAAGGAATTGCCTCTCTCTCCTTCCCCTCTGTTTGCCTCTTTGTTGTTTTCTCTCTGTCATGCTTCGTATAGTATACCCCCTTCCCCTGTGAGACAAACCTGGTTCTTGCTCAGGGTGACCATTAGAAAACGCCAGTGCACAGACCTTTGACTACGGTGACATTACATTTGAAGATACTCTTAACTTCCAAAATTGTCATGTTAACAGTTAACGGCTAAATGTAATGAGGAACAATATGGCTCATGCTTCATAAGGTACAGTACAATGATCACAAATTCACATAGCTCTGATAATGGTTCGTGTAGGAGTGATTAAGCCTCTGTGGCTTATCATCACCTACTCCAAACACAAATAGCATATTGTGAGAGGATGTTTGTCCCTTAGTCTGGGACTTATGACAGGTGTCAGTCCACCTGGCTGTTTGAAATATTTAAAGGAACACAAAGGCAATCCTTCTTCAACACTATAAAATGTTGTGAGTGTTAGTGCCCGTTCTGTCAATGTGTAAATACACCCCTAGCCTGCTGAGCCGCTTTGTTGTGGGCACAATAAGAGGTGGTGCTGTGTTGGCAAACAGTCCTGTTCCCCTTTTCATAATGGAGAACCCAAAAGCCGTTCTCATGGGTTAAAGGGACTCTGGTTTTCTTCTCTGCTGCTGTGGCACTGCACACCCCTACATACTCCGCAGCCTTCCTTACACCCACCTCCCAGTAGTGCTGTCCTGAGCCTAGTACTCCCATACACAAAACATGAGGGGAGAGTCTGTCATGTCCATGTATATTATATTTTCGCTGGTTGAGGACAGGACACTGTCTTTCTTTTCACTGTCAGTGAACGAGGCACTGTTTTGAAGTCATAAAGAGGTTTACTGAAGATGAGAACACAGTATTGGGTGTTAGTTATAAATTATTTTAGTGCAAAGGATTTTTGTTGGGTAGTTAATGTACCACCTGGCCGTTGTCCACATAGTCCACACAGGCCACCAAATAATACCTCACAATCAGAATCTTTCAGAAAATTCAACCTACAGAATCTTCAGTTTCACTCAAACATCTATCAAACTGCACAGTGGGTATGAAATAGAATAAATGTGTCGCCGCTTTTTCATACCAATGACCCATAACAATTTATACCAATTTCATACTGATTTTCATGTTGTATAGTACTCCCTACTGTCAACCACGGTGAAGTTCTCCAGTTTCAGGAACACATTCCCTTCCTTAAGTTCCCCAATCAGAGATGTCCTGCCCTAGTACTGAGGGTCTTTCGATACAAGTTTTGTCAAATTACAGTGGTATCCAGTTTTCCTTGTCATATATGCAGAAGTTGTAATTCCTTCCTCCTTACCTCTTAAGGTGCGCCCAACCATAAATGGAAATTTGCACAAAGTCTTCATTTCAGTGATTGTGTTACTCATCTTCAACAATGAAAAGAAACAGAAAGAATCAGACCTTACTCTCTCTCTCCCTGTAGACCCCTCCATTCCTCCTCACTGTCCTCTCCCTGTGGACTGACCCAAAGTGTGGTTGACACAGAGCACCTGACACTACAGACGGGTACACCCCGGTACAGATCAGTAAGGTACCGGTACAGATCGATACAGAACAGTACAGATGGGAACAGACCGGTACAGATCAGTAAGGTACCGGTACAGACCGGTACAGATCGGTACAGATCGGTTCAGACCGGTACAGATCGGTACAAATCGGTAGAGACAAGTACAGATCGGTACCGGTACAGATTGGTACACCCCGGTACTGTACAGTACGGTACCGGTGCTGATCGGTACAGATCTGTACGGTACCGGTACAGAACGATACAAATCGGTACGGTACCGGTACATATTTATGTGTACAAGATGTCATACATGTTTCTTATCTTTTGCAAGGCAACACTTACAGTTTTTTCCAATCATTTTCACTCTTGTCTCAATACTATGTACGCTTTCCCAAAACACTAAACACATCCAGCATACCAGTAGACTATTTGAGCTAAACTGTGGATATTTGGCCCTATGCTTACATACAAAATGCAGTCAATGACCACAAATATCAACCTAATTAGGATAGCAGCAGTCTACAAATGGCCTCCTATGTTGTGCAAACAGGTTTTCCTTAGTAGCCTAGACTATCAGGGACAACAAGGTGTGTGTGTGTGTGTAAATAGAACACACACTGCTGACTGCTGATAATTCGCACCCATCGCAGGAAAGGCAAGTCCCGCCCCTGGTCACAAAAGAAGTCAGGTATGCCTACTAATGTGGTAGACCCATCCCTTTGTCCCGAACTGAAGGCGTGGCCAGTGACAGACTATCTTCATTAAGCTTGCAGCAACGACTGCAGGGATAGTTGCTGCATTGTTCAGGGGCAGGTGACAATGTTCTTGAATGTGGGGATGTAAGTGTTCTGGGGGGTTGCATATGTATTCCTTTTGGTATGACAAGTAGAGCATAACAGGCTAGCCAGACAGCATTGAGTGACTTCAGTGGAATAAAAAAGGTTAAGTACTGTTTACCGTTGCCCGTGCAGAAATCAGTATAGGGAAAACTAACTATTCGAATTAGACACTGTAGATGGAAAGACAGTTTAGACGAGAAAAAGTATGACATAGAAAATAGGCTACTTCGTCACTGAAACACACAGGGGGATACAGTGTTACACATCGTACTGCGGCTCGCCGTCAGGGGTGCTAGACCTGAGGTTGCTCAACTTTTTGGAGACAACACGCTATTTATATATGTATACATTCATTGGAGTGTAGTTCAAGTTTAGTTGCTAATTATTACCTGATGCCACTTGCAATCTATCTTTCCCACACATTTGCTGTTTCTCTTCACCATCCTGTCCAATTAAATGGAAAAAAGGAAAACAAAAATGCTCAAACGCCAAATTTCATTAATTTCATCCATGGGAGTGCTGCAACTGATGAATTTTAATGTCTCAGGAACTTCTTAAGATTAAGATATGGTTTGCTTATACTTGCCAACATTCTTTGGATGTACGACAAATGTAGTTACATTTTGTCCATAGAGGGCGCTGCAACGGACACATTTCAAGATCTCAGGAACCGCTTACGTGAACTAAAATCTGGAAATTAGGTATGCTTATACCTGGCTACATTTGCATCTCCTAAAGTTCCATTTGGTTTGCTCAACCAAATGAAATCTTTCCTATTTAGTGCCATATCAGTAAATAACATTTAATGTAAAAAAAAATTGGTAGGGTTTAAAACATATGGGAGTCAAAATGTGGAATAGGTGAGTAACTGCACATTACTTTAAAACCACTATTCACTGTGTCTTCACAGAACAACTAAATATAGCTTAACCATTACATATTAAGGTCGGAGTATTTTTCAATTCTTGGAACTAGAGGCCACATGTTGTATCGGTTTTGCCAATACAGCAGACACTTTTAGAGTCCTTTGCATTTATCAGTCCATATTGGTGTCAGCCTTCTCATATCAGTTTTACCAATATTAGTGTAAATGCACCCTTTTCTGTTTACCCAACGTATGGCATGTTTGTTTAACTTAGCCCTATAATGCTTGTTGTATCATATTTGCTATGTGAGGTTTTGGGACGTTTACGTCATCATGATCAATACTTTCCTGAAAAACCTGTATCTTCTGCCCTCTGGTGGATTATCTGTGCACTGTATGTAAGTATTTTGCAGGGAAATCTTTGGCAATTTTGAAGAAGTTACTGTAGGAATAACATTTGTATTGTTACTTATATTTCATTAACAAAATTAAATGTATTGAAGCAACATATAATTATCAAATATTTCATACTTTATTTCATAGTAAAATCTTGCTGAAAATTGATTTATCAAATATGATACAGCAGGAATTTAAGGTAAATATAAGTATGAAATATGATACAGTAAGTATTTGAGGTCATTTATCTGAAATTCCCTCCAGTCTTTGCATTGCAATTCATGATGTTGACAGAAAGCTCATATCTCAGTAACTCTCTGATACGAAACCAGGTATATGGACTCAGGGCCCCTTCCTGTGTGGCCTCATTTGACCACTGAGGGGTGCTGTGATAAGCAGAAAGTTTGTTTTTGTTTTGCCAACGACAAGGCAAAATAAAAAAGTTGTAAAAAGGTTCCTGTTTGAAAAAAAAGTTCCATATGCAATGAGCAACATCTGTTTTTGTTTCTAAAACCCAAATATGATCAAAAAAACATCATATATGTAAATGACTACATTATGTATTTCTTTTTATTTAATGAAAAGGTCTAATAAACACAAAAAATAGAATTTTCTGGCTAACATTGAATGTGTCAGTCTTTATAGGGTTAAATTCCACACACATATGTATATGAATATATTATTCTGCCAAAACTGTTTTTATTTCCTAGTTTCACTTTATCTTTGCTCATTCCCTAACTTTATCCAGCAGTCATATTACCCACTGCTATGTGGTACATCTATTACCGCCTTAAAATTATTAATCCACAATCCCTGGTTATAAGATCATTTTTGTTTTTTTAAATCAATATTACAGTGATTTCTACTAATTTTCTTAGACCAGTAGACTGTCAAATTCGGTATTTGTGTATACTGTGTAATTATGTATGCAGAAATAGGAATTTCTCTACCATGGCAACAGAATAAATCCAGTGATTATTACTCAGCCTTGGGTGTGAAAAACAACAGAATGAAACTGAACTTTGGGTTAATTGTTTTGTATTTCTTTACTTTCTCCCTCTCTCATGCACTTTCTCTCTCCACCTTTACCTTCTTCCTCATTACACTCTCCTTGTGCAGTCATCCAGAGTAGTTCTAGACAGACATTACTACAGGCATACTCTAAAAAACATTTTACTGTTTCTATAGCAGCCTTTCCTTAATCTAGAAAAGCAATATCTAAACACTGTGTAGTTGTCACGTCTGCGCTGAGCCCTGCTCCTGCCACGCCCCCTCCTGACTCTGCACTCCTGACTCGCACACCTGCCTCAATCCCCTTCGCAATCCCCTGATTGCCTTCACCTGCCTCTATCGCCTTCCCAATCCCCTGATTGCTTGCACCTGCCTCAGTCACGTTCACAATCACACGAACATCGATCGCAGGCGTCACGCTCACGATATAAACTCCTCACTCTGCTGTCTGGCCTCGTTGGTTTTAGGACGTGAAATCCGACTCCACCAGTTCACGACAGCGATTCTTGTGACTTCAGTCTCGACTTCCAGGTTTTTGTGCTTCCTTCGTGTTTTTCTTCCGAGCTCCCGTGCGTCTGCAGGATATTCATAAAAAACCGTGTCATTAGTATGAACAGTTGAGACAACTTATCACTCTTTCGTCTTCCGGGTCACGACCTGGCAGGGAGAGGGGGAGCATGCGCAAAGACGCAAAGTCCAGTTCCTTATCCAATTCACCGTTACATGCCGCAATAGTCGAACTATCAACTGGATCGGATCGAGTTATCCAGGGGTGTTAGTCAGCGTGGTTACATGGATTCGAATAACTGCCTTAGTCGGACTGAAATCGCATTATCCGTTTCATGTAAGCACCTTAGTCGGATCGTAGTCGGACCGCACATAGTCGGACTAACACCCCTGGATAACTCGATCCGATCCAGTTGATAGTTCGACTATGTATATTGGGATAATAGCACTTGCCCTCAAAGAAAGCATAGTCCGACTAAGCAAAGATTCGAATTATACCATCATGTAAACACACTCAACCAAAAAGGAGTTCTAATCAACCCAAAATGCTGAATACTGGAAAACGAATGGAGACAAGGACCGTGGTTACATGGATTCGAATAACTGGCTTAGTCGGACTGAAATCGAATTATCCGTTTCATGTAAACACCTTTGTCCGACTATGTGCGGTCCGACTACGATCCGACTGAGAAACATTTACTAAATATCCTCTGAGTGACCGTGGTTACATGGATTCGAATAACTGCCTTAGTCGGACTGAAATCGCATTATCCGTTTCATGTAAGCACCTTAGTATATTAGAATATTATTATACACACATGCATTTGCATCGCGATGATACAAAAATATTTGTATGATTGCCAACGCATGCATGCTTTGTCAGTGCTTGACAAGATCTGCGTAATGTCCTGCGACAATCTGCCGGTGATTTCCTTCGCATGAGTGGTAGCCTACCCCATATTCAAAACCAGAGTAGGCTAAGTTAACAAATATTGCCTAGGAAAAGTTATGTGCGTGATAGCCCGGTGAGCGTCTACGCTCTGCTGTGCAAACGAAATGCTATGAGTGTTTTGTGCCACTTAAAATATTTCTAAATTTCGCCAGGGGGACTATTTTTCGGAATATTGAGATTTCGGAATATCGGGCTTTCGGAACACTGGGCCGTCTCCCCTGACCAATACCTGTCAAACTCGGTGATACTATTCACAACTAATTTGTCCTTCATTTTATCAAATATGATGAAATTTGGTATTGTGCCCGCGAGGCACGCGTGAGTTTAGTTGTGTTCAGTTATCTGGCGCTGAAAAAAAACACGAATAAGTACTGTCAAATCAGAAAGCAAATCAGCTGTCACTCAGCTATTACCTGACCAATACCTGTCAAACTCGGTGATACTATTCACAACTAATTTGTCCTTCATTTTATCAAATATGATGAAATTTGGTATTGTGCCCGTGAGGCAAGCGTGAGTTGAGTTTTGTTCGGTTATTTGGCGCTGCCCTCTAAAGACAGAGACGTGACAGGTGGATCGAGATATTTTCCCGTAAATACCTTTACCCAAATACCTTTATAGACAACATCGATCATACACTCCCATTGCACTCAAACAACCACACTCAAACGAGGAGATATTGTATCAATTAGCCTATTATGTATTGTATTAATTGCACAGAGTTCCAGTGGCGCATGCAGCCGTACGCACTGTGCGTACCTTCTGCTACGCGAGAAGAAAAAAAAATATATCATGAACGCATATTTATTACAATGGGGAAACTATAAAATCGGAGTACAGACAACTAATGCCCAGCGTTGACGATGCAGATACAGAGCTGGAAACAGCTAAATGAGTTACGCAGTGAACTTTATCAAGCCCTGGAAAGTTCGGCAAATTTCTACCCAAACGTCCTTGCGTCCTGAAGGTCTTGTATCTATCTACGAAAAGACTGACTGGACTTGCTCTCATGAATATTCACACAGATTTGGAAATCGACAGCGAAGAAGTACTAAAACAATTTGATGCAACTGGCAGAAGGGCAATGCGTTTAGGCTGTAACCCATTATTTGCGCGCGTGTGTGAATGTGCGTGCGTTTCTCTCGCCTTTTATCTTTCACCTTTGAATAATGTAACTTATAAACACATCGGCCCGGCAGAAACAAACAAACAAACAACCCAAGAGGCAACACGCATTTCTGGACCGATGAACAGACGCGATTCATGCTCAATCAACTGTTGTTGTTATTGGTAGTGGTGAAGAGGTCAAGCGGAAAGGGCTGTATCACCACTAGTTGTAATGAAAACAGCGCCACCTATCGTATCGGATATGACATGCTTTCGGCCAATGATTCGATTTATTCACTGCCATGTATATTGGGATAATAGCACCTACCCTCGAAAGAAAGCATAGTCCGACTAAGCAAAGATTCGAATTATACCATCATGTAAACACACTGACTGTTATCCCTGTTTTCGTTTGTCCCCCCCCCCCCCCCACTGTTTGTTTCCTCGTTTTCCCGTTCCATGGCCATCAATACAATCTGTTTACCTTTATTTCTGAGTCCTGACCTTAAAGTCCAGTTTAATCCCAAACTGTAATGCTCCAATGAAACACAACGGAGATAAAATTAGCTGTTGGCCTTGACACTTTACATTGATCAGAATACAACTGAAGCACAAATAGCTATGTATAGCTTTAACCCATGATTTGGCAAAAAGGTTCAATTGCTTTAAAAATAATAAAACAATTATATCAATATAATTATATAAATGTTTGTAATGAAAAACCATTCATCACAATTTAAACGTGGATAATCTGAATCCCAACAGAAGAGGCTTCAGAAACATACCATATAATATAAAAATTACATTTACAATGTACAAAAGATATTATGTAATCATTTCAATTTGTTATATAGCCCAAGGATTTCTCAGCTTGGCCAATACAATTTTATAAATGTTTTATAAATACCAGATAGATAAACCAATGGCTACACAATTTTTTTTTTTTTCTATTTCTCTTTCTTTTTCTATCTTCTCTTATTTCCATTGTGAACCACAACATGTATGATTTGTTCTGTGTCTAGATCAATCTGTCCCTGTGTATAGGTTAATACAGATATCCGTTAATTTGGGATTCTTAGAAATATGCTTTATTAAGCAACACCTTTTTACAAAAAATATACTTAAACTATTTTCTGAATAAATTCACAAGCTCTTCATTAGTTTCGCAACTGTCTGTAATAATCCATTAGTGTTAGCAAAGAGACCCAAATCTTTGTGATAACAGAGAAGCAGGCAGCCATCCTGAGGAGCTTGAGGCACTTCCCGACGTTCTGTCAGTGTGTTCCTGCAAAGCCCTACAAACCAAGACTGCTTGACAGAGTGTGTTTCTGATACCCTCACCTCTCAGTAGTGCTGTCCTGAGCATAGATATATGAAAATATATCAAAATAGATATTTTTTAATAACATTTATATATAAGGTATTCATACAAAACCAACACCAAAGACTTTTTGGCTTTTACCTAATTTATTATTCTTCTGGTGCTTCTTGGTGATGGTCTTGATGGGCGTCCACTTCTTGGCAGAGTTGCGGTCATGTTGAATGCCCTCCATTTGTAAATTATTTGTCTCACAGTGGATGGATGGAGCTGGAATCTTTTGGAGATGTTCTTATAGCTTTCCCCAGACTGATGGGCTGTCAGTACCTTCTTCCTGATGTCCTCGGATATCTCCTTTCCTCTCGGCATTGTTGATCTGTGTGGGTACACCTTGGCACTACAGTAGTTTGGTAGGTTTCCTCTCTCTTTGAATCTGTGTTGCCCAACCCTTTTCCTAAGGATGTCTCATTTGATTGGTTTGCTTAATTGACTTATTAAGCACCCAAATGTGTTTCACCGAATCTGTTACAGTGCCTTCACACGTACGCGCTGGAATGCGTTGATCCAACGGATGGCGGAGGAGGAGTCTGGCGCATGGGGTTGTGTTGATACCAGAGACGTTATAGTGAGATTGACAGGTCAACAAACCAATCACGCCACTAGCAAGCTGTTTACCTTGTGAGTAGTAGCATGCTAACATTACGGTGCAAACCCATGACAGCGACGCGATACTCTTCCATCGCTTTGAGTGGGCGTGGTGTAGCGTGTGGAAATAGCATAATAGACTGGACTAAACAACGACACCAAACAATCTGATTGGTCGCCCAAAACGGTGGTCTACGTCACAATGGATTGGCTCCCTTTGAAATGTATGGGATTTAGAATATCGCATTGCTCGTAACGGTGTCATGGGTTTGCACAGTTAGATAGGTGGCTCAGACACCCCGCAAATCCTATCAGACGTATTTTTCAATAAAGTGTTTTTTACATTGTACAGTGTCTATTTCTCGGTAACTTAAAAAAAATCTAAGCAAAAAAAAGTCCAACAAACAACTTTTAGGTACAAATACGACCATCTACGGAGTTTGGTCCGCCATCTTTTTTTTTTTAGCTTCCCGCTCTTTAGACGTGAGCATAAACGCAATCTGATTGGCTAGCGCCTGTGCTGTCAGTTATGCATGAAAGGTAATTTGATTGGCTGACGCATGCGTTGCCTCTCGAAAAGTTGAACATTTTTCAACTCCTGCCGCAAGCAACGCATGAAATGAAATGCAATGCAACGGAACCCAACGGAGCCACATTTCAGTTCGGCAAAGGATGACGTCACCCCATTCAAAGTGAATAGGGGTCCGTCAACCTTGACGGATCAATGCATTCCACGCGTACGTGTGAACGGCACCTTACCTACTTGACTTCACCAATGCAGCTGGGGGTTCACTTACTTTTGCACATACACTAATTCCATGTTTCATGTAGTTTTTTGGCTACTCACACAATTCCCTCTAAACAAGTACATGCAATTGATAAACATAAACATGACATTTCATATATGGTAAACTGGTGATGATAAAATAGAAAAATCATGGTAAAACAACAGAAAACTTTAAACTGCTCAAGGGGTTCACATACTTTCAAGCAGCACTGTATACAGTCAGGGACAAAAATATTGGCACCCCTGCACCTGTCAGATAATGCACCACTTCTCCCAGAAAATTGTTGGAATGACAAATGCTTTGGTATTCACATGTTTATTTATTTTGTTTACATTGGAACAAAACAAAAAAATCTGAGAAAAAATGCAACACAAAACACAAAACTCCAAAAATGGATTGGACAAAATTATTGACACCCTCATATGTGGTAGCACACCCTTTGGAAAAAAATTACTAGAATCAATCGCTTCCTGTGACCATGAATGAGTGTCTTACAACTCTTTACTGGAATTTTGGACCACTTTTCTTTTGCCAACTACTCCAGGTCTCTCCCAACTGCTGTTTTGAGATCATGATCGTGCATTTGAGAAAAATATCAGCGACGGAGAAAATTGGGATTATTTAAACTGCTGCCCAAACCTGACGATCACAGTTAACCGTACTCTGTCTGGTACACTGTCTATATTTGCGGAATACTTGGCTGAAAAACGGTGGAATGCTTCCTGTGTAGTGTAGATTCAAATAAACAAAGGTTTTGCCAATCCAAATGGGCAGTTTGTCTAACTAACCTTATCAATTATTTACCACAGCATAATGCATGTTCGTAATTAGGTGAGCACTGTATTGCAATGTAGCTACTACTGTGTTATACGGCTCACCGGCTGCACTCTAATAGCTCTGACTCTCCATGTGTGTGTGAGCTGTGGAGACCAACCATCTGATACACAAGCAACATTCACCTGTCCATTGCCTCCATCAGTGACTGAAAGGACCGGAGGGGTGCCCATCACTGATGGGGGTGAATGGAGGTGACAGAGAGGGCGAATTTACAATTTAAAATCAATTAAAGTTTGTTTTGGTGTCATCAAGAATGTAATAGTGAATTATTATTAATAATATAGCAACATGAATATTTATTGTTATTGTTTTCCCACCTTTCAAAATTAAGTGAACACTGGCCTACTCATACCAATTCTTTCCGTCAACAAAACAGACAAACTCTCCAGTCTGCCAGTGTGATGTTTTCCAGTTTAATTCACATGTTTCCCTTCTCCAGCTCCCCTACTGAGGGATCTGACACTCTGTCCCCGTACTGAAGGATCTGGATCTCTGTCCCCGTACTGAAGGATCTGGATCTGCTGCTTCTAGTAAAGCAGAACTGGAGTTTTGTACTCGACAGGGTGGTGCCAGCGCACCTCTACTGATTCAGTGAAAGCAGGGGTGAGTGAACAAGACAGGATGATCGAGGACCCCATCCAGACAGACAGTGGACCATCAGGACTAGACAAGGTGAATGTCTCAGGAACTGAAAATGGAAAGAGAGGGTCAGATTTACCCACGTAGGTTCACGTCTATGCAGTCTTCATTTACTGATATGATGTTACACTGTAATAATATACCACCTATGGTTCATTAGGCAGCAATGGTAATTGGAAGAAAATATGAATTTATAAAATCTAAATGACAAAAAAGACTGTATTAAATGCCTACTATCATAATTGTCTAGATATTTAGAAAACCTAGGGCATTGTTTTCAAGAGCCCCCTGTCTACATCCCTGCGCCAGGTACAACAGAAAGAAATATACAGTACCAGTCAAAAGTTTGGACACACCTCCTCATTCAATGGTTTTTCTTTATTTACATTTTTTTCTACATTGCAGATTAATATTGAAGACATCAAAACTATGAAGGAACACATATGGAGTTATGTGGTAAACAAAAAAAGTGTTAAATAAACCAGAATATGTTTTATATTTTAGATTCTTCAAAGTAGCCACCTTTTGCTTTGATGACAATTTTGCACACTTGGCATTCTTTCAAGCAGCTTCACGAGGTAGTCACCTGGAATGGTTTTTAATTAACAGGTGTGCCTTGTCAACAGTTAATTTGTGGAATTTCTTGCCTTCTTAATGTGTTTGAGACCATCAGCTGTGTTGTGCAGAGGCAGGGTTTGTGCACAGTTCTTTACAGTGAATAGGCCTATTCGACTACAGTTCTAATCCATATTATGGCAAGAACCACTCAACTAAGTAAAGAGAAACGACAGTCCATCATTACTTTAAGGTCAGTCAATCCGGAATATTTCAAGAACTTTGAATGTATCCTCAACTGCAGTCGCGAAAACCATCAAACGCTATGATGAAACTGGCTCTCATGAGGACCGCCCCAGGACAGGAAGACCAAGAGTTAACTCTGCTGCAGAGGATAAGTTCATTAGAGTTACCAGCCTCAGAAACCGCCAATTAACAGCACCTCCGATTAGAGCCCACATAAATGCTTTGCAGAGTTCAATCTCAACATCTCAACATCAACTGTTCAGAGGAGACTGCGTGAATCAGGTCTTCATGGTGGAATTGCTGCAAAGAAGCCACTACTGAGAAAGAACAACAAGAAGAAGAGACTTGCTTGGGCCAAGAAACACATGGAATGGACATTAAACCAGTGGAAATCTACTTTGGTCTGATGAGTCAAAATTTGAGATTTTTGGTTCCAACTGCCGTGTCTTTGTAAGACGCAGAAGAGGTGAGTGGATGGTTTCTACATGTGTGTTTCCCACTGTGAAGCATGGAGGAGGAGGTGTGATGGTGTGGGGGTGCTTTGCTGGTGACACTGTTTTGTGATTTATTCAAAATTCAAGGCACACTAAACCAGCATGGCTACCACAGCATTCTGCAGCGACATGCCATCCCATCTGGTTTGCGCTTAGTGGGACCAGCATTTGTATTTCAAAAGGACAATGACCCCAAACACACCTCCAGGCTATGTAAGGGCTATTTGACCAAGAAGGAGAGTGATGGAGTGCTGCGTCAGATGACCTGGCCTCCACAATCACCCAAGCTGAACCCAATTGAGATGTTCTGGGATGAGTTGGACCACAGAGTGAAGGCAAAGCAGCCAACAAGTGCTCAGCACCTCTGGGAACTCCTTCAAGACTGTTGGAAAACCATTCCAGGTGACTACCTCATGAAGCTGATTGAAAGAATGCCAAGAGTGTGCAAAGCTGTCATCAAAGCAAAAGGTGGCTACTTCTAAAAAGATCTAAGAATATAAAATATTAAAAAAATTCTGGTTTGTTGAGCATTTTTTAGTTTACCACATAATTCCATATGTGTTCCTTCATAGTTTGGGTGTCTTCAATATTAATCTACAATGTAGAAAAAATACAAAATAAAGAAAAACCATTGAATGAGAAGGTGTGTCCAAACTTTTGACTGGTACTGTATATATATTCTTTATTAATTCGATTGACATTGCAGGCAGGTCATTTGGAACTTTGAGAATTACATGCCAAACCCAAGGGCATAAACCACACTTAAGTTTCTAATTCTATGAATAAACAGAGGACTTAAGGTCAGTATTCAAAAATCTTTGGAATAATGCGAGGAATAAATGATAAAACTGTCAAACAAAAATTGACCATTGGGCTTTGTGGAGTGCCTTGCTGAGGGATCGGGGCATGGCGAGGTGAACATGCTAGCTTCTTGGCGGTGGATTGCTTCTTCAGTGCCTTGGTCAGGGCCTGAAGGTCCCGCTGCTCTGCTGGGCCCAGGTTGAGGAGCACCTACAACGCTGTGCTCTGCAGCAATCAGGACAGGCCAGGAACCTCCATCTCTAGCGGGATCCGTCTTCCGCTGGGCCAGGCCTTCCCAGCAACAGCGGGTCTGCTCAATGGCCCACTCCAGTTCCTGGATCTCTCTCTTCATTCTTCGGCACAGCGTTCTATCTCACTTCTGACACCAATGTGGCAAGCTCACGTGGAAGAATGCGCAGCAAAACTGACATCTCACTTCTCAAGGCAGCTCCTGTGCCCCATACACCATCCATGACCCCAGGAGTATGCCATTTATTCAGCAACAGCTAACACACATGAACACATGCAGGAGAACTCATTCACACATACAGAATTGGGGGAACAGGAGGCAGGGTATACTTGACAGTGATGATTACAATGACTGTGGACAGATACATCAAACTAACAGAGGGAACTAAAACTGGACTTGAATGGTACAACACACAGACAAAATGATAACGGTCCCACACACTAGTACCAGACACCAAAGGGAGGCATAAACCATGTTATTCATGAACAGAACCACCCACAGTCTTTCACCACCCCAGCACGCTACAGTACTGAGGACTGAAAGCTGTGCACCTAACGGTAAGAAAACAATAAGCATTGTTGGTTGTAAATATGTAGGAACCAGAATTAGCTTTATTGGCAACATACAACATTGTAGCATCACTGTTTTTTTTTTTTCAAAGACCAATTGTGAGCGTTGTGTCGTTTGGCTGCAAGCAGTTTATTTTGTAAAGCACACAGCACACATTTGCATGGGAATGTAAAGGTGGTGTCGTATTGCAAAGTATGTACCCTACAGGAAAATAAGCAAGGTGTAATAAGTCTGCAAATAGATAAACTATGCCATAGCAGACATCACTGTTCAGCTGCTGATGATTTTAAGTGTGGAAACTGTGCTGTTGGTAGTTTTTGCATATGGAGCTCTTCAGCACCCGCTAGTGGGGAGAAGCTGTAACAGATTGTGCCCAGGGTGTGAGGAGTCTGTAATGATTTCCCTTCAGGTATGCATGTCCTAGATGCACGGATGCACCAAATTAAACTGTTATTGATGTACACAACACACTTCATGACTGCACGGTAGAACTGTATTAACAGCTCCTGTGGCGAAGCAAACTACCTCTACCACAGGAAGTATTTTTGATGATGGTGTTGAGGTCAACTTGAGGTTTTGAAATGATGGATCCCAACTTCAAGAAACTTTAAGGTTTTCATGGTTTGCACAGGGTTGTTGGATATTGTAAGGGGGTAGCTGTTCTGAGGGGTGTCTCCTGAAGTCCACAGCTATTTCTGAAGTCATGACGAGTGTTAAAAAATATTAAGATACAATAGACATTAGATCCTAACAATAGCCTACATTAAGTCTCTCCCATCCCATTTTTAAAATAGTCTTTGTCTGCTTCATTTTAATGTGTAAAGTTATTTTAGACAACTGGAATAACATTGTTTATCACTTTGTTGGTACAACTGATATATTTCTATCAAACACACTATGTACAAAATACAAAAGTTTTTTTTTTTTTTTTTTACAGTCATTGATTGCAGATTTGTAACCCTCTCTGATTAGATCAGTGGTTGAGCCACGCCTCTGACAGGGCGCAAAGCGTCATGGGAAAAGGAAGCAGCTCCTCTGCCGACAGCATAGGGCAGACGGTCCGACAAAAAGAAACATTTACAATACTTCCTGAGATAGATGGTTTTCGTATTCGCCTCATTAAACATCATTTAATCGGTTTCTAAATAAATGTAAACTAAGAACTATGTAAATTGAAACAAAAACGATAGTCGCATACCGGTATCGACTGGCTGTTAGTTGTCGGCATAATAACAGGCTAACCTGTTAGCTGTTAAATAGCTTGAATGGAACTGTCTCTAAAATACACATTTTCGAAATAACTTTCCTTAAAGAAATCCTCACACAGTGGAAAGGAGTTAGGGTGAAAAGTTCTGTTTTGCGAAAGGGAAAATCTTACCCTAAGACGTGTGAGGCAACTTCGCAAAGTCTGATCACTAGTAAATTTCTACGGAATTGTTGCTAGCTATCTAGCAAGCTTACATCGCCTACCTGGTTGAGGAGCAACGTCATTGCAAGCTGGTAAGAGGTTTGCCTGTGCAGAAATCTTTACTGGTCACCTCCGGATATAGCTCATAAAAGGGTTTTCTCTTAGATAGCTGTATCTACATTGAGATAGATATCACTAAAAAGAGCCAAAGCATCTTATAAACTCTTTAGGACCACATTGCCTGTGAACGAAATACTTACACTGATATTCTACCCCACTTTTCAGAATTGCTTCGGGGCTTTGCAGTTAAATAGAAATACACCACGGACGGAAACGGTGATTATTATCTAAGCGAACTGAAGATGAGCTACAAGCCGATTGCACCCGCCCCTACCGGATCAAACCACACGCCACCAGGTGAAGTGTTTTCATTTTCCCAAGGAAAACTTTCCTGTGTGGACTAGTATTTTTCCTTTTCTTTTTGTTTAGGTTAGTGGCTCATAGCCACGAAAGAACAGCAGTGAAAAGAGGTCAGAAAGATGGAGGTGTAGTGCAAGGGTAGACGCTTGTCGTCTGCCCCGGTCTATACTTGAAAATCACTCGCTGGTGGTGTAGGCTCAGCTAAGACGCAGACCAATCTAGAGTTGTCTAGCTGCAAGAGACCCATCCTCCATCTCTATCTTCAAAAACACTTAAGTTTGATTAATTGCATCTACAACACGATGTGTGCGAATATTATCTTGTGTTTAGAAAACCCCACCTATCTAGTGGGTTGTCATAACAGGAATGTAAATCTGTATTTCCTCAGGCTCCAGTGTTCCATCCCCCTCCCTTCCCTCTTCCAACTTTAGGCCAACTTTCAGTGAATTTGGTCCACCGTCCATGGGCTTTGTACAGGTACATTTCTTCCAGCTCTTCTGCAGCTTCAGTTGTAAGGAGAGCATTCATTTTCCTATTGTATTTTTTAATTGTAGCTTGCATGCTTTTATGTATTTTTCTTTGGGAGAAGTCTTATCAAATGGAAATGTAACACACTCTTGTGTAGTTCTTCTGTAATTACCAGTTGAAGTAATTTTGAAGTATTTATTATCCTACTTCTACTTGTCCAGTTAGTCTACTTATATGGTTTACGTACCTTGTTCCCTCACAGCCTGTGAAAGTATCTCAGGGTTCCACCTACAGCGAGTTGCTGTCTGTCATTGAGGAGATGGGCCGTGAGATCCGGCCCACTTATGCCGGCAGTAAGAGTGCCATGGAGAGACTTAAGAGAGGTAACATGATCTGATGGCTTTGTGTGTTTACCACATGTTACCTGCTACCTATTCTCATCCTCTCTGTGTGTAGCTGAGCTGTGAAGACTGTGTCTATATTATACTTAACAACATCCACAGCACTTAAAAAGCAAGCACCACACAGTCAGAATCCAACCATGTGTTAACAAACAAGGAGGAATTAGGTCTTAGAGTCAAATAGAACAGATGGATTAATGACTTAATTATGTATTCTCGAAGGCTGCTGTTTTGGTAGGGTTTATGAATGAGGATTATTGCATAAGGAGATTGTGCAGCATGTGGTGGACAGTTAATAACATTTGTATTGAAATGCTGCTAATGGGAATGCATCTTTCCTATTCTGTGTAGGTATCATCCATGCACGTGCTCTAGTAAGGGAATGTCTGGCTGAGACTGAGAGAAGTGCTCGCACATAACCTCCCCCTCACCGTCATTTCTTTTCTCTACCATCACTTCCTCCTCTGAGCCCTTTCACTCACACCTCCTCTCCTTCCTCTCTCTCTCACTCACACACACACACACACACATACACACAGTGCTCCCCATCCCTCTTCAAAAGAATTCCTCCAAGCCTTTCCCCCAGTTTTCAGATAGAGCCAATGCTGTTAGCGTGGCAATTTTGTAATCCTGATTTTTGCAGTTTCAGTACTTGTATCAAGAATAAAGTGAATCATTAATAGAAAAATGTGTACTTGCTTGTTTCATTGTTAGAGCAATGACTTCCCTTCACATCACCCATCATTATAGTGTGTGTGTGGCGTTAGTGCGAGTACAGAGGCATAAGGAACCGTATGACACTCTTCTTTATTAGAGCTCACCTCACAAACTCCAAAGGGACAATAGGCTGGTTCTCCTGAAACATCATTCTGTCTGAAGGCAATTTTAAGAATGAAAATGAGACATTTAAGTGTCCAGCCAAGAGTGTCAGACTTTTAAAAATGAGTCGTTATACATGATAGATAATAAGTATGATACATTATGCTCAGCCACAGAACAGTTTTGTTGAACTCTAAGGACTTTAAACATACATTACACAGTGGCACTGGCTTGCACGTTACTTGCTAAAATAAAAATGCTGAAAGTTTGGCCTGTGGCTGCAATGATTGTCCCCCCTGTCCTTCCTTTAACCCCATCCCAAAATGAGGGAGTTAAATCATAAAAGCTCAAGCATGGATTACAATGAATAATAATCAAAACATGTAAATTCATAATAGTTTAAAAGAATATAAATAGTGAATATAATGGGCATAACTGAGCAATATGAAGTGCTGGTGAGGGGAAGTAGAGGGGAAGAGAGGGTAAGGATGTGATCTGTAGTCCAGGTCAGAAGACTAGTGTTCCTGGTTCCACGGATTGTCTTGAATGACCATGCCACTTCAATTGTGTAGACCACCACGATGAATTCATTCTAGTGAACTCCAGTCCATGACGAATGTGTGTGTGTGTGTGTTTGTATCTGAGCGAGGAGAAGGTTTCAGCAGCACAGCAACATGTCATTTCTTGCGATCATGAGACATTTTTGGTGGTGTTGCAGACGTTCATGGCCTGAGGATGAAGATCTACGTTGGTTTGAATATTCGGACGTGTGTTTGTATAAAAGACACATAAAAACCTGTGCTGAAAAGGGGTAAGGGTGTGTCGAGTAAGCGATGTGTCCACATTTACAGCTGCTGGACTCCTTAATTCCCACCACACTAAAGTATAATTCAGCCCTGAAATATAAAGCAAAACACAGAACAGATTATCTTAGATAAACCAGACAGATTACATAGCCACCAACGGTCACAATACCATGAACACTCATCTTGCTAACTAAACACATCCTAAGATCTCTATCCAAAGTAAAAGCCTAAAATGCATAAGGAACATTACAGCATGAAAGCTGAACATCCAGCAGCAGCTCATTAAATCGCCATGAATGTGCCCAGTCAAATACAGAACTATCCCTTCCCTTTCCTTAAGTGATGAATAATTACATTTCTTTGAGAACAAACAAATATCAACATAGAATTTGTGATGGCATTTTAAAGTGTTTTTTGTTCCTACAGCTGCCATCAATGCCATCATTAGTGACAGTCAGATACAACAGAGGTTATATGTATACAAATGGAACGTCGTCGGTCAGGATCTCCTACCTAGTACACGGCACGCTAGCATCCCTATATTCTTGCAGAAAATCAATTTCCAAAGCTGAGAATGTTCATTACATGTCATTTAGTCCTTCTAAAGTGAGAGTGGGATAAAAATCGTGTCACTTGGACCATTACTGACTTCTAAGGATTAAACTGTTAGTCTGAGAGGCTTGCTAAACACCGGCTGGCCTTGTCTTACCGTAGTGGCAGTGGCATTGTCGCCAAACAGGTTCTTGTAGCGGCCCTTCTCTTCCTCCTCTTTTCCACGGATGCGCTCCTCCATCGCTCTGAGCTCGCGTGCCACCGATGGTGCCAGGCTTGGGTCTAGCTCCACCACCCTGGCAAAATCAGCTCGGGCCTCCTTCTTGTTCCACACTGCCGCATGGGCTTTGCCTCGCTTAAAGTACGCCTTCACATTGTCTGCGATCAGACGCAAAAAACCATTAGTCTGCTTCATGTGTTACAGCCCATGTAGCTTTGAGATCACACCGACCTCCTGGAGCGTATGACAAGTTGGTAGGCAGACTCTGGGGACCACTCACCATCGTATTTGGAGATGAGAGAGGAGCAGTGGTCCAGGACCTCGTAGAACTGGCCCTGCATGAGCTTGCATTGGCAGTAGTTGAGCAGGAGGGGTGTCATCAGGACGTCTAGTTTAATCCAGTGCTCATCCCCTGCTCTCTCCTGAACATCAGAGAGAATTTGGGTCAACCATGTAAGGAGAAACATGAACCTAATGACCAAAATGTATATACAATTGTTGGTATTACACAAAGCCAATACAGATTCAGAGTCAGATACACAAGCACCAGATCCACCAGAGCCTGATGCTGCCCAGTTCCTTTGTGCTGCTGTTAATCTCACCTTCATCTGCAGGTTCTTTAGGCAGGCAATGGCGTTGTAGTAATTTTCGCCAGCTCCCACCACGTCGCCCTGTTTGAAGAGTGCATTGCCCTGTTCATGAATCTGAGGCACAGCTTCCATCTTCTCCTCATCCGTCATGGCCCAGGTGTCCAGCTGGAAGGTGCCTGTTTCCAAAACCTGGAGAACACAAGATGGTGCTAGGAGTACCTCTAATGGAAAATAGGGGTGATGTGTACCTGAGCTTCACACAAAACCAACAAGATGTGCCCTTAAAAGGTGTTGGAGAACCTTTTCGATGACCAAGACTGCTAGCTGAGTGCAACATAATTTATTTTTAAAATAAAAATGTGCTTTGGGTGATGCCCCTGATAACCACTGTAAAGAGATTGAAGAAGCTCCAGATGTTGAACCTGAAGATCAAACATATATTTCATACAGGGGTGATGTACCCTGAGGAATTTTCTCTAGCTCTTGATTTGACTTAACACTGACATTGGAATTACATAACATATTAAAATGCAGCAAAATAGAAGCCGGGGCCTCACCTGTAGAAGCTCTAGAGTGAAGACGAGAGGCTTGGGCGTGGCCTGCAGCTCGTCCAGGTCGTGGTGGCCGGAGGAGTGGTGCGAGTGTATCTGGGCAATGCCACAGCAGTGCCTCTGGCCCTCTAGAGGGTCTTTCCCTGCCCTGATGTTCCTCAAGGACTGGGAGACCAGTGGGTAGAGTGCTGTATGCTGGGGGGAGAACAGAAACGTGGAGGTATCTATCTGCCTGGATTTATCTGTCGAGTTTAATGACATATCTGGCAAAAAAATCGAGTTGCTCTAAGACTAGATCAACATTGTGTTTTTGAGAACAATTCCATGGCAGCGAATGTTTGACATTATAGATTTTATTTTTAGAATGTCTCCTGCTGTAATATCACATTGCATAGTATATTTAAAAAAGCCTGTGGCTGGAGTAGGCCAGAAGCGATTTAACATATGTGTTAATTGTGTTTTACGTCAGTGAAGTAAGTGTTCTACAAATGGAAATCACAGTACAAACCTTGGTGTCACAGGTGAATTCAGAAATTTCACCCTCCTTCATAGTGGTGACTATCCGCTCCCAGACAGGCAGCTTGAATTTCTTCCCCATGATCAGCTCCATGGGTTTGCAGTGGCACTCCTCCATCCTGGAATCATCCAACACTGTGCCATCGAGAAGGCTGGTGCGATAGTGAAACTTAACCTAATACAAACAGAATAGATCATTCTTAGTAAATTGGTCTCACTTTCCTTTTCTACATTGATGTTACACTATTGCATACGGGACATAATGATAAATTGACAGATTAACACCAAGGGAACTTAACTTGCTAGCAAGTTAAAAGTGTGATACAAGGATTTCTGGCTAATGATACCAAGCTAACATAATCACAGCCAGCACGAGTTGAGTTAAAAACTGTTAGGCAATGACCAGTGTTACATGATATCACGTTTCAGATGAAATTCTGTGTCTCGGGTGGAACTTCGCTGGAATATTGATCACCTTAGGCCACTGTGTTCACACCTAACTAGACTAACTGAAAATATTTCTGGCAGATACACAGACAACTCAAAATGTTATTAATACTGGTCATCGTTTTTATTTGTTTCAGAGCTTACTGTGATGAATGGTCACCACTGACTACATAGGTTGATATCAAGCAAGCTGTTTTAATACTGTTGTTCTTTTGCTCATATGACGTGTCAATTTATATCTTTGCAAAAATCAGGCTATGGGACGCCAACCCATTAGTCAGTGACATATAGCCAATTGTAACAAGACACATGTGCTCCTTGGTTTAATCGAGGCTAACCTATGCCCAGGCATAGTCATCAGCATAACTTTGACTGGGTGTTGAGATAAATACCTGCATTTTTTTACTGGCAGCATAAATCCACCCATGTGGCCTATTATACGCCTACAGGTAGCCTATAGTCCTACTGAAAGGTTAGCAGTAACCTAATGGCTTCTAATTTAAGTTTCGGCTAGTAATTTAGATATTAAGGCTTAATTACATCTAATGGACAAAACTACAAAAGGGCACAGATTTCATATCCCTATTTTGGGGGCAGTGGAGCGTATTGTATTGATTGTAACATTTTCAGGCATATGCCTATACATTTGTGGGATTACAGGTCAACGCAAACTCTGTAACTCTGTGGTCACGCAGTTGCCTCGACGGACTCGTTTCATTTAAGCGCAATTTATGCTCGCCTTTTTCGCAGGCACGCAGTTACGTATCCCCTCTTGCGTGCGTCTCCCAATTTTTCTATCCGAAGTAGCAGTAGCATGCCAACATTAGAAAGCTGGCTCAGACACCTTGCGAATCCCCAAGGCTTTTTTATACTTTTTTTATACATGGCATGGTTGCATCGAGGGACTTGTTTTCATTTAGGGTTCTCCCACGGTTGTGGGTGTAGTAAATTATGTCTGAGGAGATTTGCGAGGTGTCTGAGCCAGCTATCTAATGTTAGCATGCTACTACCCACAAGGTAAACAGCGACGGATTGACGGAGTCGGATAGTTACACAATTTGGGAGGTGCTCGGAGAGGGTTTGCCACGACAGAGAAGGCTCTCCGTGTCTCTGTGTTTTCCTAAACGGACGACCATAAATTGGGCTTATGAGCACCTATCGCAGCGTCTAAATAGGCAGTAACCCAGATTCTGGCCTGCCACCTAGTGGCGAGGGAAAATACTGGCCCGCGGCCCAAGTTACTTGCCGACCCCTGGCCTAGCCTATGCCTACCTATTATGACCGCCACTGCAGCGTAGCACAGTCATATAATGTTTGCCAACGTTATTTTTTGTGTTTTTTATCTGTATTTTTGGTGGATCATACCATATAGTTAGACTAGTGATTGTAGCCCCACATGGCTGATACGGAATATAAGGTTTGTGGCCCTAGGTGGGTGTGTCCCTTCGTGCTGGTGCCCCCTGAAGTGGGGTAGGCTCAAAGCACTTTTTGGGCAATAGCACAAAAAACGTTTAGCCAACATTTTTATGGCAAGTTGGCCTCTAGGAGGCGAATGAACCTAGGTCATTACGACTTATTTGTGGACTAGTGCAACGTACTGAATAATGTTCTGCGCTTCAATACAAAATATCTTGTGATTTAAAGGTTAAAGGTGCGCACACACACACACACCAACTGTCACTGTCAACGATATATTGGACTGGTATTCCTGACACAGACTAGCCTATTTAGTGAGTCAAGATAAGATAGTAGCTACCTAGCCCGTCCACAAAAAGGCTAATTAGCCTACTTCGAACAGATGATACATTGCAGTCAAGACACCAGACCTGAGCTAGGTCTCTGTCGTTATTTAGGTGTTGTATATACCCAATTTATCTCTAATCTTGATATTTATAATCTCTCTATCCAACTGTTGGAAAACAAAGGGAGAACACTTAATTGTTAACTGCCCACTCGTCTGCATGTTTGAGCTACAACTTCCGCTGTACCTGGCCAAAGTCAGACAGCTGCCCATGACGATAGGAGACTCATGAATGACACGTGAATGGGAACGACGCCTCTGCTTAAACTGGTCAAACTAGCTAGTCAACCAGCTAATAATCATGTAATGCTGGTAGCTGGTTATAACAGATATCGCTACTGGTCTTGGCTGGTATGACCAACTCGAGGATGAATATTCATTGAGTTTGCCCCAGAGAAACACAGAATCTTAGAAATACGAGTGTTACCGGTATCTCGTAACACCGGTAAAAGACACAACAAAAGACACTGCTAGGGCACATATGACAATTTGTATAAAAGGTATAAAATAGTTCCAAATAGTCTTCTAATGTCATGCTAACTTGCTATGGAATAACAGTACACAGTGTCGCGTTTTACTGGCGCCACCGATTGTCACTCAAAATGAATGACGTGTTTTAAAGCATACCACTGCAACAGACATTTGGGTCTTCCAATGAACGACAGTTTAAAATGAAAACACAACCCCTCCTTCCTAGGAGCAACCTTCTTGGACCATCGTCAAACAAGCAGAATTAAATTCAATATCCTAGTAATGTAATTGCTACTACATAAACAGATTGTTGACTTTGCACTGTAAGCACGGGTTCGTTGATTTCTCTTGCTTGTCTATCCTAGGAAAGGCTAACGAATGTTTGCCTTCTACGCCAGACACCCATGGCTAGCTTTCCTAGCTAGCTAGCTAGCTACCTATCCTTCAATTGTTGTAGGCATAAATTGCGTAACACGAAATACCGGTAATGGTAATCGGTTTGCTTAATGAACGACACATTAGTACCTTAGTTCCATCGGCAAATGCTGATAACTGCCCTCTGCCTGGAGAGATTACTTTTTTCTGTATCCCTTCTGCGCTGAGAGCAACCGCTATCTCCTCCATCCTTGTTCGCAAACAGCACTAAGTGAAGTGGGAGGATCCTTTGCACTATCGGGAAACCTCGAGAAACGTCGAAGATGTACGATCATGTATAAGTGCAACCGAAAGGTTGATCATTTACTTGTAGATCGATTGGGCTTATTGCCTATTTATCCACTTCAGAATACATAACAATGTTAATCTTTATTTATGGAGCACTTTTCAAAATCCGTGTTACATAGTGCGTCGTACAGGAAGCAAAGCAAAACAGTAATAAAATCAACAGGTTTATAAATAAAAACTGATACAAAACAATTAGGTAGGCTATATAAAAACCAACACAGTGGTAGTTTACATTAATACAGAGTAAAAACATTTCCCCACCATGAATATTGTAAAGTGGACGTATTCTTCACTCAGCTTGTGAGTTCGGCTTTCAGGTAAACTATGAGTAAACGCAACCATACGATTTCAGTTTGACCTCAAAGAACCATCATAAGCAAACGTTTCATGCTGCCCAATCTTTGGCTTCTGCTTTATGCAATTACGACCAAACGTCGCCTACAGTCATACCATTTGGAACAGGTGTAGGTTTACTGTGAAACAGTGTCACAGTGTAGCCTGTTGATTTCTCCCTAGCTATGCTTTCACAGACATTCCCCATATTTAGACAGCCTGTTTTAAGCTACGCAATGGCAGTGTATGGTAATGTATATCTATCTACTAGCATATTTTGGATCTGTTGAAAACCTCCATTCTCTTTGTACCTCTAGTGGTACGTTCCAGGATCAAATCACGAGAACAGAAAGACTTCCGTGTTTCCCGCAGTTGGAATGTATTGAACAGAAGTTAGATCAAGATGTCCTACTGGTGGGCTTTTTGTACTTTCTTAACTTCAACACTGACGATTGTATCGACGCAGTATGTTCCCCCGGTGAGTAAAAGCAAAGAATAATGAAATGTTAGGTTGCCAGCTACTTGTGAACTGTTACGCTGATTAAGCTGCCGCAACAAGTTGTCAAGTGGATAGAACTGTCAGACATGGTAATGTGTTAACATGAATTGCAAATGTGGATATAAACTCAATCCCATGTCTGACAGTTCTATCCACATTTGCAATTCATGTTGACAGTTGTTAGGCCTAAACAATCACCCGCAACTCTTTTCATTATGATCTGCATGTCTTTGCAGTACACAGAAGAATGCAGAACTGGCATGTATCCACCTCAGGGCCCAACGTATGTATTCCAGTCTTTTATATGTTGTGTAACCACTAAATTAGCAAAGGCAGTCACTTCTCCCGATGACCTAAGGTTGCTTCGTGACTGTATCCTGTTTTGTAATTCTGTGCAACCGAGGATTGTTTTGCCACAACAGAGTAGTGATAGTGACAATATGACAATGACTGTTGTTAATTGTTGTTTAACTGTTTTAATGCTGATTCTCCAATAACTCTGTCTGGAATTATAGGATAAGAAATAACCCACATATATTAACTCAGAGCTCAGAGGTTTAGGATATTAACAGAGCCAACATTTTCAATTGACAGGTTCAAAGGTGCAGTTACCTGGTACACAGTTGACCTAGATTTGCCTCCAAGCAAAAGATGGTCTGCACTAATGTCTGAGAAGAAAGATGACGTGAGTGCCTGCCTTTTAAAGGATGTTCTCTAAACTAGTTAACTTGTGTCAATCAATAAGCTATATTCAGTTAAAGCGTTTTTAAGTTAGTTGTACCACGTGAAAACTAATGGCCATAAACCCTAGACACAGAATGATTCCATTGTCTGGGAAGACTGTGTAGCCACCAGTCAGTGACCTCCCTGATGTTTTGTAGATTGCCAACATGATCAAGGTCATAAAGGATATAGCTGATGCCTTTGTTCCCAGTGGGAAGCTGATTGATTTCGTCGACAAGGTTTTGGTGAGTATATAGCAGTTACTTGACTTATTTTAAACGTTCTCCTCAGAAATGGATATCCTTTTCAAACTAAATCCAGTGGACAGTTTCGTTCCACCACTCCTGACAGCAGGTTCTCTGTTCTTTCAGCCTCTCATAGTTGATACACTTCCATATCCATATGACGAGGAGCTTAAAGGAATAGCATCAGCTTCAGGAGTTCCTTTGGGTATGTGAGAGGACGAGCTTATAGACTGAAAAAATGTTAACTGGCAGACATGTTATGGTAATGTGGTCATCTGGTTAAACATGTTTCGTGTTTGTCCTTTACAGGTGAAATTGCACTTTTCAATCTGTTCTATGAAGTGTTCACGGTTTGCACCTCAGTTGTTGCAGAAGACTCAAATGGTAAGTACTAGAAGCTAGAGAATAACAGTTTATACATTTGACTTACTCATGATGCAAATTAACGTTTTTTTTTTTATGGTAGATCATGATATTGGGCTGTTTGTTTGATGCTGTTACAGGAAATTTGATCCATGGTAGAAATCTGGATTTTGGACTCTTCATGGGGTGAGACGTTGGTTTGCTTAAGTTCTGTTACAGGCCTCAGAAATGGGACGGAATAATTTCAAACCACAGTGTATGAACTACGATTCTTAAATTTTTACTGTTTATTAGTGGCCATTGAAATGCCAGTAGGAATAAATCTGGCACACCGCAGACATATGAACTTTCATTGCTTGCTCTTGTTGACACCAATGACGAGTATTTACCTCCCTTTATAGATGGGACATGAAGAACAAGTCCTGGCAGATCACGGAGCAGCTGAAACCACTGGTGGTGAACATTGACTTCAGGAGGAGCAACCACACTGTCTTCAAATCCACAGGCTTCGCCGGCTACGCAGGCATGCTGACTGGCATGAAGCCGGTGAGTGGAGATGAGGGGGGGGGGAGAAGGACTGGAAAATACAGGGGCAGAGAGCACAGGAGTGGAGGGAAAGTAGAGAGAATGCCCTTTAAACTGGGACAGTAAGGCTGTTGTAGTTAAAATTCAAAGATTTATGACACAATCATGTGCTGTATACTGCCTTTAAACAGCTTTTCCAAGTAATAGCCACAGCATTCAGCCACAGACAGCCATACAATGTTAGGGTTTCACCGAATGCTCTGGGCTTTGTCTGTTGTCGTGTTACCATAACTTATTCTTCACTCTCCTGGTAGCTTAGTACTGTAAACATATAAAGTAAACATCAGTGATGCAGACTGTATTTTCCCAAACATATTTAGTAAAACATTTTCCTTCTTTTCTCTCATTCTTCATAGCACTCCTTTTCCCTCACCATCAATGAGCGCTTCAGCATGGATGGAGGCTATATTGGTGAGCCCCTTTCCCTCACCATCTCTGCTTGGGAAAAAAAATGCTTAATCAGACCCAGTAGGCAATAGAATATAAAGGTCAAATTATCTATATGAAACGTGCTTAAAACATTTAAAAGTACATTACATGGTCATTATACATGGTAGACATGAGTGTGTATGGTCATTACAGACCACATTTATTGTCTCAAAGACCAACCCTTTACTGATCACATTTGTGATGCTATGTTGGTTTACCTGTCTGTCATAGGCATCATAGAGTGGCTTCTACATCATAGAGATGCCATGTGGATGGGGTTCCTGACTCGCACAGTCCTGGAGAATGCTACCAGGTGAAGTATAGCCTCCACCTAGGCAGGTTATTTCATTTAAGTTGTAAGTAAAAGTTTTAAAGGTTTTACATGGAAGTGTTATGGAGGGTTACTGTAGCGCAATGTTAACCCCACACACAAATGCCCCAAGAAGACATGCTAGTGAAAAGACTGGCTTTTCACCTTCTGGTCAAAACGCTCATCTCCCGGGTTCCCAGGCTTAAGCCCAAGGGCATACCTGTACCAGAAACAAGTAACAGAACTTTTGAGGGTTTTCAGTGGAACCCTTTCGCTCCAGGTGCCAAAGCATGGTTAAATGAGTACACATGCCAGAAATAAAGCATTCTTCCTTCACATGCTGCAGCTATGAGGAGGCCAGATCCCTGCTGTCCCAGACGAAACTGTTGGCACCTGCGTACTACATCCTGGGAGGAAACCAGACTGGACAGGGCTGTATCATCACCCGTGCCAGGACAGAGAGCCTGAAACCCTTGGAGTGAGTGGAACTTCCCTTGCCTTAGTGTCATTTAACTTCTCTCACTGCTCTTTCATACACAGAACTAAAAAGCCAAAGCACTCCCACTAATCATTCTGAACAGTGAGCACACATATGTGACGTGGGTGAAATGCCATGTCATCCGGTGATGTTTACTAAAATTATACAATTGATATGAAATCTGTTCAGAATTAAATATATATATATATATATGTGAAATATATAAGCAGCATCAGGGAGAATGGCAATGATGCATTTGTATTTCAACAAGTTGTTTTGGAAAGGATAGAATTTTACTATAAGAACCTGTGGACATTTGGCCATTATTTTCTATGCCAGACTGAACTTAAAGCAGGGCAGGTGGTACCTGCTGCAGACCAACTACGACCACTGGAAGGCTCCGTTGTTCCTGGATGACCGGAGGACACCTGGGATGAAGTGCATGAATCAGACGCTACAGCCTGTAAGTTCATCACAAACCTACTCCTGAGGGAGAGGACAGTAATGCCCCAGAAACATGAGTTTCAATACAAGTAATGCAAGCAATTACGGCCATTGTGTAAATGTTTAAAACCTTGCCAAACACAGCTGGCCTCGCACCACAAAGTAGTATTTTACATTACATTAAGACTGACGGTCACGGTCTTTACAGAACATCTCCTTCAAGACCCTCTATGATGTCCTCTCCACAAAGCCGGTCCTGAACAAGGTGAGTTGTTAAATTATTTTTCAACATTATTTTAGTCTTAGCAAGAAACCAAATAAGTATATATGCAATCAAAGTAATAACTAAATCTGGTGCACAGATGAGCATAAAGTATTGCTAATAAAGAGGCGGGTCATCAGTGAATGCTTCAAGACCACCTATACATCAGAAGGAACAGTGAAGGATTAAGTGTCCATAAATGCAATACAATGCCTGAAACAGAAACCAATGTATAGATTGCATTTCAACCTTTTCACCAGAGCTTTTTAGTCCACAACAAAGTATTGTAATTGACAATATTGCAAACTGCACCTCAAGGTAAAACAAGTTGATTTGGTGTAGTAGGGTGCTAGAGAAGCCAAGGTCATTTGTCAGAACTCAATTACTGTACCAAGAAATGAATTCCATGTATAGCACATATCTTTCAACATGACCCAACCTAAATAGAGGCAGAGAGTTTGCTTCCATTATCCACCCATATTCTTGTGTTTTTCCACCCTAGTTGACTACCTACACTACACTGATGGAGGTGTCTAAGGGCAAGCTGGAGTCTTTTGTACGAGACTGCCCCAACCCATGCATGCCTTGGTGAGGCCGTTCGGGCAGCTCTTGTTGCAGTGCAAAGACCAAGAGAGGAATTCATCAGAATACTGCATCATTTAAATAAGGAAAATGTCTAGTCAGCTGGTCATCACACAAACCATCAAGTGCCTTCATTAACCACTCGATTAAGTGCTCCAAAACTACAATGCTAGTCATTCCTACACGTCTTTTTTGCACTTTTTTTAATAATGTTTTTATGTGCCATCTATCTCAGTCTTATCTATGCAACTAAGGCAGAAGTCAGTCTGCATAGGCTCATCAAACTGAGCGCTTAGAGTGATTAATGCTTTATAAACTGTTTGGTTAATTCTGTGTCATTGTGATAAAGCACAGCAAGTTTTATAAATTCAGTATACCTCAGAGGTTTCCAATTCCTTAATTTTTCTGTGAGTAACTTGAATGCCTGCAAGATAATGTTGCCACTGCATACAAATGGAACAGTTCATGATTGATCTAAGTCACTAATTACTGGTGTCATTGATTTAAACACCAGTATCTTCTGTGCTTCCACAGCTAACCACTGTAAACATACAGAAGTGAACTTCTTTTGCTGAGTGTCTCAGAGATAAAAGTCCTAACATTAAGAAATAAACAGAATTCAAAATGACTTCTATTGTTTCTTTTTGGGAGGTGTGCTATGACGCAAGACAGTCATGTTTGGTTTAAGGACTGGTAATAAAGTTTAAAGTACCGGTTTGTATTAGCATGCATCAAGAAAAAGCAATAAAAGACTTGAGCCATATTTCACTTGGAGGGAAAAGTAAAAATCAATATTTTATTATTTTTCTCATTTAGTCTTAAAACCTCATAGTAAATATCTGAATTACATGGAAATCAGAATGGGATAAGATGCCCAAGCACTGAAAAAGGCCAACATGCCTGAAAACATAAAAATAAAACAGACATACATTTAAAAGAGTGCATCTGAGGTCGACCTCCACCCCAACCCCCCTGTAAGGCAGGCAAGACGGACAGACATTTTAGTGCCAGTGGGGGGGGGGTTACATTCTCTTTTGCCATGCAGCCCATGACATACCCACCGAGCAAGTTTTGCCAACTGTACTCTGACCAATCAGGTCAACACATTTTCCTAAAAAAACTGATGTTCTGAAATACCTACTTGCTTTTACTGAACCAAGGCTCAAAAAGGTCAAGTGCATGGCGGTAGAGGAGTTTTGGGGGCTATTTAATGCAGTCAGGCACAGGAACAGAAGAAACGCTGCCATAACTAAGTAACAGTAACTGATTGCAAATGTCCAAAACAGGACCCAAGCCCATTCTCACCAGCTTCCTCTCCAAGGCTTCATTTAAAATACCACAAAACAAATAATAAAAAAAAAGACCTCATAAAAGAATAAAATAAAAACAGACACAGACTACTGCAGAGCCTATGGACAGCAACATGAGTCCTCTAAACCTAAAATTTCCGTCTTATAAAAACGTCACCTGAGGTTAAACAAAGAACCCCTTCATGTACAGTTAGACACCTCCTTCTATTTAGAACAGTAGATTGCAGCAGTGTGGTGCCATTGGAACTTAATGGGATTAGTCTCTCTCGCTTTTTATTTAATTTTTTCTTTTCTTTTTACATTTGTTAGGCTCAGCTTAACCTTAACACAACTGTGCAGTCACTTTCCTCTAGTGTAAAGCGGCATGGATGATGTTGCACTAGTGTTGGGAATGGGCCTGACGTCCTCACGCACTCTGGGCTCCGACCGTCTCTGGAAAAGGAAAAGATCATTTACCTTCATGGTGAATCCCATCAACCACCTCATAGAGGTCTGGTGAAGTATCCACAGTCCAGGCAGTATTCACAACACGGCACAATAACTTGATTGAAGGAACCAAGAAGACATTTAGTAAGAGGGTGCATTACAGTTCAGGAATGAATCCATAGTTTTGAATTAGATGTTCAGGGGTGCATGTCATGGTTTTGGGATGTGTGTGGAGTGACGGTGGTCGTGGTTTACCAGGTTCTTTCAAGGTCAGGCCGTCCCCAATGAGCCCTGGGAGGCCCTCTGTGTTGCCATTAAGGAGCTCCGCTGTCAGGTTGTTGTTCTGTTGCTCCTCTGTGATCCTCTTCCTCAATTCCTCCTGAGGAGACAGGACACGTTTATCATCCATTCTCTCTCTCTTCCTCACACACACACACACACACACACACACACACACACACACACGTATAGTATACTCAGGTAGACCCCTTCCACTCACCTCAGATATAACTGAGAGCTGTAGAGGCAGATCCTCCACTTTCACAAAGTCATCCTCATCTGATTTCTGGCTTGTGTTTCCTGAGCCTACCTCCTGTGAGGAGAAGACAGATGGCTTTTCATGGAACATCAAATCATTTCGCCAAAACAAATCAATACCATTTGAATGCTCAAACGGCACTGAGTGTTTCTTAGACATATCAGCCTCTTTTTCTTTGGTGTGGAAGTTATGCATTTATTTCGTTGTGTGTGTGTGTGTGTGTGTGTGTGTGTGTGTGTGTTTGCGTGCGAATAAAGGGTAACATACGTCCACGCTGATCATGACTGGAGACTCCGTGTCGGGGCTTCCGGAGCTCGAGCCCTGGGAGCCCCCCTGCCCATTTACTGTGACGGGACCGGAGGGCACCTCTGCACTCCTCTCGGCTTCCCCCTGGGCGTCTGGCTCAGCTCCAGAGTGGCTGCTCCCGCTCACACGGTCCTCCTCCGGGGAGTCCATCACCTCTATGGACTTTGACTTAGTGCTCTTGGCTGGGGGAAGGAAGGGGAGGAAGGTGAGATGGAAACAGGAAGAAGAAACATAAGACTGGTAGATGGGGTTCATCACGCTCTGCCTTACACAATGCTGCCTGTTTCCTGTTTCTTTGCGCAAGTTGTAGAGTGACACCAAGCAATTAGAGCCATAGCGCTTACCTTCATTGCCTTCGGAGGTCTCTTGGTCTTGACTGGTGCCGTTCTGCATCACTCTATTGCACTGCATTGACAAAAAGGTAGGAGGAGGTCAGGACAAAATACACGTTTGGTTTGGTTCCTCACATGCACACATACACTCACAGGTACACACACCTGTTTGTTGTCATTTGTGGCGTTGCTGCTGGCTTGTAGTGATGTCTGTACCTCCACCGGTCCAGCCTCAAACTCCTCCACCTCTTCCAGCTCGTTCTCATCCTCACCACTACCATAGTTGGTCAAGGGTTGAGTCTCTGCCTTGGACAAGCCTGCGCCACACAACACAGCCAAGAACACACAAGTTAGAATAGATCAGACTGTACTTAACCAACACATCTGATTTGTTGATTGACAACCCTTACATAACAGAAGATATACCGGACTAAATCGGGATACTTAATATTTCTTGAGGTGGCAATGTAAAATATTTGTAATGAGGCCAGTCTGGGGCAATCTGAATAATTTGAACAATATCAGGTTGCTCACTAATGGAAAGACGCGGCCCCTCTCCATCTCGGTCCTCTTCCTTTTCATCATCATCATCATCTTCCTCCTCCTCTTCTTCTTCTTCTTCCTCCTCCACTTCAGAGGCCTCGCTGCTCTGTCCATCCTTCTCTTCCAAACCCTCTTCTTTCTCCAGATTGAGAGTGGTCCCTTCCTGCTCCATCTCATCTCGATCCTGCAACCGCACATCAGCAGAAATTTAAATTAACTTAGCGGTCAAAGAAAATAAGAAAAAAGCAACAAAAAAAACCCAGCCCTACAGAGCACTGGTTTAACAACTCACCTGATCTTGGTCACAGTAAGCTCGCAAAAATGTAGCCTCCCCTTCAGCACCTTTCCCCTGAGCACAGAGACAGAGCAGCAGATGCATTAAGAGGAGAAGCTTTCTTGGAACTTGGATCAGTCCAGGGCTACTGTTGTCTCCCCTCCATTGCTTCACTAAGCATTAACTGAGACTGAATTAAGACTGAACGTAAGCTCAAGCAAACATCTCAACACGCCCAATCCTAACTACAAACTCAGTTGCAACTTCACACCCAGTTCCCCCCTACAAAAAAAACAAAAGAAAAAAAAGAGAGAAAGAAAAAAAAAAGAAAACCGTGGGTTGCCCCAAACCATCAGTACACAAACACACCTCAGTCTTGTTAGTGTGTTTGGTGGAGACAGCATTGCGGCTTCTCTTAGTGCGGTTCTTGGCTGCACTGCTGCTGCTGTTATCGAGGTCCTGCATGAGTCTGAAGAAAGCCAGCTCGTTGAACAGGATCTCGGAGATCTCCACCAGCAGATCCTCCCCACACTCCTGTAGCGTGCGGCCCACAAACTTCCCCAGGGAGTCCTGCCGGGGGACACGTATGAGTGTGAAACACACACACACACACACACACACACGTCAAAACCGACCCTCAATAGGCTCAGCAGAGCAGAACAGAGCTTTGGACAAAAGCGTCGCCAAATGACTAAATGCATAAACACACTGAATTAATAAATTTTCAGAGTGCATAGGCATATGCAAGACCAGTCATTAGGATACTGCATACAGCAAGGACTATTTGGCTCATACCTGCAGGATACCACCTAGCTGCCGGTGGAAGAAGCGCACAAACTCTTTGCTCTCGTCGTTCTGCTGTGTGAGAGTGAGCACCATACGGCGCACGGAGGTGAGCAGCTGGTGAGAGCAGACCTCGTCCATGTGCTCCTGAGAGACGGGCGGCGGAGAGGTCAGGGTTAGTGTCAATATGGCTCCCACTGTGGTCTATTCATGGCGTTGCGTCATCATGTCAGTCAAATTACTAAATGCAGCACATTTTATATACCAATTTATAAAATGAACATCTTGATGGATGCTCTTTCCACTTTCTATTTTGAGTTTACAAAGCCTCAAAAACCAAATCTGAAAGGAACTGGTTCTGTAGCGAACGCTTCCCCATCCACTGAAAAAGAACAAGATCTGTTCTGGAGCCAGTGGGTGTCTGGGGACCTCATTTTAATCTAAAGTAGTTTATATGATTACGCTGGCGGTTCACCTTCAAGAAGGGGATGACCTCAGTCATGATGGCTTTGATCTGCCGGTCCAGCTGCTGGGTGTCGATCTGAGGGCAGCGCATGTCTGCAGACGCCTGACAAGATCCTGCACACAAGACCTCCAGTCAGGGCAAGGCCCATTCTCAAGCGGTGGGGTAACACTTCAACTGTAAAATGACACATCTGTAACAAAAGTTCTAGAATTTGAGTGTTATCAATAGTTAAACTTAGATTAGGCCAAACCAGGTTTCCCACCTTTTCTATAACTTAAAAGTACTTTTAATAAATATATCCTCTTCATAATCATCACAATGGCTGTTGTCACAGCTTCATTTAATCTTGACTCACAAATACATGTATAATAAAGAGATAATATGGGCACACACACACACACACACACACACACACACACACACACACACAGATACCTTCCAGCAGTCCAGCAGCAGCAGCATTGCTGGGTGAGGGCAGGTCAGTGTTAGAGATGTCAGCAGCAGCAGCAGTAGCAGAGCTGTTTTTGTTGTTGTGGTTAAACTCAGCCTTAAGCTTCATGCGCTCATACTCCCTCATCCTGGCCAGAGCTTTATCTAAGTGAATCACTGTGTTACCTGCACACAGAGGGGAGATGCAGTGGGTGAGAGGAGAAAAGCAAGACCCCAGTGAGGAACGAAAGAGAAACTGAGGGAAGACAGAATGGGTGAGGGAAGGCTTAAAACATTAGCTAAGCTCTGCAGCAGCCCAGGTGATTAGGCTCTCTAATGTGATCGGAGGATTTCATTGGCTAGCTGCCCTCACCCAGGTCATCGCTGGCGAAGGGCTCCAGGTTAGAGGAAGTGGACATGAGGCTCCCCTCGTCCAAAGAGTCGCCATCAGCCATCATCTTCTGCTTCAGGCCCATGTTCTTCTCTGACATCTCCTACACAAATCAACAAAACAGCAGTTAGTATTAAGCCCTGCAATACATCTTACTTAATATACTGACTAATATTCTCATTTATTACTAATGTGCATTTTTTTTTAAAACAGACTTCTGATAATGATTTAGCTAAAACAATCACATAGAACAACTACTTAAATCCTTGACCTTTCTCTATTCCTCTTTCTCCAACACCCACAACCACCCGACTTTTACAAATCCCATCAGCTGACAATCAGACATCTATCAAATGACAAGACTCAGAAAGGAAAGGAAGAAATGGACACTACAGAAAGAGGAAGTGAGAAAGAGCAAGAGAACCCGAGAGTGTTTACCGCATCACTGGTGGCCAGACTCTCACTGGGGGTGAGCTCAGACTGGGAGCCTCCCACCCACACCGCCGGGCCCAGGGGGGACGCCTGGCCATCGGCCATGTTCTTCTCAGTCAGGTGCCTGGTCACAATGTCCTGGAGGTCAGCAGCACAACATGAGGGTCACAGATCTGATATTTATATTTTACTCTGGAGAACTGGGTAGTGATTCTCTTAGCATTTTAATGAAGGTTTTTTAAATTTGTACAAGTACTCAAAGCTATTTAATATAGTGTTCAAACACACAAATACAACAGGTATTTTCTGTTCATGGCCATACTTGTAGTGAGTAGAGGGCCCTCTGGCGAAGGTAGTCAGTATTGAGCAGCTGTAGCTCATGGAAAAGCTCAATGAGGAAGTGCGGTCGCGACTCGTTCTGGGAGATGAGTGTAGCCACCTCTGAGTAGATGGTCTCCCTCAGAGCCTCGAACAGCGAGAAATCACTGCTAGCATCTGCAGCACAGAGGACGACACACACACACACACACACACACACACCTCACGTCAACACAATGCAATGCAATGCAATTAGAGTCGATCCACTAAGACAAAGGGATATTCATAACGGAAATGTAAAGGGGAGAGTCAGAGTACGTATCAGCAACCCACAAGGTCACAAAGATCAGGGTCCAGATTCCCAAATGGCACCAAAGAAAAGCAAATCATGCAAAGTACCCTTTTGATTTCATTTATACGATAACTAAATCAGCTATGATGCCATCTAAAACTACAACCAAGTGCGCCATTTTGAGGCTGGTGTATGTGTTCAGGATGGGGACACTTTCTGCTCCACCAGAGCCAGTGAATACTAAAAACAGCCCCTAATCAAGAGGCAAACCTACACCTAGGTTACTGAGGTGCTGGACGACTGGAGAGAAATTATAGTAAATTAAAAAAAAAAATTGTCACGCACAACAATATTTACTCAAACCAGAACATTTTCTGAAATCAGTTCAGACTTGACAGCCTTCTCGAGTAAGTGGCAACAGTATTCTCCATCCAGGATGCTTTAGGGCAGGTGCAGTGAGCTTTTCGTCTGGTAATTTCTATAAGGTAGTGTGTCATTTTGAGCAACAGAACTGGACACGACCACATGCAGACAGCAGGTGAAAACCTTAGAAATAAGAAAATGTATCACTAAAGTAACTTTCAGATCACAGACGGCAACAGTTACCGTCTCTTTCAAAACAATCTGGAAGAACCAGTGAGACTGGCTCCGGCACTATCACACAGGAAAGAGCCAAGAGGATGACGACATGACACAAACCAGGACGGTGGAGGACATCTTGTGTGTGGTGTGCCTTATTAGTGTTAAAGGTTCTACCTTTAACTGCGTTTCATTAGAGAAGGAGAGGAGAAGGTTAGCCAACAGAGGGATGGTTGAAAGAAATCTGGGGGTTGGACGGTAGGGGGGAGTCTCTTTTGGACATGCGGGGGTGCAAAAGTGGTTACCTGGAGCTTCAGTGCATGCAATTCTGTTAGAGAGGAAGGGTGTTCTCCAAGCATACGCTGTGAGGAGCACAACAACATATATCAAAACCAAAAATGAGTAATAAAAAAATTAAAAAAAATTAAAATAAAATATGTATGCCAAAAATGAGGGAAAAACAGAACCTTGGGAGAAAGTAATTCATGGAACATATATAAATACTAATTACTGACAGACAAAAACTGTACATTAAATGAGGTCACCACAAACAAGAGACAATAACATGTTTGGATTTCTGCTTTGTTTGGCAAGGACTTGCCCAGGCTTTCACTCAACATGGTCTGATGCTACATTCACATGCTTGTCAAAATTACAAATCACAAGTGTTTTGCGTTACATTAGGCTCCTTGAACGGCGTCTTTTAGTGTCTTACTTTTGCCCACAATGAAAACTCCATGCACAATGCAGTCAAGAGTTACAGACGTACACAAATATTTGACATAACCAGTCACTGATAACAGCACACGACAACTAGAGAAATAAATAATCTTACATCAACCAGTGACATGAGTTTCACTGTTCCTATTGAAAATGTGGGTTCCAACTTGCAATTACTACCAGAGTGGTCGCGCACGTATGACCGTGGTATGAGCAACTTGCATCTGTGGTCATTATTACAGCTTATTATACGGCTCTTCAGAATGTTCCAAAAAGTACCGTTGATTTAAATGGGCCATCCCAACGTTCGCAGGTGAATATTTCTTGATATTCACTGCTGCGAAAAGATATTGACCGCTGTCGTTGGCAACGGGTTTTGTGCTTCTAATTCTCCGCTGCGCGTCGGGGTGCTATTCGCCCCGTCTGGATTTATTTTTGGATAATGACCTCCGGACAATACATTATCCCTTACATGTGATGCCAGAATAAGTTATTAACAAGTTAACACATGGCTGCACTCTAATGCAAACACAATGTGGATCATTCACTCAGGGGCATGAAGACATCTACAGAGCCCTACACTCAGGGCTGAGTTTGTTGCTGAAAAAGGGCTAAATCTGCAAAGGTCCACTGTAGAAAAAATAGGTTTTCAAATAGGCCACGACTAATCAATAACCTTTTCTTTGACCAGTGAAATATTTCAGATTTTTCTCCAACACACGGTTTTTAACAGCGCTTATGGATACTCTCGTCTCAAGTGGCACCTCAAACACATCTTGATCCATGATTTACCCAGCAGCTATAGAATGATGGAATATCCAACCAAATGCATCAGCTAGCATCATCTTAATGGGTAGCTTCCTCATCTGGATTTGACACAGAACAAGTCTACAAGGTCTTTCAAGCTTATTCCAAGCCTCCCTAGGTCTACAGATGGCATATTCTCAGTCTGTGTGTGCATTCTGACTGACCTGATGACAAGTCATTGGTCTTGCTGCTCTTCGTCTTGCTGTCCAGTTTCTCCTGGGTGAGCTTGTCCAGCAGAGTCTGGTTGTGGCCTCTGGGCTGGGCCAGGGGGGCTCTGCCCCTCTCCCTCCCCTGGAAACAGTCTGCTGTGCTGGACACACTGTCGCTCTCCACACCTGACACCAGAAGGAAGATTAGTGATTTTATTTACAAACAGCTCCTGATGCATAACCAGTACAGCAAGCACCAGCAACGGCAAAGTGAGATCCAGAACAAAACACACACACCTGCATGCTTGCCCTTGCCCCTCCTGCGTCGGCTCTTGGCATTGGGTGTCTTGTCACGTGAGGCTAGGCTGGCTTGAGCCGAGGCCTTCCTGCCGGGCCGGTAAGTCCTGGTGACTGTGGTGGGGTCGCCTGGGTCCGGCATGCTGCTCAGGGACTCCTGCGAGTCCTGCTGCTGGTAGCAGCGCCCCCGGAGCAGTCTGGGGGCGACGGGGGATGAGGAGGGGGAGTAGGACTGCTGCTGCTGCAGCTGCGGGGGCTGCGGCTGGGGAAGACGGGCCCCTGAGCCGGGGGGCTGCTGCTGCTGGGGGCCGTGGGAGATGTTCAGCCAGCTGGGGCTCTGAGGATTGGTTAGACTGCTGTCTGGCTGCGTCTGAGGCCTGAGGGATAGAGAGGATTGAAGTGACCCATAGGCTCCCCAAAGGGTTTTGTTTGTTTGCTCGTTTATGTGAGGGAGTGAGTGCCCCCATTCAGCCCAATTAAAATCAAGGTTTTAAAATGTCTTCCGTTAGATATAGTTCATTGAAACCTGTAAAAAGGCTGATCAAGGCCACCTGGTGGCTGAATGTGGAGCAACATCACACTAGTCTGGTAACATAGCTATAGATGTGGACAAACTTACAATGCTATAAAGATTATGAACAATGATTGGTAAAGGCTGCGGTTATTTCATTATCTGCTAAATTTCACTTTTCATATACGTAAATTCAAGGACTTGAGTACGACTGCACAAGCAACAGATAAACAGAATGACACAGTCAGCTAGTTGGAGTAGCAGACATAAATAGTGTCTGTAAATGCGACTGAAAACAATCAAATACACAAATGTGATCACACCCAGTGTGACAGAGTGGGGGTGTGAGAGGAACCACACTCATATCTGAGCTAGTGACCCACTTCATGTCTGCCGCAGAGTTCAGTAGAGCAGGTTATTACGGCAGGGCCCTACATGCACAACTTGTCTGCCTGCCTATTCATATTTCATGCTGTCAGTTGTCCTTTAACACAAAGCAGTAACAACACTGACAGGTTGTGTTGGGATCCAATTACACTTACAGATTATAAAGCCTTATGTAGCACACTTGGATGCAGATATCTTGCAGTGGCATTTAACCATCTTTACAGATAACACAATTGAAATATATAGTGGTAGTGGATCAATACAATGCAAATATTATATTATATTATTATTATTATTATTATATTATATAAGTCATATTACTGTTACCTCACATTAGGCGGTGACATCTATTTGTAGGTAGAAATGAGTATAGTAAATAACCAGCTGACCAGAAAATTAACAAAGTGGTGCCAGACAGGTCCATGCCATCCTATGCTCTGTGTTTGGCATGGGTAGACGCAGGCATTCAGTCCAGCTGAAGGAGGGGGCGGGCTGGTAATGCAGTCGGCAGAAGTTACCAAGACAAGTCCCAGTCCCACTGCTGTGAGTGTGTGTGTGTGTGTGTGTGTGTGTGTGTGTGAGAATAAGAGATGAGAGCTGGGTTTGCTCTCTGGGGGCTTAGCTGTGGCCTACATATGAAAAAGTCTCAGTCTGAACTGAGGTCAGGGCTGCTTCAATTCCAGAGGATTCACATTACTGCCTCCTAGTGTCCGTAAGAAGCACATGTATGCACACACACACACACCACAAACATTAACAGAGAAATGCACAAAGTACCGGTTTTCTGTGTTGTTGAACGTGGATCTCTGCAGGGGAGGTGGAAAGCTCATGTACTCCGTCTTCATGGAGAGGTTTGGGTCCTGCTGCTGCTGGGTGGGGCCACCCTGGGCAGCAGGGCTCTGGGGGAACTCAGCACCCGCAGAGGGAAACATGGGGGCCATGTTAAAGCCTGGGCGGAGGCAGAAGAGGAGAGTTTTACACAGAAGTACTCAAACCAGAAAGCTTATATGTATCTTTTACCAATCTTTTACCATCGTCAATGTTCTGTTGACATACAGGAGAGCCTTAAAACAACATTTGAGCAACAAAAAAATAGATTACATGTAGTGTAATAAGTTAACTCTGGGAAGTGACGGGGAGGAACGTCACTGCTAACTAGGTCAAGGTGACCTGAGCACAAATTCCTTTCAGTACACCGTTTCCATGGCAACAGAATGAGGTCACAGCCAAGGTCTATAGAGAGGCTGTGATTGTGTGCAAGAGCTTGAGTGAGAAAGAGTGTGCATGTGCATGGATGCTACAGTGGATAAGCGTGTTTGTGTGTGCCGACTGCAGAGTCTGAAGTTTGTGTGCACTTGTGAATCAACATCTCTGCTCATATGTGTGCATGCTCTCCCACAAGTATTTGTCAAGTTAAATCCTATGACTGTAAGCACTGGTATGTATGCATGCCATGCAAGTGTGTATGTATCCTGTGACAACCTACCAGGAGAGCAGGGGGCGAGCCCAGGCATGTTGAGCGCGTAGGGCAGGAAGACTGAGGGGGAGAGGGAGCAGGTGCTGGAATCTTGCGTATAGCTTGGCTGGCCCTGAGACGGAGGCTTCCGCTGCCCTGCCTGCTGCTCCTGCTGCTGTTTACGGAGCAGCTCATTCAGACCCTGCTTCAACCTGACACACACACACAAAAAAAGCATTTCACCACATCATGCAAATGAGTGTTGCATGATTCATCTGATGCCGATTGCGATGTCAGCTTGTGCCATTACATGACCACAAAAGGCTGTGATTTTCTGTATTTTGCCCAACTATAAAACATATATAAACCGCATTACAGTATTTTATGAAATCCTATGAAACAAACCCATGTATTGACTACACCCATGTATTAACCGCAGTTTATTCAATGTTGCATCATCCCGTCACGTAAAACTAAACGTGGTTGTGGTGCCAGCGCTACTAGCCATTTAAAAGTTGTATGGGATGGGCATTTCAATCTAAATTGCTACACCCTCTTCTGGCACGTATTCAAACACACATATAGGCTACCTCGTTCCCACTCAAGTGAAAAAAAAACATGTATTTATTGAGCTTATTTAGTGTTATGGTGTTGGGTGTGGGAATAGATAATTAAAGTTTAAATCGAATCGTTAACAGGTCCCCTGGCAACCTGAAATAACATGTTCGAGAAGGGCAAGAGGGAGGGCAGACTTTTCACTTAATTTACTAGATTGGTATCAGAGTCAGCCCTTTCTCTATTGGTGTCCCATTATTTCTGTCAGGATTGTTTACTGTCTGTGTGAAGCCATTTAACATCGTCTGTAAGTGGTTGTGATCACTCTGAACCCAAGACTGCCTTTTATTGAGCTGATTTTGAGAAATAAATCTTTGCTTCAGGTTATTTCACTTGCTAAGGAATTAACGATTGCAAACAAGGCCCACAAAGGAGGGGGTCCGTGGGCAGGTCAGCTCTGACCCTGGTGGCAGCCCGACGCCCACAGGGTAATGTCATACCGATTGTTTTGACTGCCCAGAGAAAAAACAGAAATAAGTTCTCATGCTTGTCTTATGTACAGTTGATATACAGTTGAATACAATTGTGCTGCTCAAGCAAGTAGAGTCTAGACACCATTTGTAGAGCCCTATGAAATCAGTTTTTTTTTTTTGCCAGATTCAGTGTCAAAATCAAATGTCCTATCAAAACATTTACTCAGGACTTAGGTTACTATGCTTTTACATACATTTTATCTGTCTAGGTCAGGGGTATTCAATTAAAATTCAACAAGGTCCAGTTAGAGTAAATTTCCTCAAGCAGAGGTACGGAACATCATAATGTCTAACTTGCGTTATGATTCAGTGCCATATATATTAAAGTAGCCCAGTATGTATCAACGTCTGTATGTAGACAACAACTGACTGTCAAATCAAATAAAGAAAGTACAAAAAGGGGCTCTATCTGTGGTTTCAGCTCTATTCCCCTCTTTGTTAACATCTCCTTTATGGCCAGGTAGATGTCCTCTCCTCTTGTACTGGTCTGAAGGGGTGTAACACCTAACAAGTCTTCACAGAACTCTTTCTTCTCCTTGAAGAACCTTACATACACTAACAGCTGAGCATTGTCACACACATCAGTGGACTCATCTACAGCTAAGCCTACACATGGTGCCTTATGACCTGCTTCATCCAGCTGTGCTAGCACATAATATTTCAGTTTTCTTTGTGGCTGATGATGCTGACATAGGTATTTGCTTGATTTTTTCACAAAACTCTTCTTTTTGTTTTCTCTCAAGTAAGGTTTCGGCTACCACTCATGCACTCCTTGACAACCCCTCCGTCAGTAAATGTTTTTTTCTATGTTGACCCAAAATCCAAGCAGCTCTAAGGGAACATTCGTTAGCACGTTGTTGGGCAGTAAATGAATGTGTGAGGATTCTGGTGGATTGATCATATTGGGCTCTTAGATTGTTTATTTTCTGTGCCCTCAGTTCGGATTTGAGTGGGTATGTTTGCTCGAAAGATTTGTGCTTCGTCTCGTAGTGGTGCTTCACATTGCCGTTTTTAATAATCGGTAGAGTCTCGGAACATATGAGACATACTTGTTTTGAACTGCCCGTGGGAAGAATGACCATATAATAGTCTGTCCATTCTTGATTAAAAGCTCTGTTTTCACTGTCTACTTTTCTCTTTTTAGAGCACGCCATGTGAAATTACTTTTCTCTCGTCTCTCCACTGAGTGTTTATCTCTCACTGACTCGAGTCGCAATGCTTATCGGAATGCACAGATTTGATTGGCTGAGTAGCATCACGTGAGATTATTTACAACGAATGCAATTGTTCTGTGAGTTTCCTGGGCTGCTAAACCAGTGGCGGTTTCATTTTTTTTTATAATTCTCAGTAATTTATCGGTTCAATTTATAGGTCCGGGTCCGGATAGGATGGCGTCTGGTTCCGGACACGGACCATGGTCCGCCTATTAGTGACCTCGAGTCTAGGTGATAGACCTATTTTATAATAGGGTAGGGAGTGTAGGGTAGCAATGATGGTATAACCCTGAAGACTACAAATACAGTTCAATTTACTACAATTGCAATTTTTTCATTCTATAATATTAAATTGAAAAACATTTCTGGGGATATTACCTTCCGGTTTCCAGTTATAAGACTGGTCCTTAGTCAATAAGCCACTTGTGTTATGATAGTCTACATGTGTTATTGTAAGTATGTATATACCTCTGGATGTTGCTCTGTTGCCAGGCTAGTTGTGTGTAGCACTGGTTGAGCTGGTGCATGATGAGGGGCACCTGAGGAGAAGCCATGTTTCCTGGCAACACGTTATATGGCCCAGTCATCAGTGTCTGCAGCATGTAGGACAGAGTCTGATCTCACACACACACACACACACACACACACACACACACACACACACACACACACACACACACACACACACGTGAGACAAAGGGAAAGTGTTCACAACATTCTGGCATAGTTACATGCACCAGATGCGCTGGCAGGCTTCTGTCAAAACACCACAACACTTATTTACTTATTTGCAGGCCATCACAACGATGAACATATTTTAAAAGCAAGAAACACAATAACAAAAAAAAAAAAATTAAATAATCATTCTGAAGAATAGAGGTGATTTTCAATAAGGGATCTGTTTTTTCCCCCCAGAGAAAGGCATAGACAGACAGATAGTAACTAAGAACACCGTGAAAGAACACTATTGGATGCTGCTCTCCCACACCTGTTGGTCTTGCAGCAGCGTCTGGCACATGCTGGTGCTGAAGTCCAGCTGTTTCTGCAGCTGGCTGACCTGCTCCTGCCAGTAGTGCGTGCCCTCGGAGGAGGAGAGGTCTGCAGCCCACCGCAGGTTCTCCTGCCTCCTTCCCCCGCTGGCGCCCTCCACCTGCTGGTGGGGCTGCTGCTGCTGATGCTGCTGCTGCTGCTGCTGCTGCTGCTGCTGCTGCTGCTGCTGCTGCTGCTGCTGCTGCTGCTGCTGCTGTTGCTGTTGCTGTTGCTGCTGCTGCTTGGATCGGCTCCGCCCGGCACCCTCCGCTGAATAACCCCCAGAGCCCTTCAGACTGAGTGGGAGACACAGACAGAGAGAAAAACAGGACAATTGGTCTCAGAATGGCTGATAAAACCAGGAAGAATAATGATGCCTCAGTTAAGACTCCAGGTATGAGCACATATAGATTCAAATGTTAAACCTTACAGACCTATTCTTGCTCTTCTTGCTGTTGTAGGACTGCTGCTTCCTGGGGTAAACATGCAGATCATCACTGTAGCTGGACTCCTCCCCCGACTCCTCTTCCTCCTCTTCCTCAGCGTCGACCTCTGAGGCATAGCTGTCCTCTTCGTCATCTAGCCTGCATGGTGTGGACCCTCCCCATGTAGCCATGGTCCTGAACAGAGGAAGAAACGGCAGAGATGGCGAGAAGGAGAGCCAGAGAGAGCGGAAGAGAGTGAGAGAGAGAGAGAGAGAGAGAGAGTTAGAGGTCAGGATTAGGGGTGACCCATATGCAGTACAGAAGGCACAAATCCTGCCACACATCTCATTATCTCACTAAATCCTCTTTAGTAGATTCTGTCAATTTCTCTTCGCTCAGAGACTAACTTAAACAAGCAGATCTCAAAAACTGCACAACTCCGGGAACTTTACATTATTCTGTTCGTTCCCTAAGCAAGTCACCTGGATAAATGTCCCTTATAGCCTACAGGGTGAATCACCCCTACCCCTTTATGCGCTTCAGTCATTATACATAGTTCAGATTTTCTTACTTGATTCTGGACATTACTCTCCCTCCCTTATTGCCACCATCTCTCTGAACAAATTACATTCTCACCTGCCCTGCTCCAGCTTGGCAATTGGTCACCCTCACCCTCCTCCCTCTTCTCAGCCTCCTCCCTCTTTGCATCCATCTACCATCTCTGTTTCACACCTTTTTCTCTTATGTGAGTAGAGTCTGCATCCCTCCCTCCTCCTCCTCTTCTTCTTCCTCCGCCCATCCCCACCCCGGCTCCTCCTCCTCCTCCTCCTCCTCCTCCTCTTCTTCTTCTTCCTCCGCCCATCCCCACCCCCGCTCCTCACCGCCCTCACCTTTCATCTCTGCTGATGGAGTGTGGAAGGTGTGCGTTGACTGCGGTGTCGCCGTTGACACTGCGCCGCTGCTGTTCGGCCATCAGGCTCTCCAGGTGCTTCCTGCGTTGGCGCAGCTCCTCGCGCATGATCTGGTGCCGCCGCATCTCTGTCCACAGCTGGACGGGAAAGACCGGTCACAAACAGATAGAGAGAGAGAGAGACCAATCAGAGAGATCCGTCTCAGCACAAAGCACAGGGAGGCCCAATTACAACCAGAGCTCAGCAACATCAATGGTTTAGTGTCAGCATGGAGCCCGGAAGAGTCCAATCAGAGAAATGAGTCCAATCTCAAGCTTTAGCACAGAGAGCCAATCACAGTGTGGCTGCAGAACACATCAAAGACAGAACTGATTTCTAAACCTCCACAGCTCCACCCATCCCGTCCCTCTACACCTCTCTAATGAAGGAAGTGGCCCACTTCTGAGGAGTCACAGGAGCCACACAGGAGGAAGGAGGGGTGGAGTGGAGTCACTACTCCGCTCTTAAATGTGGGTTATGTCCTTTATTCAGCCAGGTAAGATGACACTGGAATTCTTGACGCCTCAATACCTGACCTGGGCCACATCCATTCTCGACGCGGTCACTACATGAGAAGAATCTGACGGGGGTCTGGTGTGGCAGTGAGGATTGACAGAATAGAGCTGGTGTTTTACTATTCATTACTAACACACTCTGACACACACACACACACACACACACCTCGTTGTCAGGGACGGAGGCAGAGGCGGCTTCAGTGGAGGGCTTGAGGACGGCTGAGGTGGCTGAAGCAGAGGGGTCACAGGCTGGGGTGGAGGGGTGACCGGCTGGGGTGGAGGCCGCAACAGGGATCTTCTTCAGAGCCGGCCCGCTTACAGAGCTGGACACAGATGACTGAAGACAGACAGGCACAAACAGAGACATCATTCCAACTATATGTTCACCATGCCACACAAACACCCAAGGGTTTAGGCCTTGGGCTCTGGACAGTGTCTAGACAAAGTTCCCTGTTGAAGCTGAAAAAAAATAAAAATAAAAAAAAAATAATAATTTTTTTTTTTTTTTAAAACCACCTTATAATTATGTGATTGTGGGTATAAAAGAGAAGGAGGAAAAGCAAGAAGAAATGGGGAGGGTGTCAAATAAAAAGCCTTCAGAGAGAATAAAAACTTCTCCACTTGAGAATGTAAACACCACCGTCATAGTGGTTGTACACAGCTACATTCCCAATGTGTGTCTACTCATTAACAGCCACTTATGACCCCCCCAGAGCAGGTATTCCATGAAGTACACGTTATCGGCAACGTGAGAGAGAGAACACACACAACATATTAATGTGTTTACTAGTTTTTGGGAACTATAGTTTCTGGATTGTGTATGGGAGCATATGTGCAAGCATGTGTGCCAATGTGAGTTCTTCTGAGTGATCAAGCTACAGGCCCACAGAATGCATGTGCATGCGTTTGAGCCAGTGTGCGTTAAGGGTGCAACGATACCAGAGCTGGGCGGTATATACTGACTTTTCATGATCTATTGATACATTTTCAAACGAGATATAGGGTGAGAATATGCTCATACTGATATAGTTTGATGTTGGTTTACATCACTAGTTTCTTCCGTAAAGCCGCGCCGGTGTTTGTGTCTCCTCTCGCAAACTCTCTCTCTGTGCAACCCCGACCCCACTCTGCCTCTGCGTCTGCTACGTCCCTCTAGACCCCATAGCGGCCAGCAGCGCCAGTTCTATATTTAACTTCATTTTCATGTATAGGTTTTGCAGCTGTATAACAGTATGTATACAGTATAAATGTCTTTGCATTTTATTTTGATCAGCCTGTTTTAAAAAACATTTAACCCATTTCCTAGAAAATATTGATGCACACACACACACACACATATATAAAAATGTATCGTCTTTCAGCCTAAAAATACACAGATATCGCCCAGCCCTAAATGATACACAAATTTCACAATTCCATATGGTTCGATACAGAAGCCTCTTGATTCAATAAGGTTTCAATACAAAATGACTAATTTTCATGACTTTACACTTTCATTTTCAGGTTTTGCAGCAGTATTTTTACACTCCTAGTGTGCATGTGTGCGCGCGTGTGTGTGTGCGTGTTTGTACACGCCTGAATGCGGTGTTAACTTACTTGCAGGTCTGGACATGCCCGCTGGAGGTCCTGGATCTTGCCCTGGATGTCCATGAGCCGCTGGCGTTCCTCCTGGAGCTGCTTGAGCTCCTGCTGCTGCTGCTTCAGCTTCTCCTCGTACAGCTTCTCACTGAGAACCAACACAGAAGCACATCAAACACACACACACACACACACACACACACACACACACACCACAGCTTCTCACTGAGAACCAACACAGAAGCACATCACACACACACACCACAGCTTCTCACTGAGAACCAACACAGAAGCACATCACACACACACACCACAGCTTCTCACTGAGAACCAACACAGAAGCACATCACACACACACACACACAAACCAAAGACAACTAAATCACACACGCAAAAACCCACAACTGACAGAAATACCATACACCCACCTCTCCATCCACATACCTATACCACACACACACACACACACGTAAATACCAGCACATAAACACACACACACACACACACACACACACACACACACACACACACACACACACACACACACACACACACACACACACACACAAAATCTCATACATAATCTGGACTTTACTTCTGCTTATTAATACTGTGAAGGGATTTGCATACCGGGCCTTGTCAGGGAGGCACAGCTCTCTCCTGGCTTTGGGGGCAGGAGCCCTGGTGTTGTTAGGCTGCTGGTGGAGTCCCTCATCCTCATTGCCGGTGGTGCCATCCGTATCATCACTCTGCAGACCAAACCAATAACAGGTCAAGGACAGTCAAACTAGAGCATCAAGTAGAAAATAAAATACTACTCAAAATACCATCGATGTTCTTCACGATAGCAAATAATGAAAAAAAAAAAACTAATGAGCAACAGAAGTATAACATTTGTGTTGAAAAACCATGGCTACCAATATCACCGCAAACATCAAGAGGAATGAAATAATAAACACAAAAGCTGTTCCTTAGCAACACACATATCCAACACACAGACCTGCACCATGGCAACTAGCTCCTGGAGCTGGCGCAACTTCTGTTTGGCGGTCTGGAGGCGATGGACCTTCTGTGCGAACTCTGCGTCTTCGTCTACTACCCCCACACTGCTCCTCCGACTGGACCCTGAGCCGCCACTGTCCCTGCCCCCCCGCCGTGCGCCGTCTTCCTCCAGAGTCTCATCCTCGTCATCATGGCCATCCCTCACGCCATTGAACTGACGGTCGTCTCTGTTATATTGGCATTCTGAGGGGCAAGTGGAGGGAGCGGATTGGTAGATAAATCTAATCTGGTTACAAATCAATTCATTGAGGGAATGTTCTTCACCAGTGCATGTAATGATTGCAGTGTATGTAATGACTTATTCTGTGGAATTTGCTTCGCAGACAATCAATGCAACAACGGAGTTTGCTTGCAAGAGAAGCCCATAATGGATCATTTACAGATTCCTGGGCGTGTTTGTTCGTTTGTGTGTGTATATATATATATACACATACAAACAAACACACAAACACATGAGGACATCAACAGCAGAAACTCCCCTTAAGAAGTGTGTGAAATAAATAAAATATCAGGTTTAGGTTGCAGGGTTTACCGATAGCAGAGGGGATGTTGAGGCTCCTGAGGTTGGTGGCAGAGCGGTTGTTGATCTCACAGTCAATGTTCAGACGAACCTCTCTGTTGTTGCTACCACTTGCTCCAAGTGCACCCCGGCCATTAGTCACGCTGTTCATATCCATCCAGTTACCAGCGTGCCGAGGGTTTCTAAGCAGCAGAGATTCAAACAGATCAAATGAACCCTGAACAAAAGCAGACAACTGAGCTTGTGTTTGTGTGTATTTGATATTTAGCCCAGTAAGTATGTGTGTGTGTGTGTGTGTGTGTGTCTAAGTACGAGTCTGCTACCTGATGGTTGTGATGGGCTCTCTATTCTCCTGCTCAGAATCAAATATTGCCTCAAAAAGTGAGCCATCTGTTTCCTCATCATCGTCGTCATCATCCTTGACATTCTCGTTGACAGCATCCACCATCATGTCTGATGTTTGCTCGTAGTACTGGACCAGCTCCCGCAGCTCATTCAGGCGCTTGTGCACCTCCTTCAGCTTCCTGTCAGACACAGCAGAAGAGACGTCTGAGACGCGAGACGCACTCAGAGAAAAGACAGCACTTTACAGGTCCCTGAGTGCAGGTCAGTCAAGTGATGAGGGGGCTCATGTGTATCACAGGTGTGGCAACATGATGGCTCAGGTGAGACGGGTGTAACGGTACCGGAGTTTGTCAGCAGGGTGGCTGGTGTCCTCCAGGTAAGAGTCCTGCTGTGCTGCACGCGCTCCGTTGGCCTCCCGGCCAAGGACGGAGGGACGCTCGGACGACACACCTGCACCTAACCCCCGCTGGGATGAGAGAGATGCTCCCCGACCTGAGGCAAAAACAAACATACAGGCAGTGAGGGCTGGGAAACGACAACCACAATCAACAGAGCAAGAATCTCTTGTTTAAGCAATAACGGTGAGTATGTATGTACAGTATGACTCACATAAAACCCCCAAAAAAGAAAAAGAAAATACCTTTTTTAGCCATCCTACCAAATCATTGGAAATAGTAAAAATGTTTTAAATTGTTTCATCTTGTCCTGACCAGGCAGATGGGAGATCAAATTCTGTGTCTCCAAAAACACTCAGATGCTTTGTCTCCACATACTACTACCATTCAAGGAAAATCTACAACATTCTACTTCAACATCCAAAATAATAATAATTCCGAGGACTTAATGTGATGATGTTATGATGTTATGATGTAACTAGCTTAAGGTCATGATACAGTGAGTCCGAGATGGCAGCGCTTCTCACAGGAGCTGTTGTTGAGCGTCTGGTCCCGGAGGGAGTGCAGCTCCTGCAGGATCTTGTCCATCGTCTCCTTCTTGTCCTGCAGCTCCTGTAGCTTGCTGAGCTTGGTGCTGGCAGCCGAGGCGCCAGGCCCACGGGGGGAGAGGGGGTCCGGGGGCTGCGAGAGGGACTGCTGGGGCAGCCTGGAGCGGCACACCTCCCTGGAGAGGGACAGGCTCTCAGCCTGACGCCGGTTATCAGGCACTGCCTTGGCCTGGAGAAGCAGAAGGAGGGAGGAAAAGAAGGTCACTGTTAAAGGGACACTGTGCAACGGTTTGTGCACTTTCTGTTTTTACCACTACTGGGATCATCTTCACACTCATTTTCATGGTTGATTCAGAATGTGAGTGACCGGTACAAGCCAAACAATGAAAATGAACGCAGTCATCAAGTGGAACAGCATAGCACAAATCACGGTCATCCGCAAAAACAACTTTCAGCATAAGGAACTATGTCAGTGGAGAACATTTCACATAATTTCATATAAAGTTCTCCCTGTGGAGCCACAATGCAGGAACACATCACCATTATATCTTCTATAAACGCATCAACCTTTTCAAAGTTTACTGGCATCATGGAATCTGTGCTTGGTGTGAAATGAGTTTTCTGCCTTGCGGCAGCAGTGCAATAGCTATGTCAAGTTGCCTAGTTTGTATGTGACCAGCTGTGTGTATGTGTCCGTGGGTTACCTGTGAGTCATGGAGCTGGTTGTGGAAACGCTGGATGAGGTCGTTCAGCTCATCGTTGAGCTCGGAGGTGATGCTGATGCCAGACACACTGCCTGTGGTCTCAGTCACCACTGACACAGATCACACAAACAAAACATGTTTTATACACAGAGCAAAGCCCATCTTAAAATGACATGAGAACATCATAAGGCTTATCAGTATTCACTCATCCTGCTACCACCATTTTCTTGCAGGCCATTTATCCATCCCCCTCACCATTTTGTTTTGATCCGTCTTGTGTACCCTAATCTATACACAACTGCAACGTCAGTCAACCTGTCAATCCCCCCCCACCTCAAAGTACCTATGCTTATCTCCACCTTATCCTAAGCAACTGCTGTACAATATCCTTTACAACAACTACATCTGTTGATCATTCTACTAAACCATCAGCCTCCCATTCTCTCACTACTCCTCCGTCATCTAGGACCTGCACAGCTACAGGGCTGATAAGTCAGTCAGTCTATTGCTTTCTGCTAACCTGGTCTCTTGCCTGTATTGCAGGCTTGCTGTGTGGTCGGTCAACCATTCAGCCCCCTTTCCCTCTCCCATCACCACTGTCTTCTTTATCTATACATCTATTGATTTCATCCCTTTTCCAGTTAGCAAATGCAAATCAATCAATCCCTCCCTCCATCCATCCCTCCACCCCTCCTTGCTCCTCACCGGTCTCATCCATGACCTGCATGGCCTGCTCTGCCGTGTGCTGCATGGCCAGCAGCGCCGCCTGTCTGCCCTGCAGCGCCCTGAGCTGCTCCTGCTGTTCCAGCATCTTCTTCAGCAGGTCATGCTGCTTGCGCAGGTTCTCCAGTTCCTCCTCCTGTTCCCCGCGCACACCTCGACCCTGCCCAAAACACACACACACTTATTTTAAAGGGGGTACTTAGCAATTAAAAAAAATTGGTTTGTAAATGAGTGATTTGTTGCAGAACATGGGTTCTAATCTATATGTGGAGCCCCCCTATAGTCATTGCAGGGCTAATAACCCATATTTCTCCATAATGGGAAAAGGTAGCGATTTCAACACCATCACAGGCAACATCTGTGCAAGACATGGGGGGCCCAAACGGACCCTCCACACTCCCACTCCTCCGAAGTCTGTTTTCAGCCGTGGCATCACTTCATACAGCATGTATTTTAGACACTGTTGTTTAATTGTATATTTTTTTTTAAACACAATGGTGCCCCTTGACGGTAAATCGTAAGAATTTCCCCTGAAGCAATTCGAATCACCTCAATCAGCCCACTGTCCTCAACTATGTTGATGGGCCGACAGTCACCGGCAACCCAAATGGCAACCTTTTCACGGACTGGTCTAGTTATTTTCCTAGAGAAGTCATGGAGTGTGGGTTGGCGATCATCTAACCTGGGACTGCTTTCTGTCAGGTGCTTTGCATTAAGGTGATAACTTCAAGACGAGCTGCTTCTGTGATAGCTAAATTCAGCTTGACAAATGCTACATACAACTTTAGTTTTGTCGATTGTTCCGTCATTTTGGCTCTTAAACAGAGACTTTCCGCCCAACAATCCCTCAGCTCTCTATATCTTCAACTACAGCAGTGGTTCTCAAACTTTTTCTGTCATTCCCCACTTTGAACAAGGGGGGCTATTCAAGCCCCACCTGTCCCTCATCGCTCCCATAAAATGGTAGGCCAAGTCTGGCCTGATGTAATTCCCAATCCTCTACCCACCTCTTCTCCGCCTCGCTTCCTGTCATAACTTCATGTCCTATCCAAATAAAGGCTTTAAAAAAAAAATAATAAAAAAAAATATTTAATTATAATTTTTTTTTTTTAAAAGTTGCGTTAATTGCGTTAAAATATTTTATCGCGTTAATCGCGGCCACATTAATCACATAGATTAACGCGTTAACGCTGACAGCCCTAGAAAATTTACATCAGAGTTGTTTTAATTGAAATAAGGAACATAATAAATATTATAAACACCATAAAATATACAGTTAGGAGAATCTGGAAAATAGAGGGTTTCTTTCCGCTTGACTCCTTTCACTATATGTGTGTGGAGCTGTTTCCATACGCTGTAATATGTCCACATATGTTGCTTTAAGTAGGTCTTTAATGCTGCTATGTTGTGAATTACTCTTCAAAACAAATACGGCCATGCAGCCATTTAAAAAAAAAAAAAAAAAAAAAAACCCACACCTGACGGGTAGAGACAAACTCTTGCACATGCTCACGAAGCCTGCATCGATGCAGACTCACTGTTGGATAAACTCATTGTTTTATAACCCACCTCCACTCCCTGCTAATTGGGTTGGGACGGCGCTTAATGTGGCGTTCCTTCCACGTGAATGCACAAACGGAGCAGAACTGGGTAGGGAGAGGACGTAGGGACTAGTTTGGAAAAATATTCAGGTCCTGTCATCTTTGCACCTCTCGGCCACTACTGTCTTCACGGCACAGCCTATAGAGAGTTATATTGCAACATCACATGAACCAGCATTAACTTTGCTAACGTTCCCTATGATCTGCAGAGTCCTGAAGCATTGCTGTCCAAGCATACAGGGGTCAATGAATCACAAACACACTCCCTAAGCACAGAGTTAAATGAACTGACTCCACTGTGCTGCCTCAGGCAAACCAGTCAAACTCCCAAACATGCAGTCAGTCACCTGCGTCCCGCAAGTACAAACCCAGCCTGAAGAGTGAGCCAGCACAGCAGTCATGCGTCGTCACGCTCACCAGAGAACATCAGCATCAGAGGGAGGAGAGATGGGGGGGATGAGAAAAACACTCTAAATCAGCCAGCCCAGATGACATCACAGTAAAGCCTCCTATTCCACTGACACAGTGCTTTACAGCGTCTCTTTTAGCTGATACTGTATAGACACATTTCCCTTGATAGAGGACAAACTGAATGTTTGAAACCCTAAGAGAAAATGTCAAAACACAGCACAATCCTTATTTCAGTCCAAAGACAACACTGAATGGAAGCCACTCCAATCTCTAGCCGTGACTGACCTCTACCCCCTCTCCCAATCGCAGCACTGGGGCCTACAAATAGCATGAGCAACTGACTCTGCTCAGCATGCCAGCATGCAGACAGACAAAGACAGACAGAAGCCATGGGTGGGATTGGCTTCCTCTTGGATAAGTGAAGCAAGCAAGCCAGGTGGAAGTGGAGGCAGTGGTGCGGAGCGGGCTACTCACAGTGACATCAGGGGCTTCGGAGCGAGGCTCGAAGTTCAGAGACGTGCTCTCCGCCAACGAGCCCGAGCCCACGGCCGAGTCAACAGTGCCCCTGTCCTCCTCCTCCTCCTCCTCCCTTGCCTGCAGAGGAGGTGGAAGCACAGTCAGTTCGGTTGGCAAGGCCAACTCCTACCAACTGAGAAACCACTGGCACAACAAGGCGGCCAAGTATGTGGAAGTATAGAACACAACAAGTGCCCCCCTAAAGCAGATTATTCTAAAAATGCAAGAGATAAACAGACGTGCGCTACTAACAGACTCCCTTGAGGCTTGAATGCAAACTCTAGTGTAACGAGGTCAAGCTACAGCTAACAACGCAGCAGCGCTTTAGGCTGCAGGGCAACTAAAAACAATGGCTGAGGGCTGACTGGTCGTGTTAACAAAGCCACCCCTAAAGTGTGAGACATCCCCCTGCCCCAGAGACAGAGACGCTCACTAACATGTGGCCACAGACCCACACACAGGGGCCGATACACACTAGGGCTGTCAACGAATATTCTAAATTCGAATATATATTCGAATAGTTATTAAAAACCGAATTTCGAATGCGAAAATTAATATTCGAATGTAAAAAAAAAAAAAAGCGGAAAAAAAAGCGGAGCGACTGTCTGCTTTGCGGGTGGGCGCGGAGGGAGGTCAGAGACAGGGCACAGGAGTCACACCATAGACATATATACATGTTTATATATACATGTATACATGTATATATATGTCTATGAGTCACACTGTCTGGCACAGTGTCACTGCTGACAGTTGACAGTTGAAGATGGCAGAAAGTGGAGAACCCAGCTTGACCGCAGCAGAAAAAGTAATATTAACTCCCAAAAATCTAAAAAGTGACGTGTGGAAACATTTCGGATTTTGGTCAGTTAATGGGAAACTGGTTGAGCCTACAACTAAAGTAGTGTGTAAGCTATGCAAACAAGAGTTAGCGTACCATTCAACAACAAGCAACTTGAGGCTGCATCTCCAGAATGTGCACCCAGGAGAATACGGCATAGAATGTGGTACTTTAGCGAAACAGCCACGTCTCGATACGTATTTTGCGCCGCCCGCCACAAGTTCTTTATCTGCGCAACGACAGGAGGCCTGCACGCAAAAATTGGTTTTGTTTGTATGCAAGGATATGAGGCAGTGTGGTGGATGGGATAGGCTTCAGGGAGTTCTGTGAAGCGCTGGAACCGAGGTACCATATCCCTAGCCGTGGAACCGTCACAAATAGAATTGTAGAAACGTATAACAGCACCTCTGACAAAATAAAGAAATTAATCAAAGACAAAGATGTGGCTCTTACCACGGACGGGTGGACATCCCTAGCGACAGCATCCTATGTAACAGCAACGGCCCATTGGATAAGTGATGATTGGGAAATGCATAATAATGTTCTAAGAACAAAAGAGCTTAAGGTAAGCCACACTGCAGAGAATGTAGGCGAATGCATTCAAGAGATCTTGGACGTTTTTGAGATACAACGTGGATCTGTGATTGCCATCACAACGGACAATGCCACTAATTATGTGAATGCAGTGGAGAGACATCTTCAAACGGTAAATATACCGTGTGTGGCGCACACAATAAACTTGGCTGTGCGTAAAGGCCTCGGGGTCAGAGCCATTGAAATCCCCGTTAGTAGGCTGAAAGTGGCGGCCTCACATTTCAGCAAATCTCCCGGCGACAGATACCTCCTCGAGCAGAAACAACAACTTTTGGGATTGAAAACGGAGAAGCTGATCAACGACTGTCCAACGCGATGGAACAGCACATATGAAATGATATGCCGTGCATCGGAGCAGCAAGCAGCTGTGTCTGCTGTCATCTTCGAGAAAAAACTGTCAAGAATGGAGCTGACCACAAGCGAATGGTCCCTAATGGAAAAGGTGAGCATAGTGTATGAAATATGTACCGTAATGGCTGGACAAATGCAAAACTGTCCTCATTTTTTTTTTTAAATAGGTAGAATGATGGCCCTAATTTATTTACTGTGTGTGAATATTATTAATACGATGGATAAATGCAAACCTGTCAATCTAATATCAACGCATATTATATTTACTTATTTATTGCAGGTGCAAGAGGTCCAAGAGGTCCAAAGATCATCACAGATCTGGAGAAGCGGTATAGCGAGGGAAAGGATGCCTTTATGCTGCTTAACAAAGCAAGTTATCTGGATCCACGCTTTCATCGCCTCATTCATTTAAAAGAGGAGCAGAGACGGCAGGTGCAGGTAGCTATACTGGAGGAGATGAAACCAAATGTGGCAGGCAGCGAGGCCGCTGCCGGACCACCCCATGATCAGCAACCCGCTGAAAAAACTGCTTTAACTGCTATGGGGTGTCTCTTCGGAGAAACGTATTGCACGGACAGCCCAGACCAGGACATCAATCTGCTGCTTCAAAGAGAGATGTCGATGTATGAACAAGAGTCTCCAATACCTGCTCAACAAAATCCTCTCATGTGGTGGAAAAGTTTGGGCTCTGGGAGATACCCTCACCTCGCCCAGAGGGCAAAGAAATATCTTTCCATCCCTGGATCCTCAGTCCGCTCTGAACGCGTCTTTTCCTCCGCTGGGAATATAGTCAATAAAAATCGATCAGCACTGGCCCCTTCAAATGTGGACTGTCTTGTGTTTTTGGCAAATAACCTGTAGGCCTTCAGGCCTAAGACCCGACAGTGACCGGCGTGCACTAAAAGTTCTTGACAATCCGTGACAATGGATTAAATTGCAGTCAGTTTCCCCCCCGTTTTTATACAAGCGCCAAGAATGTAAGTAGCCTCTTTCGTTTTTAATAGCACTTTATTTTTTATGAACCTCAGGGTAAAAGTTCTTTGTTGTCACATTTCTCGGAATTGTGTGCCTCATTTTATTTAACGTTAACGTTCATTTAAACCGCTATGCGCAGAGAGCGCGACGGTGCGGGAGAGAGAGAAAGAAAGAGTGAGTGTGCGAGCGAAAGGCCAAGGTCTGCGGTCTTGGCCATTAGTTCATTTACGTATTTTTGTGTAGGTAATATGTTGTGAAATATGTTTAAACCTAAATAAATTACCTATACAAGTAGTTATGTCTCGTTGTATTAATTTGTCCTGTTATTGACATGCCTAATGCACAACCAGAAATTCGAATATGTTCGAATATATGTGTTTTTTTTAAAGCGAATATTCGAACGTCATTTTTGAGCAATTTTGACAGCCCTAATACACACAGGGGCTGGAGCCACAGACCCCAGCCAGAGGCTGATACACACGCAGGGGCTGATACACACACAGGGGCTGATACACACACAGGGGCTGATACACACACAGGGGCTGGAGCCACAGACCCCAGCCAGAGGCTGATACACACACAGGGGCTGGAGCCACAGACCCTAGCCAGAGGCTGATACACACACAGGGGCTGGAGCCACAGACCCCAGCCAGAGGCTGATACACACACAGGGGCTGGAGCCACAGAGCCCAGCCAGAGGCTGATACACACTCAGGGGCTGGAGCTCTCCTAACAGTGAAATGACAATGATACATGGCAAAAGTCACTGAGAAGAAGAGCAAGCTTTAAAAATGTAATGTATAAAAAGCCTCCATGCCCTAGATTTCCCCCTTACAAATTACACAGAGACTGCCAGTGACACACTGATAGAACCAGGCCAGTGGCTTCTTGTACAACGAGGGCCGCTGGTTTCCTAGGCACCCAAGTCTACATTCTGCTGTACTTCTCTAGCATTAGCAAGGTTTGTTATAGCCTGCAAATTGTACTTGTTTAGCACAGTTACCATTTGACCGGGGCAATAATACATTACGAATTCCACTGGGCCAGTCACAGGGGCCAAGCATGAACTAACAAAGGGGTTTTGTAGGGTGATTATCCAATAGTCCCACTACATGAAATAAAATAGAACAATAAATCGATGCAGCAACAGTGATTCATTACATACCGTAGCCTATGCAATGACGTGGATGCTAACACTTTTGAAAGAAAGGTTTAACTCTCCTGTTGGATGAGCAATTTCTAACAAGGAGGTGCTGGGCAGCAATTCTCTAACATTACAGACCCAATGACATTCTTGCACATATACGCAGACAACACACCTTCTGCTATTACAATATGAATCAGTCAATGTCCAAAATGAGTTGATGGTCTCCATTTGTGTGCAATGCACCTTATTGAGATCGAGAGGAACTCAGCCACTTTGTTCCTCTGAAGAAAGCCTGTTGTGTTCGCCTATTCCACATGTGTTGCCCCGTTCGCTATATATCGCTACATAACAGGAGGTTGTGTTTTTTTGGGCCACCAGTTCAGCGCCAGCCTGCTTGTTGGCATCCATTTCCACCTGGTCTGCACACCTGAGAGTCATGTGACCATACACTACAGATGCCTATACAGAGACCGATTGGTCATCTCTTTATTATAGGCATTGATAATGAGCAGACTGCACACAAACAAAGAATAGACGGTCACGGTCACACACGCAAATTATTTGATTTTATTAAATTGCAGCCTTTTGCAGTTCTATAATAGCACATCGCGATTAGATTCATCGTGCAGCAATAGTTCAAATACACCACTGATTACAAATTCTGTTAAAAATCACAATCTTGATTTATCCATGGTGCTTAAAGGCTTATTTCAAACATGAGGCTGGGTATGGCCAAGTCATGGCTGGTAAAATCAGGACTATAGAGTGGCCTGGGAAAACTTAAGTCATAACAGGAGGAAGGGTTGGTGAAGAGTCTCATGCAATATATGCAGCGGCTGCTGTCGAAACCCTCCATTTTGTTGCCCAATAAATGATTGGGTTCTGGCTCCATGATGTATATGGAGAATGTACATGGAGAATGGTCTGTGCTGTTGATACTGACAATATCACTCATCACATGCAGCATTTCCATCCAAGGAGCATTTAAAAGCTTTGAATTGAATCTGTCCTAAAGGCAGATCTCCTAAATAGTGATACATCATATTGTCACTGTAATACTTGCAGTTGAGGAAATACTACTCACCGTCCCCTGAAACTATGAGGTGTTGTGAATCCAAATCAGAGAGCTGAGTATACAACCGGGTTCACTCCATTACATAATTGGACAGGCTGCATGTAATTAAACTAATGCACCTTAGATTAAAACTACAAATCCCTTAACAACATTGATTAAAATAAATAAACTACAACAGCATCCAATTTCCTACGTAAAAGCTAGAACTATACAAAACAACAATTATGAGCTGTGACCAACTGAAATACAACTTCACAAAACAAAGCCTGCTCCCAAGTACAGGCACCCAGGCAACTCTTGCTCCCCCAGAAAAATTAACGAAAAACAAAAGCTCACCAGCATCTTCTGAAGAAACCTCAGGTAGGACCTCTCCTGCTCCTTGAGGTGTGCAATCAGGTGAGAGAGCCGCTCCACATTAGCTGGGATATCGTTCTTCTCCAGCATGTCGTCCCGCATGGAGTTGGCCTTGCTAATAGACTCTCGGATCTGCACCAGCTTACTGACAACCTGCAGCCCCCAACATGCGGGCAGGCGCACACGCACACACACACACACACACACACACACACACACACAGCAGCTCAGAGACAGCACTGACTCCAGCAGAACCAGGGCATGTGAAAGCAGAGAAGAAAGGTGGGAGAGGTAGAGCCAGAGAGAGAAGGGGGGGGGTACAGACAGACAGTGAAAATACAGACAGAGAGGAAGGGAATAGCAGGGAGAGAGAGAGAGAGAGAGGGAAAGACGACAGGGAAGAGAGGAGAGGAGGGGCATGCTGAACACCTCTGTGCGGATGGTGGCATATTTTTAAGCTGCCCTGAATTTAGACTGGTTGCATCATTGGAAACCTTCCACCATCCTTGCTCTAGTTTTTTGAGGGAGACAAATATTCCTACCATGTGAGATTTTCCACCAGTTGGAGGACGCTGATAATAGAGTTTGATATAAAAAAAAAAAAAATACAATACCCTTTAGGGGTGGGAATCTCTTGGCACCTCACGATTCGATTCGATTCCGATTCAGAGGTCAACGATTCGATTCTAAACCGATTATCGATTCTAAACCGATTATCGATACTAAACCGATTATCAATTCTAAACCGATAAAACGATTATCGATGCATCTCAATTTTTAAAACATTTGAGTTTGCTACTCAGAGTCTCAAATCACCTTCCTACTTTGTGTTTTGATAATTAAAGAAATCAACAGATGAATTACCTTCTCTATTTTTTTAATTAGAGAAAAAGCTTTTCCTTGTCACAATTATGACTTTCTATGAACAATGCAATAATCGATGCAGTTTGCATTTCAACACAAAACGGATGTGTTAAAAAAAAATTAAAAAAAAATAAATCAATTTTTTTTTTTTTTTTAATAAATCGATTATGAACTTTTCTGAATCGAAACAGAATCGTTCTAGAGAGAATCGAGATAAATCGAAGAATCGATTTTTCCCCCCACCCCTAATACCCTTGTACTTTTCTTTTTCCTCCACACACACACTATGATTCAGTGGGACACACGACACCAACTACGTCCCATTGATGCACCGACCTGTGATCTACAGTACAGAGAAGGCAAAAAGGAAACCCAATAGACATAAAATTCCTAGTACCTGACTGCTGTCGATGATGGGTTCCCCTTGGCCACCCTCTATGGGTCCCCCCCTCTCTGGCCCAAAAGCCTCATTACTGGAGGTGGGCACAGGAGCAAACAGGTCTCTCCCAGGACTCTGCTTCTTGGGCTCCTTGCCCCCCGGGGTGGAAGCAGGGGAAGCAGCGGTGGGCGGCGCCTTGCTTTTGTTGGTGTTGACGTGCAGAGGCAGGAAGTTAAAGGGCTTCTTGTTCTCCGCCAGCTGCCTCTGGTTGTTGGCGGCCGTGATCCGGCCCTGGGAGTCGCTGCCAATGCTTCTCTGTGAGGGAGAGAGCAGCAGCATGTGAAGACGTGCAAAGGGGCGAGGGGGAGGGGGACTTTTGTGTGTGTGGGTGGGGGGCTAAAAGGAGGCCTAGGTCAGAAGAATGTGTCTTTTTCGCTTGGCTTCATTTTCATTCAAACCAACATCTGTCTCCTCTGTGTTGCCGTCCTGTCTGGGATTTGGAGGTGTGTAATTTATATGGCCGAGATCACCAAAGTAACCTCACGCAATAGCTCTAATTTAGAACTAAATTGATTATTTGCCATTCGGCACACTGTTTAGAATGACTGAAAACATATTTCCATTGGCAAACATTCTGTTGTATACCAAAGCTACAGAAAATAAGTATTTAATTGAGAAATATTGTATTGGGCAGCCTGAAAATATTTGTACCCCTACCCCTTGTTTTTGAGTGCCCACACGTTTTTTTTTATATTCCCCTATAAAGAGGGAAAATTCAGTTCCTGTCCATAGAAATGTCTGCCCTGATATCAGAGCGGTTAAGTGCAGAAAATTTGCTGCTGGATTATTTTTCAAGCTTCATACACAGGACATGGAATATACACTCACTCATAAATCGTCATTTACTCAAAGTTCTATTGCTATCGTGATTAGCAATTTATCTGAAATATGTGTTATAAACAATCCAAATACCATAATCCTTAGCATCTACATCAATTAAGATTTTCATTTTGCATGAATGTTTATATAAACATAATAAATATATAAACATATGAATGTTTGCGAAGATATGGGCTTCTTTCTCTGCATCGGTAGCCATGTCCCATGTTGCGGCTTGGCATCGGTTGCGGACGCACCCACAGACAGCTGGGGACGCCAGACATATAGTTGTTCTTATTATACTTTCTAGAGTGTGCTGGAGCTGCACATTAACAGTTGGTGCCCTTGTAGTAGTGGCCGCATGGACTTACAAAAAATGGGCAGGTTTACGGACTTCCGCACAAAGCCATGTGTGTGCACCCTCTGAATGCGTGGGAGAGTGCAAAATTGAGGTGTAGGGCCAAGGTGGGGAATTGGGACTGGTCCATAGAGTTTGTTGTCCCTACCTCAGACTTTACTCTTGTGTGTTGACTTGGCATACTTCACCAGACCTGCTAAGAATATTCTAACCCACGTCTGTGTGTTTTAATAAGAAGAATCAGGCCATACTGAAACATTAATTGCCTTTAACACTCAGTAGCTCATCGCGTGAGAGCATTTTGCAGATTAAGAAAGTTGGCAATAGGTTTTCCCCAAAAACTAGCAGGTTAACTAGCTATGAGCCACCATATGCCTTGTAAACAACAAAAGCACAGTTGGCACTGATAAAGGCTAGCTAGCCTGCTAGCCTCCCAGAGGTTTTCTGGACAAACTAAAAGTATGGCCTTCATAACTTTAACCTAGTCATTTAACAGTGTTCAGCACATGTGGTAGCTTGAAATTATGGCTATGCGCAAGAAATTTGGAGACACTAAGTAACACATGACCTAAAAAACATTAATAAGCTCACTTCTTTCTCCATTTCAATACATCCAGAAAAACCCTTAGCCAACCTAATAGTACTCCAGGGCCACATTTGGATTTCAGGTGGCATATTTAAGATACAGTTTTGTCCAAAACAAGTGAGCCAACTATTCTTCCCAAATATCCATTAAAGTAATACTATGTATTATTACTAAAACACATCAAAGAGGGCCTGAACCTCTGTAAAGACAATTCTTTTTTTTTAAACTCTTCTATAGCTACCTGCCACTCACCTCATCCAGGTCAGTGAAGTTGATCCTTTGCCGCAGTCTCTCCAGCTCAGCCTGGTCAGGGACGGACATCTGCGTGGCATACTTCACATGAGGGAAGGTGTGCGGAGTGCGAGCCCGCCGTCTCCCAGCTCCTGGTGTCGACTCTGGAGAGATGTCATTGGTCAAGCGGCTCTCTGAGACAGCGGAGAACTTCTTCCTGTTTTTCTCAGAGGAGCGATTGGCTTTCTTATGCTGAGTGCCCCAGTCCTGCAGACAGAATGGTGTTCAGAGTAAGCATCGCAGCCACAATGACTTCTTCAGGGTAAAATTAAGTCAAACTACTAGGCCAAATGTGAAGAAAATGTGAGATGTGTTAGATGGTACACATGAAATGTACCTGTGCTTTTGCCTGCATGCACAGTAAATCAAATTCATTATTTTTCTCTGTCATACAAGTGAAAATATTGATATACCACTGTGAGAGGATTCGGAATATCAAAACAGCAGACTCTACTTATACAAAACCAGTCTGGTCAAGACTAACTAGCTGATTCAGTCTGTTTAACAGAGCTCAGATCTCACTACAGAGCAAAGTACCATCGCCATGACCCATCTGGTATGCCAGTATGGTAAACTCTGTTGCATAAACAACAACAATAACTGGTCAAATTTGAACTTGAACAACAGATCTCCTATAATAGTGGCTAACACATCCAGCTAGCAAGAGTACTTAAGTTTGGCTACTGGATTTAAATAAAACTGCTGGGTCATGTTTAGCCTTATTCGTTTTTGTCTGTTGACTAATTGGCCACACTCAGAAAAATTTATCAAAATACAGACAAAGTGACCACAGGACAGTGCTAACCTTTAAAGCAGTCCTCACTCTCAATCAAACAGACAATACTGTAACTCGTCTTTCCATACCATATTGTTGAGACGATCCTCGAGACTGCTGTTGGTGACAGTCCAGTTATGTAGCTCCTGCTCATCTGCGCAATCATCAAACGAATCCCCTCCAGTCGCCATTCCGACAACTCAGCACCTGCTGAGAGGTAAAACATAAGCAGTCAATCGATGCGGACTACAACGCTTAACAAGACCTGCGTACATGACAATAAAAAAGAAAGCGATGCCTGACAATACAAAGTGCCGTTTTCTCCTAACATAACGTCAGCCAACAACAGTCAACAAGTCAGCAAATCAACAGTTAAACTCTGAGAACACGAAATCAGTCGCAGTCACCGCGGGCGGTGCGCCGCGTTGTCACAAGACCAATAATCTCGGGGAAAATGCACAAACATGGGTATTATTTGCTTGACAGCAACACAGTGTAGGCACTAATGAACTAATGAACACAGCTTAAGCCCACACCATTAAACAATGCTCCTGGTACTGAATAACTATAGACTGTCTTACCGATTGGAATGGAAAATACCTCGAGGAAATCTGGACAACAGACAACGTGTAACTAACGTTACCGCTAACGTCTAACTACTGCAGCTAGCGCACTACGTATCGCCAAGTTCATAACTAACTACCTGCCCTGTTTATTCAAGGGGAGGACCTGCAACGGTTGCACTTGACCAGCTCCAATTTCCCGGTAAATTGAAAACATTCCCTCCAAATGTCCAACGGGTCGAAAGGGTTGGCTAGCAACCAAACGACTGTTTATTGATTTCCACTGGTCTCGCCCTCTCCAATGACAACACGAAAACTCCTAGTGAGAATCACCTAAACCTAACGTAGCCTGTTCCATCAACATCTAGCTCGACCTGGCTGATTAGGTGCCTTTGATGCTCCAGCTCTTCACATCCGTTTTTACAAAAAATATGACTTCTGAATAGAATTTGAAGCTTTGGGTGTAATCAAAGAACATTACAGAGGATAAAATAATTGAGTTAAATAACTTTTTCAAGACCAAGTTTTGTTCTCGTAACCATGGCAACGTTACCTCAGCCCTACAAAGCTCGCGTTTCCCCCGGGAAAATGGTCGCAAGTCATTCAACCACGCACACTCCTGTGACAAAGACAGCAGGTTCACTGACAAAGACATAATCTCAAACTGATGGGCTTATTAACTAATACATGAGAACGCCAGACATCAGTTATTAAACAGTATTCAAAATGAACTGGTTGACAGAAGATAACGTTAACCAAGCTGGCAAACGTAAGATGGGTTGCCGTACGTTTCAAACACATATGTTGTAAACGTCACAACTTACAAGAAAATGACAGGTCTAATGACAACAAAGTCTCTTAGCCATTAAGACACGTAAACTAAACAGTTAATACGGGTAAATGTTAAAGGTAAACGCAACCAACAACATCATCTGCTTGTCATAAGCTGCCGCGTTAGTAACAAGCGCAAGTTGATGTTAGTTAACGATGAAGGTACATTCTAGTTAGCATCATAACATAATGTCACATCATCTAACCTAACTTCAAAGGAACAAATCTGTGACACTAAATAACACTTAACCCAATATACCAAACAAGCTCATCATAAAATCACGTCAAACTTCAACAACGTTATTCATCACATAGCATCATCTGGTATAAGCCATCATTGCATTGCTGATATTAAATCACAGGATTAGCAAGAAAGCTGTCTTTTCACCACACAATGTCGTTCAGTTATCCAACATTGCCAAAACGGAGAAAGTTCCTTCACATTTAGTCAACGCACTTAAGTAATGTTAGCTAGCTAGTAGACTTCAGCAAAGCTAGATAAATTAGCAAGCCTCTGCTACATATATACTAATGTTAGCTAACGTTACCCAATGTAAAATACAGTTGCTGAAGTAACGTTAGCCAACTTAGCTACCAAAGAATTAGGTACGCCTCTCTATGACTGAAATCCTGCAACATATTGCCCGGACAGTGGTGGTTCTACAAACCTTTCCCTGTTACCCCAAAACATTGCAAAGTTAACGTTAGCTGTATAGCTACTAGCCTAGCATTGCTGCAAGGCAAGCAGTCAGCTAACCAATAGCTAGTGTTAGCTATAGAAAACAGCGTTCAGATGACAGTTACCTTAGTGTTATGTCTTAAATAAATTCTCAACGAAGCGTGTGGTTACTTAAACATTTTCTTCGTCAAAGACAACAGATTTTCCGTACTAACTGAAAATGCCTCAAATGTATGTCGAACACAATAAGGACTCCAGTTCCTTCAAAGAGCGCTTGCCACACAGCTCGCGGCCATCTTTCACTGGGCAGCTGAGCACGCGCACTAATAAATAGTGTTGCACTTGCACACCGCTGGTCCTTTGGTTCTACTGACTGATTCCACCTTATTAAGGATCCAATGGTGAAGTTGCCCTCCAAATCTGATTTATGCTGTCATTGTTTTGTAGGTATGGTGAAGATTTTTTAATGAAGTCGGGTGACGTTTTGCCTTGAGTAATTCATCTGGGACCAGCGTCCATGGGCAACTTACACTTGGAGAGGAGATTCACATTATTTTAACAAGAGAAGCTATACGTTTTGGGGAATTATTTCTTAATTTAATCAGCTTTTATCCAATAATTTTACTCTTAGTATTATTATGGCTTCAACTAGCAGCTTACAACTGATGTAGGCTTACCTTATATGTACAGTAAGCCTGCATTCACACTGTCTGAGGAGTGTCAGGCTTTCAATCTCACTTTCAAGGACATTACTACTTAGTTCCCAACAGCAGGTGAGGGAAATGAGACACAACAATACCCATGACTCCTGTCCTTGGCCTATGATAAAGATGAGTAGACGTAACTTAATATGAGGATGGGAATTCCCATTCATTGGGAGGATTGATTATAGAGCCCTGTGTGCTTAGTCCTCTTAAGAACAGTCAGTCTTGTAACACTATTTTCATCTGATGTGGTTCATCCAGATACAATGAGGAGTCTGTGGAGTACTATGTTACGTGTCATATTCATTGCAAATTTGCTCATTTCTGAGAATTGCTTGTCGGTAAGTGGTTCATTTTTATTCACCTAGTCTTTTGTGGACAAAACTTATTCATAATGAATATGACTTTGACTTTAGACTCATTGACACTCGGGCATACACAGACACAATTATACAATGAAATTAACCCATTTTTTCCACATGGTGTTGTGGAAATTCCATGGTTGTGTGTTATACGTTAAAATCTGTAAAGTCTCTGTAGATTGTTTGTTTGTCCAAAGGCTACCATTTACTCTGTATATTGTCATGGATATGTATAGTCCAGTGAATCTAATATATGTATTGGTGAATAGGCATTGTTTTTGTGTGTGTTCATATTGGAAATGTTTATTGTTATCTGATTATATGTGGTACGTGTGGAATATGTAATGTGTTTTGGATGTTGGTATTTGTGTGTGTCTGTGAAAGGGAGAGAGAGAGATGCAAATTACTGGACAATTTACTGTGTACGTGCATGTCTGACCATACATACATTTACACAAAGTTACATATGTGTGCACACCAGGCTCCTGTGCAGCAGCATCAGGTGCCTGCTCCATCTAACTGCCAGGATGAGGTGCTGTGGCTGCGGTCCCAACTGCTCTCATTGGAGGAGAGTCTGCTATCCCATCGCCAGTACATCCAGCAACTCCATGACCAGCTGAGTCAGGCCAGCACAGATCAGCAGCACGGATCTGCTGTTCCCCAAAGCCCAAACATCCAGACCCAGCCAGGCAATCAAACAGAGTACACAGGTCAGACACATTTTCAGGAAAATACTTCAATAATGATGTTTTTTTTTTACAAGAGATGCTGACTTGTAAAAGATTACACTTTACTTTTTTATTTAAAGTTACATTAACTTTGTCATCCTCAAGCTATTTTGACTGTTTTTGTGCAAGTCAGGCAGTTAAGTTGTGGTGGAATTTGTACAAATGTATTTTATACAACAACTAGCAGATTGTTTACTAAATTAAATACTACGGTTCTACATAGTATTTAAAGCTCACTGAACAATATGTTTGCCAAGGAATTACTGAATATTGCAAATCCAGATTATAGTCAAAAATGGTCTGAATAAAGCACATTAGAAAGTAGTATATACAAATTAATTTGCTTAAATATTTAGATACACTTTATTTTACACCATTGTGATCTAGAGTGCTGCTTTTTGTGTTTTTGAATTCCTGTCCCTGTCCAGGGTCTTTCATGAACACTTATGTAAAACCAAGGTGTGTTTGTTGTTGTCTTCCGTCAGACTGCTCACAGGTGTTTGAGGATGGCAATCTGGTCAGCGGTGTGTACAGGGTCAAACCAAAAGGGTCCCCTTTAACCGTCATGGTGTTCTGTGACATGAGTGATGGGGGAGGCTGGACGGTGTTTCAGAGGAGGAAAGATGGACATGAGTCCTTTGACAGGTGGGGCCCTGTTCTAGTGTACATTCTGATAAAAAAGGAACAAACGTTCCATTATGTGACTAAAGGAGTTAGTCACAGATCAATAAATAGCTATAAACAGATCTTTAAATTATATTGAACTAATAACTTTAAGAGTAAACTGTGTTGTAAAAGTATTTTGGCAAAAAAATGCCAGCTTGTAAAAAAGTAGCATGGTTTTCTTCTTGTCTCCATGCAGGACCTGGGTAGAGTATAAGCATGGTTTTGGGGATCTCCTCTCCAATGATGGGGAGTTTTGGTTGGGGAATGACCCCTTACACTACCTCACATCACAGGGTATGAGATATAAGGACACTTGTAGTCAAATTGTGTTTACAAGTATTCATTTTGACTTTGATCTGATCTTTTAAACTTGTCCACAGGCAATTATAAACTCAAGGTAAAATTGGAGGATTATGGTGGTATCCCACGCTTTGCTGAGTACAAAAACGTTCACGTGGGAGATGAAAAGGTGTGTGTCTGTGGCTTGTGTATTTGGTGAAATGCCAAGTATTTCCCAGTTTACTGTGTGTTCTACCACACACGTGTGTATATTCCAGATAAGTATATTATGTCTTTGTGGGCTATGGAGCTTGATGTGATGTAAACAGACAAGGCCACCCTGCAGCCACTCTTTTTCCCTTTAGGCTGATGTACAACCTTGGTTCGAGGTTGGTGTGAGAAGAGGCTTTTCAGGCCTGAGCAGACCATAATAAGCTGCTGGTCTTCTCCTGTTGGCCAGTATACACATATAGTGATTGGCTCTCGTTTCCTCTTCCTCCCACACACTCTTCCTCTCTATCAGCCTCTCTCTGTCTGTTCCTTTTAATCACAATCACTCTCTACCATTCTTACTTGCAGTGATTTCTAGAAATATTAAGGGATGGGGATCTATATTGTATTTTGGCAGTGTAAGACCCTAGTGCATTGACTGCAAAACAGAACAGGGACCTTGCCAACTGATGTTGTTATTTGGTGATGATGTGTTTGTGCTGACCTGAAGCGAGTCAGACATACAATTAATAACCAACACTGGGAATGTGATTTGTACAGCCACACAGATCCATAATTGTACTTTTCAACTGAGTGGCGTGTCTTTTGTCAGGATGACTATGAATTGCAGGTGGGCAATTACAGTGGGAATGCAGGTGATGCTTTGGCTGATGCACACCCCAACTCTAGCAGCCAGTGGTATGACCCACAGGGTAATGGCCACCAAGGAGTGAAGTTCAGCACGTACGACCATAACAACCATGGGAAGGATCCAGAGTGTGTTCGCCAGGATAAGTCTGGCTGGTGGTCCAGCAGGTATCACGATAGAGACCTCTTTTGGACTTTTGGAATCTGTTTTGTGATTGAAATGTGGTTCAGGGCACAATGAAAGCCTTGAGAACCCAAAGGCTATCATACACTGATTATACTAGCTCATTGGTTTGTTGTCGGTATCATGAGTCAAGTATTTGTCAAAAGTTATGCACCCACATAGAGCAACACCACTTAACAGTCCTCCTCGTGTAATTTCTTTTTTGTCCACTAGGTGTCACTCTGGTAATTTGAATGGCCATCACTATAACGGCCCCTACCAGGCTGTGACAGATGATGGGCTGGTGTGGTACACCTGGCACGGCTACTGGTACACCATCAAGTCTGTGGTCATGATGATCCGGCCAGAAGGCCTGGAAGAGCCAGAAGCAGGGCATGAACAGAGCTAACAGAAAACAGCAAAAGGTCAAGCACTGCATTAGTCAGATAGTTAATAAACTAACCCTGCATCAACACTGGGTGAATGTGTTTTTCAAACAAATGATATTCATATACTCTCCTGAGTTCAGTGACTCAAATGGACTCGGTAAAATGACAACTTATTACTACAGTAAAATGCAACGAGTTATGTCCTCCATACACACACCACTGAAAACTAAAATGAACTCCTCAAATGGCAGCATAAGCCTCTTTGGCACATAATGTTTGGAAGGGTATTTCATGGTTGTAGGACAGGAGGCTCTGCCTGTTTATTGACATTTAAGTTGTCAGACGATGGGCAGCTGAATTTACACAGCCTAACAAGCGACTCAAACATTAAATCTCTTCAGAACGTCAAAACACTACAAGCCTAAAGCAGAAATAGCTTCATGGTACTGCTGACCTGTCAGAAGAGATTTATCCAACTGAAAATATGATTTTAGCCTTTTCTTGTGTAATATGCATGCATTATGGTTGACTTACAGAATCGTCTAAGTTTCTGTTTCAAAGTGTTGAAGAGGCTACAGTAATATGCAAGAACACATCCCTAAAAAGGAATGAAACATGACAGGAAGGGAGGAAAGAGAGAGGACTTAAGCCAGTGATCACAAATGATGGCCAGACACATCCTCATCCTGGTATAAAGTTTCCCGGTTTCCTGAAGAGGGAGAACATGCACAGATAAAGGCAGGATTTGTGAATTTAAAGTATTCAGAGTCTCCATCTATGGTACTCAGAAAGTGCCCTGCGTATCTTCATGGACAAAGGAGGTGAGGATTGGTTAGGAACTGAACAACTAAAACTTGGACATTACTGCTCTGGATATGATCAAACACTCAATGTAAATCAATTTATCTAAAAACAATGAGACATACGAGGCATCTTCATATGTTTTTATCCAGGTTTTATAGCACTGTATTTATTGAGTTCAAAATAAAAAGAAATGTGGAAAGCAGGTCACTCCGGGTGAGGGGAAGGGATTTATTCCCTTAACACAGTGTTATGGATGAAGAACATTCTGGAAAGAAATCAAAACACCCAGGGAAGTACATTCTACAGTCTCATTACAAGGTAAAGATGTTGGATAGCAAACAATTTTACTTATGAGCAACTCTTCACAATTTCATTTTCTTTTGTATGTGTCTGAGGGATTCAAAAGTCTATTTCCTGTAGGGCAGAAGAAACCAATTCATTTTGAGAAATAAAAAGAGGATTTTCAAAACACAAAACTGATTATGGGTTGATTATGGACCTTTGAATTACTCAGATTTGAGTGTTCTAAGCACACATCACTAATTAGCAGGAACATCCCTATCGCTTGGACACAGTACACAAAACCTGCTGAAATGAAAAATCTAATTCAAAAATAAAACTGGCAAGACACTATATACAAGCCCTGAGGTTTACCATATCCTCTCTTCATCATCTTCTCTCTCCTCCTCTCCTTTTGTTCAGTCGGAGAAAAAAGGCGGGAGAGCGTGGGGGGGCAGTCCCTCGCTCCCTAAGTGCATCCGTGCGACATTGTCTCTGGCTCTCTCCGATTTTCTCTCCCACTCTTTATTTTGGATGAACACGTTATAGAATCTTTAAAGTCTTTCTGAAACTGTACAATGAGAAGAGATATGAACGGCGTCACAAAAGTCCGTTCAGGATCTGTTTGTTGTGTTTTTTTGGGATAGCTCTAGACGGGAGAGTTTTAAGGAATAGGGGGGTGTAAGGTGTCCGGGTGAGGTTGTAGAGTCTTTGGAGGCCTTGGGCGCCCAGGGCTGGGGTTGGTGTCAGGGGTTATCTTGGGGAGAGGGGAGCTGTGGGAAAGGCAGCAGAGTTTCGGGGTGAGTGGAAGGGCGAGGTTGGCGAGAGGCGGCGCGGGCTGCTCGGGTCGCAGTTGTGCAGCTTCCACAGGAGCTCTTCATTCTCCATAGACAGACGTTTGTTGACCTTGGACTCCTTCTGCAAGGTCTGCTGCAGCATGGCCTGCTCTGTGGAAAGTTGCCTGCAGGTGGCGACAGAGAGAGGCAGACAGGAGCAGGGAAGAGAATATAGAAGGGATTTAGAGAGAAAGGATGGAATGGGGGGGACGGTGGGGGGCGGTCAGAAAAACATGAACACATTCGGTTAAAGTTACATACCAGCACATGTGCTCACACAAACCCTTTTACATAATCACACAAAGAGGTGTAAGACATGTCAAACCCACCCCCACACAGATGTATGGAGTGGACAGACACATTCCTCTGTAACCACATAGTCTCATAAGACTTCTGGGGTTGCTGGGGGAATGTTGAAAGGGAGAAGCAGATATGTATATGATGTGCATTGTGTGTGTATAAGGTCGTGTGTGTGTGTGTAAGAGAAAATACATGGTTTTCTTACCTGGACAGCGCTTGGTGTTTGTCCATCCTGGCTCTGTAGTCTTCGTTCTCCTGCTGCACCTTGTTAAGGTATTCATCCAACTTCACATTAGACTCCACCTGTCAATCAAAGCAGCAGAGCAAACCTCTAAGACAAGATACCCACCAGCACTCAGAGCAACCTGGATATTTAGCTTTCAACACGCCAAAGTCCCCTTCCATCAGAGGTGGTTAAAGACAAGAAGGTGAAGACACCAAAGCCAACAACAAATCAAAACAGTTCCAAACAAACTCCAATCATATTATTGGTTGAGTGATGTGGGTGAGGTGCAAAACCTTTAGAGATCTCTTCTGGGGAAAGATAATTTTAAACCTGCTTGTGCATTCCTGATTCAAAGCCAAAACACCTCCTGTACAATCTGTCACGCCACTAAGTAGCAAAACAAACACTCAACGAAAACACTGAAATGGAAGCAATCCTGTGGTAAGTCTGAATGCCACACCTTCTTCTGAAAGGCAACACAGTTACACCCAACCTCCTAGAGACTGCAGGTGCTGGCAGCAAACTGATATGAATAGATTTCTATTATTATCTAGCTAAACATTTACGAACCGTATTCTGAATCACACTCTTAATGCAAACAGTGTTTACCCAAATGGTGTTGGTTCAAAATCAAATGCTTTTTCTGACTAAGAAACCATTGTTGGGGGCAAGATTAATGAGTCATAGAACTGAATTCAAGTAGAACAAGTATGCTATGACATAGGAGAAAGTAGTCTGTACTCAGATATATATGATGCTGATGTGTTTTACTCGTACTCATTTGACCAAGTGTAAAGGTCTGCTGGCTACACTAGCTGTACATCACTGACTTGCTACACCACATTAGCAAATGAACAGGTAGATTACATTGGAGAGGTTAGAGGTCAAGTAAAGTTAACTGTTACATAGACAGAGACATTGTGGATATTTCATTTAAAACACATGAAACTCAAAAAGCCTAAATTATTATTTTGAACTGTCCTCCTTTATGTCAATCCAGACCATTCTATAGATTTTTTGCATCTGTATAATTGCAGACAAATAACTGTCTATTCAATATACCATGCGTCATTTACATCATGTACAACTGTTATATTGACTACTGAACTAATGAAGCCCTCAGGGTGAAATGTATGCATAGCTCAGTTATCAGCATGGCGACATCAGATCTGTCAGAACACACATTTGCCACTGCTAAATAGCCTACGCATCACCATTCATGTTCTCACTTCTCATTCATACAGTGCTGCTTTTTCTGCACTTATGCACCAAGTTCACTATATTTCCACCTAGATACCTGACCGCTTTGGGAAATGGCTGCACTGCAGATGGTAAGCTACTATGAATGATTTATAAATGTTATAAAAGACTGTGCACAAAACTGGTGGTGCCCTCGCTCAGAGATAATACTGAAGACAAAGAATAGCCTCTTATTTCATTTGTGCAAAGGATGAGGGATTGAGATTAGCATATGCTCTAGCTGCATATGCTCTCTCTTTCTTTCACTCTCTCTCTCTGTGTGTGTGTGTGTGTGTGTGTATTTTACAGGTAACAAACATAAAGACTCACTAGTTTATCCATCTGCATGATCTTTTTATCCTGCTGGTGAAGCTGCTGAGTCTTGATCTCCAGGACAACTTTCAGACTCTCCAGCTCCTGCTCGAGGTACAGAGTGTGGGCATCCTTCTACAGAGAGAGGATTGATCGAAGAAAGATGGAAGATTAAGGGAAACTGAGAGAAGCCCTTGATTTAGATCGATTTTGGGTCGATTCAGAATTCAGTGTGATGGTATGTGCAGTTACATTTAAACCCAGTAGAGGGTGCTGCTGCGGAGGGTCTCACTCCACATTCTTTGTGAATACATGAGGTCTACCACGCAATTCACATTTTCAATCCAGGTTAAAAGATGCATCAGCATTTTTTGAGTGCTGCAACGTGTAATGGGATTTGTGGGTGATTTACAGAGTGGAATGTGTAGGAAAGTGGGCACATGATGGAAGGTCAGAACACATAAAATGTCTGATACTCACAGGTCTGTGTGCAGTTACTGGAGCACACATCATTCTCTTTTAATTGGGGAACGCATTGGGGAGTGCGCATGAATCATCCTCCTTTTTTTACAACAAATGCAGAAATGTTCCCTTACCTGGCTCTTCTCAGACAGTATCCTCCTCCGTTCCTCTTCGGCTTGGAGTTTCATCTTGAGCTCGTTGTTCTCCACTGCCAGCTCCTCAATCTGTCGCTATCGGGCAAGAGTTACGACGGTCAGTGTTTATTTGCATAGAGAGAGAGAAACCACCTGGCGCACCACACTTCTGCACCATGTCCTAAGGCAATGTGAGATTCGAGCTGAAACAGCCGGCTGTCACAGAAATGACTTATGATTGGTAGATGTGAGGTTATGGAGGTAAAGGCATGTTTCTTAACACAAAACGTTTTTTTCCTTCAGTGAGAGAGCTACCAGAATGCCTCGAGTGAAGTGAACTTACAGAGAGAGATGCCTCCGAGTCTTTGAGAGTCTTGTCCAAGGCATTCACGTTTTGCTCATGAGTCATCTGAAGCTCTAAGGACACACACACACACACAACACAAAAAAAAAATCAATGACTGTTTCTATATTCAATACATATTCTATATCCACTATTCTATATAAAATGTATAGATGATGTAGGGGATATGGAGGGAGTGTTCAGGCTGGGGAAGCAGGCTTACCCTGGAGGGTTGTTTCATAATGCTGTTTGAGAGCCTCCATCTGCCGGGCGTTGTTGACTTCCTGTTCCTGCCGGAGAGCCTCTTGTTTGGATCGAACCTCCTCCACCTGCCCGGTGAAAGAAGGCAAGGCTGAGTCAACATTTAGTCATTTAGCAGACGCTTTTGTCCAAAGCGACGTACAAGGGAGAGAACAGTCAAGCTAAGAGCAACTTGTCCTCAAACACCATCACTACCTCCATTCATAATGACTTAATTCATCAAACACCTTCATTACCTCCATTCATAATGACTTAATTCATTAACGTCTTACACATGTGGAACTTGCTTACATTTATTACATTCCTGTTTTTGTATAAATGCAGTCCTTTAAAAGTCCATGTCTTTAAGAGCTTCTGCCAACTGCTTCACCTTCTCAGTAGTGGCATAGTATCTGAATGTTCTGCTTCGACCTTCTCAGTAGTGGCATAGTATCTGAATGTTCTGCTTCGACCTTCTCGGTAGTGGCATAGTATCTGAATGTTCTGCTTCGACCTTCTCAGTAGTGGCATAGTATCTGAATGTTCTGTGGTGAGGGCTCCTGTGGTGGCTTTGGGATCGCTTGGCAACAGAGGTGGCCTGACAGAGAAGATGCTGTGGCAGCATTAGAGCAGGCCACTCTGAGAAGGGGCGGGCTGATTATGTGTAACGGAGGATGGTGATAGGTTGATGGATAAGAGCCCAAGCCCAATAGGCCATTTAAATTTTAACAGTCAAAGTGAAGGAGAATAAATGCCATGGCAACAGCCATAAATCCTCAGTTTTATTGGCACAGTGGCACAGCCCTTTCCATGTCTAAAACAGGGCTAGGCATTCAATCACTGGAAATGTAATTGGAACTCATCATAGTTACAACCACATACATCTTTATCGCCAGATAGCCCAGGGCTACATAAACTGCACATAGCCGAATGCCACGCAGTGCTGTGCATGGATGGTGAGACTTATTAGACTACACAATATTGAGTCATAAGTCACCCTCGAAAACCCATTTCTGTGCGCCTATACATCTTCACAATTTCCACTGGGTGTTGGGAACTTCACTGCTCAAGTTATTCCTTTGCTATACTGCATGAATACAGTATGCATTAATTCAGTTACTCATTCTCTCTGGTTTTACTGAACTTACAAAGCTAAACAAAATGTAGAGGCCAAAACAATTATGGTTGTTTAATCCATAAGTAAACAAGGTCTGGACCTTAAAGTGAGCAGATGCTAAATTATATATCATAGTCATCCTAAAATATGTTCCAATCCACAACTAGATAGATTACCCATGGGTAAGGGATGGTCAACCAATGCATTTTGATAACACACACATACCTGTTGCTGCATGAGTGCCCGGCACTTGTCCGGCCTCCTCCTGGTAGGCCTGGTGGGTCTTGTCCCATTCTGCGGAGTAGAAGGCCCTGAGCCGCTCCTCCAGCTGTGTGAGATCATTCTGGTGCTCCTCCTGTAGCGTCTGCAGGGTCTCCTCAAACGTCAGCCGCGCCTCCTCCTTCTCCTTCTCCAGACGCTCACAGCACGAGACAGAGCCCACTGACAGGAGAGAGAGGCAAACACAGGGGTGGGAGAGAAGAATTTAAGAGTTGGTTCTTTAGAATCATCTGTCCTTGTTCATTTGTCCACGACATCATGGCAGAAAAAGTTGAAGTGGCCTGAATGTTCTTAACTGCAGCCTAAGTGGAGACAGTTGAACATTAGTCCATGAGTAGCAGCTTAGTGTTTCAGCTACCAGCAAGAACACAATGTTTCCTCTCGGTTTTATTCCCTTATAAACTGCTTAATTGCACAGCAGCATACATCTAGCTGCTCACAATTGTCTGAGTTAGCCTCTTACAAAGATCCACAGTTGTGCCAAGTGAATGCTTCTGCACTAAAATAGGTGAACAACCAAGCATTACAATAATGCAGTTACTGCTATAGTAATAAGTCACTGATACAGTGCCATTCCAATAAGATGACTCGAGTGAACATGCCCCCAGACTTTAGTAGGTTTGTATTTCAAAAGGCAAGCCCAAACAGTTGCCTCCTTGCCTTTAGATTAGGAGTGTACAGGGGCTGTTGCTGTGGGTATGATGACATAAGGACAGCAGCTGTGGCAGAACAGGCCTGGGCTTTATTAGGGGGAGGACAGGTGTGACATCATCCCCTCTTTGTCTTAACCCCAGTGAACCCACAGAGTCGGATAGTGGGGACAAGCCGAGGACAGAGTTAGGACAGTGGGGAGACAATGGACATATTTTGAGAGCTGGGGTAGAGTGAGTCAGTATTCGTAAACAGAGTTGCGACATTTGACCTGAACATGATGGGAGTGTGAAGCAGCGTTTGTGTTTAAAAAATAAAAACCGTAAGACACACGTCATAAAACGCGTCAAAGTACAGGGATACAGTGGGCCTGGGAGTAATCTGGAGATTTCGGCACCACCTAGTTTAGCTCTGGACTGTTCATACGCAAGCGTGAGACCATGACACAAATGCAAGGAATCTATACATTTCATATAAAGCAAATCACTTAACACGTTACAGGTGGCAACATACAAGTTGTGAGGCTGTAATGCATGAGAGGAGCTGGGTGGTGGGGTGAGGGAAAGGAGTGAGAGTGTGTCGTCCACCCGCTCTGCATACCACAGGCATAAAGAGGGTCAGAGGCCTGAAACCCCACGACCAGGCCATACTCATGGAGCACAGCGGCCCAGGCATTCCTACTGCAGGCCGCATGTGTGTACAGGCATGTGGGAGGGTGTGGGTGTGAAAGTGTCAGGGAGTGTGTGTGTGTGTGTGTGTGTGTGTGTGGAAACAGGCATGCTGGCTTGTCTGTGTGTGTGTTTATCTATGGATATTAAGGTGTGTGTGTGTGTGTGTGTGTGTCCCTGTATGCCTATGTGTGCCGGAGAGAGAATCTAGGCATGCCAGCGTGCATGTGTATGTCTGTAATGTAAGGGTCTTCAGACGTCCTCTGCATACGTTTGGTGGGTGGATTTAGAAATGCTTCATGGTGCTGACTGATGTATGCACAAACGCACACGTCCATACACACATAAACACGCTCAAGCTTGTTTGGATATGACGCCAGATGACTGCGGGGCACAACACCCAGGTGCCTGCGTTGGAAAAGGAACCTGCTTCATGGCTACGCTGTGCTGAGGCACATGGGGGACGTGCAATGCGCCTGTTGTTTTTCCTTTAATTTCACATTACAGTCCTGGGGCCCTGCCAAGGCCTACCTCACAGAACAGCACCTCACATCAACACACCTCTTGCTCCGTCACACTCTCTTTCTTATGGTCACCATCTCGCTCTTTGTCGCTTTTTTGTCTTTTTCTTTAAATATCTCTGCATTTCTGTCATTCATTCTCTTCCTCACGTTAATAATCTCTCACTTTCTTTCTTTCTTTCTTTCTTTCTTTCTTTCTCTCTCTCTCTCTCTCTCTCTCTCTCTTTCTCAGAAGCGGTGAGTGACATCATTGGAAGAATGGACTCATGTTCTGGAATGTTCATGGAAAGACTCCAGTAGATGTCTGGAATGGAGGAACATGGCTGGGCAGTACTGATGTAATAGCGGAAAAAAAAAAAAAAAAAAAAAAAAAACTTTGTGACTCCACCCTATTACTGACAACAGATCTCACTTGGCTAGATCAAACGGTTAAATTCACAAGCAACTTTGCTGTATACAGCCAAGCTGTCCCTTAACTGCCCTCTATAAGGCCTTCTTCAACTACACAAGTAGGCCTAATCAGATCAATTACAACTTGCTAACAATGCATTCTGAATGATACAGCTTTTCACTGCTTTACTATTAAACATGTTAAACATGTTACCATGAATCAGACCAACTCTTTCTATATAGTGATGGGTAAAGTCTGCATCTGGACAGAGTGATTAACTCTAAATGGTTCAGCCACTTCAGTGCGTGTGTGTGTGTGTGTGTGTGTGTGTGTGTGTGTGTGGTGTGTGTGTGTGTGTGTGTGTGTGTGTGTGTGTGTGTGTGTGTGTGTGTGTGTGTGTGCATGCGCGCGTGCGTGTGTGGTGTTTTGGCAAGGAGTGATGAGCATGTGTGAGTTGAAGGATGACACCCCTGCAGGCTGAACAAAAGAGCCTCTGTCTGCTAGGAGACTCATTACTGCGGACTTGTGGCCGCAGCATGGGCCTCCACCACGCCAGTTACACCAAAACTACTGCCAACAACACACACAATCACACAAAGGCACAAACACTGACAGACAGACAGACAGACTTACAGAGACAGACAGACAGACAGACATTTACATTTAGTCATTTAGCAGACGCTTTTATCCAAAGCGACTTACATATGTGCGGCTTACAATGTATACACATTTTACATTTACACTGATGGCACACTGCACATCAGGAGCAATTAGGGGTTCAGTGTCTTGCTCAAGGACGCTTCGACAGGGAATCAAACTAGCAACCTTCTGACAGACAGACAGACTGTGAAAAGCATGCAATCATACCCTGACACAAACACACACACACACACACACACACACACACACACACACACAGGAGACACAAATGCACGGTCATATTCAAATACACACTAAAATAGATAATTGTACAATGGACACAGAGGCAGTGTGTTGTGAAGTTATAATTCCAGGGTGATTCTGGGAATCAGCCCTGACTTGAGGGCATTACTCTCCACAGAGTGGAATAAGATGAGAATATGACCTCAGTTCACATTCTCCCACTCACTCACACAATTTGATGAAATGAGTGTCTGTGTGTTTAAATACTGTGTATCTACACAAAGGAAAGCACACAAACACATGCCACAGAGAAAATCAGAGCCAGCTTTGAAACCATACAGGAAACGGGCATGTCATAAATACCAGGATTCCAGTGAAGTAGATCGCAAACCCCTTCCCTATGGGCTTTCATGCTCTGTATTATTCCCCCACATATTTGTTTGGCACGTGCGTGCGTGCGTGCGTGTGTGTGTTTGTGTGTGTGTGTGTGTGTGTGTGTGTGTGTGTGTGTGTGTGTGTCTTTGTGTGTGTGAAATATACATGTGCTCTCCTTACCAAGTTCCTGTCTGATGGTACTCAACTCTCCTGCTAGATCTCTCTTCTGCTTTAGGTCTTCCTCACGCTGCAAACACACACAAGATACAGACACACACACACACACACACACACAGGTTAGCGCTTAGTCATTAAAAAACTGGTAATACAGGACATAAGCATCAATTTGCAACTGAATGAATGAAGACACCAATCATTTTGGGTCAATTTAAAAATGAAATCCCAATGACAGAAGCAAGACAGATAGAGCAACCAGAACAATGGGGAAATGTAGAGAGGGGCAGATCAAGAGAGAAGATCACAGGCAGGATGCTCTTGGCAGAGAACCTTTTTTTAAGTTCAGTCTTTCGCAATCCACCTGAAACCATTCAAATCAACCAACTGTCAGTCGACACCCAGACTGAGAGCTTAGAGCCGTTGAGTTTTCCAGGAAGGTGAGAGATCCTCTGCATTCCATTCCATTCCATTCCAGACTGTCATACTGATATCAGTGCATTGTGTGTGTAAAATACTTAACATTACAAACCAGACCTGTTTATGGGCTGGACCCCAATACGTCTAGACACATTCTTACATTAATGACTGTTTAACACATTGTGCATGGTGCATTGTTTAACACATTGTGTCCCCAAAGACTCCAATAGTCAACAACTTGTCCCATCCTACTGTTTTTGCCATTTTTTCGCACATGCACACATACACACACACACACACACACACACACACACACACACACACACACACACAAGCTTCATGACCATAGATTGTAGGATCAGAGATTACACCCCTGAACTAATCACACACAGACAGACAGACACTTTCTTCTGAGTACACATACTCAAGCTCACCCCCTCAAAGAACCTAAAATGATTTCAACTAAACCACAATAAAAAAAACAACTTGAACATAAAACACCACAGCAGGCTGACCATAACAATAATATCGTCACACATTGGAGGTTTCTTTCATTCCCAGGCCTGTTGTTGTTAGACTCCAAAGCCATGTGCCAGTTAGCTCCCACAACATATTTTCCTTCCCGAGCAAATTGGTAAGATCAACAAAAAGAAAGAACTAATGGGAAGAGCACATGCACCACTTTTGTTTTCAACAGGTGACAGTGAAAGAAGACAAAACAACTATTGACGTCCCCCCCCACTACACACACACACACACACACACACACACACACACACACACACACTTCACCATCAGGTCAAAACAAAGAGAAATAAAGTTAAAAACAAAAGAACCTTAGCTTTCTTTTTCCTAAAGCAGGGCGGGTTCTTCAGGCAGGCCTTGCTGTCGGAGGAGCCCATGTTGTTCTTCCCGCCAGCAACCACACTCCTCCAGAGTCGCCCTCTGACCCACGAGTCTCACCACTCCAATTGTCAGGAACTCTGCAGGTCGCACCCTCCCTCTCGCCCTCCTTCCCCTCCCTCTCCCCTTTCTCACTCACACACACACACACTCACACACTCACTCTCTCTCTCCCCATACCCTGCACTCTCTTCGTCAGGGAACTGGTCTCTCTGATCAACGGAGTCTCTGAGACACAGCACATAGTCCTCACTTAAGGCCGTACTCACTCTAAGAGAAGGGCAGGGAGGAGGAGACGACAAGAAAGATGACGAGCTGAAAAACAGATGGGGGAGGAGGCTATGGATTGAGTAACTGATAATCTAATGACAACATTCTCCTAAGAAAAAGGGGGGAGGGGGGGGGGGGTCCATACAAAGGGCATGGATTGCCCAACTCAAAGTTCATGAGGTTGGATCCACGATAACAGCACAGCCATCACAGCGAACCTAGCCTGGTCTCACAGAGGCCAGTCCGTCATAGTTAGATATGCCCACCGGTGTCTATCCAGGTTGTCTGAGATCAATGTGAGTTAATGGTAGCGCGCTGACTGGACCATTGACCACTGCAACTCCATGATGTTTATAGATGAGGGGAAGCAGCTGGGCGAAAAATCAACCTACTGAACTTTGAATGAAGAGGGAAGCCCACCAAGGTTAAGATCTGCGTTCAGCAGAGAGGCAGGATTTGTTTGTGCTTGCTTTGCCAGCACTGAAGCCAACCTCACAGAGCTGCACGGTCTCAAGAGAAGATTATCTGGGTCTCTCAGAGTAGGGTAAGAAAAGCCTACTCTCTCTCTCTCCAGCAAGAGTAACAACATGCCTCATCTCAGTCTCTTGCCCATGGGCATCTACAGAGACTGTTTACAATTACGTAAAATTATGACACGGGAAGATGTGTATAATCCTATTATGCAAACAATCTTCATGCCTGCTTGAACATGGAAAGCCTCAGGTCATAGAAAACCCCAGCCACGTAGGGGACACATCTACAGCGATAAGTGAGAAAATCCACACCATTTAAGTCCTTCCTCAAAATAAACCAGAACCACTTGATGTACTTGGTATACTTATATATTGAAGTCCAACACTTACCCTCACAACCAAGAAAAAAAAAAGTAGTAAAAGAAGGTGCCTACACAAGCTTTTAGTATCAAACACACCAAGAGGACCAATATTTGGGGCACATCTATCTGGGGGTTTACGGCGCTGCCTTAGGGGGCTGCTGGTTATTTCAGCAGCCAAACAGCTGGCAGGTGAGGTGCATAGACACGCCCCTGTCCTGGAGCCAACTTCCAGGCTTCACGAGGGCAGCTGGTGCATTCCATGCTAACAACCCATCCCCCTACACACACACACACACACACACACACACACACACACACACACACACACACACACACACCACACACAACACACAACACACACACACACACACACACACACACACACACACACACACACACACGCCAAATCAATCATTGCTGATAATCAGGCTGTGGCGTTTAATTGTCCTCCTTCATCTCTTTTGATAAGCCAGGAGGTGAAAATAAAGCACAGATATGCTCTCCCGCAGAGACAGGAAAGACAGTGTTTGTGGAGGCTAATGAGGCTCTGTCATTCATATGGCTTAAGTGGCCATGCCTGCATTCACAGAGAAAGCTTGACTATCTGTCTGTCTCTCTGTCTGTCTGTCTGTCTGTCTGTCTGTCTGTCTGTCTGTCTGTCTGTCTGTCTGTCTGTCTGTCTGTCTGTCTGTCTGTCTGTCTGTCTCTCACAGGAGGCTCACTGGGGTTGGGCTCATCATCATCAGAAGGATCTATAGATAACGTGATCAGCATCATCAGAAGGATCTATAGATAACGTGATCAGTATCATCTGCTGATGCTGCTCTGCTTTACAGCAACAGACCACGAGGGCAAGACACCAACAAAGCAATAAGGAAGATGAATCACAAGAGGTTGCATGCCAATCAAATGAGATAAATAGACTAACAAGCATTATTGCCATGCTAGCCTCACAACTCAACAGGGTGAATATGAAACAAAGAAAATGTGTGATAAAAATATCTGTGATACACAAGGTACCAAATAAGAAAGGCACAAGCCAGAAATGAAAGTGGAGCTAAAGTTATAAGAGAAAACAAGATGTGAGAGATAGACAGACAGACAAAACAATATGGACAAGTTGTTTATTATCTGAACTCTGGGCAGGCAGATGGCCTGAGGATAACATCCTACACAAGGGATTGAAGGATCTTCATCGAACTATCCACACACACACACACACACACACACACACACACACACACACACACACACACACACACACACACACACACACACACACACACACACACACACAAACAAACAAACAAACAAACAAACAGATAACCCACTAGCCTCAGGTCTAGTGTTCCATCTGCCTAGAACTGAATACTAATCCTCAAATCAGCTAATTATAGAGCTGGGGTGAGTTTTCATTATCTGAGGATGACAAGCCGTCTGCTGAAATTGCCCTCATTTGACTGATTAACGAAAAATGTAGTGGTTGTGGAATCCTCCCCCTACTGTTTGCCTGTTTTCACGGACACTTATGGGAGGGTTATCTTCTAAAACCCCACACCTCCACACACACCAGGCTTCCATGATAGATTGCTCATCAACTTAATGGGAGGGTTATCTTCCAAAACCTCACACCTCCACACACACCAAGCTTCCTTGATAGATTGCTCATCAACTTGGCAGGTGAGGCTGGGGCAAATAGTGAACCAGTCTGAGACTGTGGATAAGCATTCCAGAGATGTTTGGTTAAACATACTGTATATCTCCTCAATGTGCTGGTTAAACATACTGTGCATCTCCTCAATGTACTGGTGAGCACTATAGACTTCAGTGGCCGACTAGCTAACAAGGCCAAAGGCAAGACATTCCTGTGTCTCCCATAGCCAGCGAAGAACAGATAACCCACCCAGTGGAGACGTCTCTCTCTGTCAACTACAACTTTCACTGTGAACTCACTGTTTCTCTTCCTGTCAATTTAAGTTGAAACAGTCACTCATATGCGACAGGGCCACATCCCCAGAAAACCCCTAAAAAGGGTGTGAAAACAGACGGTTCTGCCCGGAATCTGCCGCCAAGGAGACAACTTCAAGGTGGGAGGGGAATATAATAAGCACACAACAATTCCAAGAATGTTCCCCCACCAAGTGTGGCTTTAAACAGAGGAATCTATAATATTTTATAAGATCCAAACCCTGCCCTGATTGGGTTGTCAGCCCCACCCTCCCCGTTCACCGTGATTTACAATCAGTGGTGCTCTTCGTGTGCCTGGATACACACTGAGGGAAGCGCGGGGTTGGCCTGCACCCAGGAGGTTATTCACATCAGTCATGGGCTTGGGCGAAAGGGCATGCAATTAATGTTTAGCCCTGGTTCAACAAATCTTCTTTGAGAAATTGACAGGAGAAAACTGAGACCAGCACTACTTCCACACTGTGCCCCCCTCTCCCCCTCCCTCTCCCTTTCTCTCAGCCATTAAATAAGCCTTAAAATGTCCATTCCCTGCTGCTAGGTGACAGGAGCAAAGTTAAACAAGACAATATTTGCAAGTTGACACAAAGACTGGGAGATTTACTCTGCAAATACTCCATGTCTGGGCACTAGCCAATGAGACGAGGAGTAAAGGGTATGGGCCACACCTAGATCCTTGGATAAACCAATTCCATTGTATTGACACCCAGGGTTGCTGCCATCTTTAGAAAAAACCTACAGCACTGAAAACAGGATCTTCATCCTACAGCTTTCTTTAACGTCATCACCAGTGCTGTGGTATACAGTAACTAGTGATGAGTGACGACGACTATTAACATTTGCAGAATAAAACATGTTTTCTGTGTCCTATTAAGAAATAGTGGGAATAGTGAGGTTCTATAGATACATTTAAAAAGGTCTATGCTGAACTGGTGTGCATCATGATACATGTGTATATCCTTTGGAACAAAGACACATAGAAAGATGACACATTTAAGGTAACATTAAACATTTCTACCTGCCGATACCCCTCTGCCTTTCTGGTGATAACATGCGTACTACAACATACAGTCAATATTTACCATACAGTAATATGTAACTATGTACACCCACATAAATATCTGTGATGGTAAGAGTCATGCCCTACACTAAGGCTAAGAGTCATGCCCTACACTAAGGCTAGGGAGATCTAATAGACAATTATTGGCCTTGCGTGACAACCTTGGTCAAAAACAATGCACTGGGATTCGCTCAGTCTCTCTTCTACACATATAAAACTACAGGAACGTCACATCCTTCGACAGTATACATTTCTCAACAATTACGTTTCAATCTAGAATGCACATCAACAAGTACGTATGCAATCTCCTTTGACTGGTGAAATGTACACACATACAAACTCAAACAAACAGTACTTGATTAAAAATGACAGGGCTGGTATGTGAACCATGAAACTTTAACTTCCGTGTGTTCACCACAAAATGGAAGCCTCCTGTAAATGCAGCCAAACAGCTTCTAAAACCTCATTAAAAAAAAAAAAAAAAAAACAGAGTTGCTCACATCTCATGAAAGACTGAGCCTTCCTCTACCAGACATACACTTCGATACACGCAGCTGAAATATGACACCATACCAAGCTGCACTTCCTTACTCAACTGTTCTATGCTGAGAACAGAAAGATCACAGAAATAGAGAGGAACCATATAAAACATCTTTAGACTAAAGACTGGATCAAACGAAGGTAGGAGATGGAACAAGGTACAGAGAGATAGACAAACAGAGATGGACATTGGGGCTCACCTCGGCGAAGACGTGCTGGACGACCAGGGCGAGAGCCTCCAGGCGTCGGTTGCCGGACAGCAGGAGCTTACGGAGCTGCTGGATGCACTGGCTCTTCCCCTCACACTGCTGCCGGTAGTGGGCGATGCCCAGGGGCTTCTCCCCCGCTGGTGGCGGAAGCCCCGGCTGCCCACTGGCCCGGGTCCCTGCTGGCCGAGGGCATGCCACTGGAGCCGGAGGAGATGCTGGAGAAGACACTGGAGCTGAAGCTGGAGCTGCCGGTTTCAGCTTGTTCCTGTCCACTGCAAGAGAGCAATGTCCAACGTTCAGAGTGGTCACGATATTCAGCATAGCGACCTCCCCTCCACTTCCCAAACACCAGCAGCTCACTATTCACACACTTAGCTGGGTGATACTTAACACATAAACACACAAATACACAAACACACACATACACAAACACACAAATAAAGAGACAAACAAACACAGACACATAGATGAGGAGCACACGCCCTGGCACAGAAACTCCCAGAGCTTCTCGGACACACAAATAGCCCAGATGCATTCTGGGACTGTTTCCTAATGAAGATGTATTGTACAGTAAGATGGAGGGGAGGAGGGCGGGGGGGGGGGGGTTGCATTTACAGTGCATTACCACCGCATCTAATACGCCTGGCAATTAGGACCCCAAGAGAGGCTTCCCTGTCCATGCCGGCAGAAAATACGACGTCTGAGTGGAACGTGAAGGGAGCACAGGAAGTCTGTTTTCAGAGTGAGCTGGGACTGAAATGAGACTTTACACAGCACTCAAAGACTGTACAAATACCCTACCATGGCACATTCACAATTCATTTTTATTCTATGCTTTAATCCAGAACAATTTACCACACAGATATAAAAGTTATCATGTGTTTGCTCCCTGGGGATCCATACCTTAAGCATACCTTGATTTACAGGAATATCTCAAGTGCACCAAGCTTGCATTGACAACTCACGTGTAATGAGTACATCAAAAATCTGCTACAGTTGGAGGAAGATTACTTTAACACTGTGCAGCCCACTACATTTGAAAAGCCCTGACATATTACCACAAGAATGACCACACTGAGACGGTGGCAGGTCTGCTAAAACAGCGGACTAAGATTGGAAAACTGCCCTAATTCAGCGCTGTGAATTATGGGACGCATAGGCAGAATTCCGTTCCCCACTCCCATAACGCTTCTCTTTATTTAGGCAGCATGCATAATTGCATCATTATGCATTTCTCTTTCTTTCTTTTCCTGTGATAATGTGAGACAAGGTTGAGATTCTTCTGAATGAAGAGTGCGTTACAAATAAAATTAATTATTATTATTATTATTATTATTACAAGGTGCAGGATAGTTTTAAATCCAGGACCACTTTAGTCAGCCATTGCCATCCCAATGCACACATTCCCACTACATGGTGTGGAGGAGGGGGTATGTTTTCCCAGAGGGGTGGCTCAACGGGCGTTTCTCACTTCCACTAACAGCACTCAGGTGTTAGAACATCACTGGTCATGGAAGTGACAAACTGTGTTACCACCTACACACCAACAGATGCACTACTATCAAAACACTTCTGCCGACCCAAAATCAGGAAAACAGTAGTATATGAGGATTAAACAATTAGAACAAGTATCAAATGTTAGCCAGGATTAAATGCAGTGTTGTGTGCTGTTAGTGTCTTTGATGTGTATTATTTGAATGTGTATGTGTATGTATGTGTTTGAGTAGCTCGGAGCGCTGAGGGGTGTCTGTATTTTTAGATTGCCCTCTGCTGGTAGCTTTCTGGTCATCGTCCAATCACCACAGCCTCTTGGCATGTACACGCAACACTCCCTTTATACATAGCTACCTCAGTGGAGCCTGTTGCTAGGGAGATCAACTCAGGCACCACCATCACAGCAGAACAGTAAGATGTGCTACAGTTTGATTGGCTGATAGTCAACTGAAGCATATATAATACATATCCGTACAAGTATCCATCAGACACTGACACATTTATATTTCTAAACCCTCACAACTCACACATGCAAATAAATATGAAGGTCACAGAAACACCAGCATGCAGGAGAAAAGCATCACTCTGCCATAAGGGATTATAGGTGAATGGGCTGGTCACCCCCTCCAGTAGAAACATTTCTGAAAATATCATGGGATGGGATCAGCATACAAACACTGACCCGCGCGTGCGCGCACCCCCAGTATAGGTTCATTTTATGGGTGCTCAAGAGTGGACTCAGACAGGGACATAAAAATAAAAACGGTCACTAAATCTAGACGACTCACCGGCATATTGCATATATATATATAATTCGTCATAAATAATTTAAGGACAGCTTTAAAAAACACAACGACTTCATTATCCCTCAGCGGGTTGCTAGATAAAGCTGCTAAATCCCTCAGAGGAGCTCGAGGCACGGCCAATCCGCACTAGTTGAACACAGCGCTGAGGCTGAGGCTGCGTTTCCATCACTGTTCCCTTTTCGCGGTCGGCTCTTGTGTTGCCCCCATCTGACTTTGTGCGCTCGCCTCGAAACATGGCTGCCTGCAGCCACCCATAACCCTAGAGAGATCAGAGGACACCCAGTACTCAGAGGGGGCGAGCTGTCTATACGGATGATGATAATGGTGATGAAGATGATGGTGATGAAGACCTCTGCAGACTACCCACAGGAAAACACAGTGTATGACACAAGACGGCAGGCCTAAACACAACAGCGGGTGGCAGTCGTTGCCATCTTGTCTGTTCACTGTAGCTGAGTGTAGGTTAGCCTGTGTGCTAATGGGAGAGTGAGAATAGAGCGGGGTGTTTAAATCGGCAGCACTGAGACTTCGGACATTAAATCCCTCGTCGCTGAGCAAACTGTTTCTTTGACGGCAACAGAGACTTTTGTAAGCCATCATTTCATTAGACGTTGGCTGTTCTGGGGGTGGATCCTCAGTGCTGGCTAATGAAGGAGTGAGAGAAAGAGAGACAGGGAGATAGAGGGTCAGAGAGAGAAGGAGGTAAAAAGAGAGACAGAGAGGCTCTGCTGGTGGTGAGCTGTGGGTTAGGGTGTAATTAGTGTGCTCTCTGAACGATAATGACTGTTTAGCAGGGAGAGACGGCACTGCTGATATTCCCACACATGGCAGCCACTGAGGTACAACACACCCACACACACACACAAACAAACATATTCAGAAAACAGTCTACATACAAACCGCACTCATGAAACAACACACACACACCCCTCACAGCAGAAGACCAAGATCACGACATTCAGAGAGACCACACACACACACACACACACACACACACACACACACACACACCACACACACACACACACACACACACACACACACTTTTCTCTCTGCTTCCTTGAGCATGTCCTCTGGCATGGCCGGATGTCCCTGTGCCTGTAGCAGCACGCCAAAACACTGGGGACTCCTTTCATCTCACGCTTCCCGATTCACACTGAACACACCACTTTGGTGCTCCCTTTTCATGGGCCACACATCAAAACGCCCAGACCGATAAACAGACCGGCAGGCAGCTGTGGGTAACCCCTGAAAGCTTTTTCAAAAACAAAAATCACCAAACAGAGCAGAACGGAGATTTTGGGGGAGGGGGGTAAACAATAACATCCTGGAGCTGAGGCTAGGTGCGCTTCCCCTCGCCCACATCAACACGGCTTCCCCACGGGAGCCTGCACCGGAACGTCTCGTCTCATTAGAGGCAATTACCTCCAAAAATTTAGCTCAGTCACTTTGACTAAACACTACACCCGCAATCATGGTTGCGCCACTGGAGACAAAGCTACGAAAGCTCCCTTATCAACTGTTCCCACAGTTCACGCCAAGGGTAAAAGATGCTGGCACTTACACCCGCGTAGAAACGGGCACTGCAGCAGCTCATGTGTGGTCTGTATTCTACAACTGCACGCTTGGTAAAAATCAGTTTGGCTAAACGTGACTGCAACCAGCATCGATGTAAAATACACTGAAGTCAGCCGCACATCGCAAGCGAGAAATGCTTTCCTTGATCCAAAGAAGACGCACTGTTTGTGTGACCAGCACCGGCAGCGCTACAAGCACAAGAGAGTTCTGCATTTCTGGGGGCAGAGTGTTACCTTTCTCAAAGCAGACAGCACCAAAGCGGTTCTGAAACTGCCACCGTCTCATCGCACACGACACCAGTTTGAGTTTGGAGGAGAACTACATGTCAGAATGCAGAAGCTTGTGTATCTGTGAGACCAGCGCTGTGAGATATATTCCTCAGTCCACAGTGTGCCACTGGTCTGAGAGCAGCGGTGTGGGGACGTGACAGTAATAAGACGGTGTGATGACAGGGGGAACGTGGGGTTGGACGGGATCAGTGTGTTACCCAGCAGGAGCTGATTGGGGACGCAGAGAGCCTGAGCCCAGTCTGGCTGCTGCGAGAGGCGTCTGCCTTCACGGCCTGTAATACAAAACACCAGGGACGTCATTACAGAGGAGCCAGCCAGCCACACCACACACACACACACACACAAGGCAGCGCACCACATGGCCAGCCCACTATTACAGGGTCTGGGAGTGGGGGGGGGGCTCATTAGGGGGAAGGAGGGGGCACGAAGGGGATTGGTGGTGTGTGGTGGAGGGGGGGGGGGATTGCTGTGTGAGTGTGTGTGTATATGTCTTGGCAAGAAAATGTAAAGAAAGAAGTAGGCTGGGTGGAAAATGTGAGCATACAAACTTGTACACGCATACAAACTTGTACACACACACAAACACACACACACACACACACACACACACACACACACACACACACACGGCTGTTCTGTGTTTGTCCACCGTGTCACTGGGTGACCCCCCCCCCCCACACACACACCACCACCTCTTCTGCATTTGCCTCTGTGCCATGCATCGCTGCTCTCTGATCACACTCAGTCTACAGCCTCTCCACGCAGCACAGCACAGCACAACACAACACTTCCCCTAATTACATCCTCTTATCACATCCTGCTCCCCTCGGTCTACCTCACACAACAGCTCATTCACATTGTCAAACAAAAACTACATCTGAGGGAGTTTCAAGGACTGCCTACTACTACTACTAAAAGGCATACATTTACTATGCAAGACATCAGTGTAGATAAGATGTCTGTTGAGTGATGTAAGTATGAAGAAGGAATGAATATAGGGAATGCCTAGGGAGTGTGGAGCCTTTGATGTGTGGACATAAAATGAGCAGCTTTGAGGAGAGAGACAGACAGAGAGATGATGGCAGAAAGAGAGAGATGATGGCAGGCAGGGAGAGAGGGAGAGAGAGAGAGAGAGAGAGAAAATGGCAGGGAGAGAGAGAGAGAGAGAGAGAGAGAGAGAGAGATAGATGATGGCAGAGAGGACTGTAGACATTCATCAGAAGAAAGAGGATCCTGTCTGTCTGGAATGCTTGCTGGACAGTACACATTAAAGAGAGACCCACTTCTGAGGAAGATTAACACAGGATTAAAGAGAGGGTCGGCTTGAGCCACTACCTCACGCCGCTGCAAACAGAATGGGAGGGAAAGAGAGAGAGAGAGAGAATGAGAGACAGAGAGAAAGAGAGAGCGAGCAAAAGGAGATGCAGTACATTAGACCTTTTAGAGAGTGCATTATGCCTAAATATTGAAATGTTACTTGAGTAGCCTATTATTCAAGCCCATATTCAAGTACATCAAAACATCTTTGTTCATTTTCCCCTTTGTTGCCCTTGATTTTTCATTATTGTGTCTATCACCGTAGGTTTCTTTACAGCACACTTTCATCCAATAGGGCCATGGTTTTGAATTTGAGAGAAAGAAAAATAACCTACGCGCAAGAGAAAGAACCTCAAAGATAAAAATTGACGAGGCAAAGGTTGAACCACCATAAAACAGTCTGTTCCTCACACACACACACACACACACACACACCCACACCCACACCCACACACACACACACGTGATCTGAGTAAAGGTAAACCCGCTGTGAGGCGGTAATCTACATGAGGGGATTAGAGGGGTGAGGCCAGGCGCCTCTGGCAGATACATCTCAAATTTGAGAGCTGAAAAGTGAAAGCAGGGTGGCATTAACACTCCCAGCACATGCTGTACGACACACTGGCGCATGGAAGAGAGGTGCAGGGGCGTGGTTGCATTGAGCATCCAAACACGTGAGAGGATTTTCATCAGGCTTTATCAGAGCTATGGATGAAGGCATTACAACAGCCTTTTTTTCCAGTGGGGTTGATCGGATTTGGATGCACACCCCTAATGGGAGGGGGAAACAGACCCTTCATGTAGGATGGGTATCCTTTTAAAAACACCCAATCCAGGCACTCTCACTTGAGCACCTCTGGGCTCCTGGTGCCCTGCTTGAGAAGACTATTCAGAACAGCAGTGCTCTGTGGTGTTGTGGTGGGCGTTCCTCTCCTCTCCTCTCCTCTCCTCTGCTCTGCTCTCCTCTCCTCTCCTCTCCTCTCCTCTCCTCTCCTCTCCTCTCCTCTCCGCAGAGCTGGCACACACCTGACGTCATCCAGGGGGTCATAAACCATGGCAGGATCAATGCGCCTTCACAGATAATGATACCGTTACATCCTCCCACATGACAGTCGCCATGGTAACCTACATATGGAGATAGAACGGCTGGTGGATGATGTGTGCAAATGTGACTGGATTGAACTGTGTGCACCTTTTGTGGACCCTTAAGACAAGGCGCAATGGGAGTTCTAATGTGAGGGTATGCCCATAAAGGTGCCTGACGATAAATGTTCATTAACTTCCACCGCATTCAAACAAGTGTTGGGAGCTTTCCATTTCTAAGAATATTTTGAGCACCACAACAGACAACCCTCTCAAATAAATAACAAAACCCTGTCCAATTTTTCCAACAGAAAATTTGAAAATAAAGCCAATATTCAGATGAGGAGCTAAGCGGACACAGCTGCACAATATATCAAAACAAAAAACAGACATCAAAATCATTGGTACAGATTTTGAGCAATTCCCTCAAATCTCCTGAGCTCATCTATGAAGCACACGCTGCCAGAGAATAATGGGGTGAGACAGAACAACAACAAGCAAGAGTGAGAGAAAATCAGAAAAACACTGTGTGTGTGTGTGTGTGTGTGTGTGTGTGATTATGATAGTGTTATGAGTGTGTGCACATCTAGATTACTGTTGCACAGAGCGGGCATCCTGGCATGAACTGTCAGTGACAAAAGGCTGAACTAACCTACATTCTGCCTGCGTGCCTGCGAGCACAACTAGGTCTCTGAACCTTTAAAAGACGTGGAGCTTGACAGCCAACCACGTGAGCCCTGCGCCTACCGGGGAAACACCGACAGCGGCATGAGTAAACACGCACGATCTGAACACGCCACAATGCACCGAATGCAAGTCATATTTAGAAAATTCACTTTCTATACAAGTGGTTCCTCTATAAAAAAAACACGCACACAGAGGTGGTAATTAAAGCATAAAATAACAAGCAAAAATGTGTATATAGATGGAGGAGTAGGGTTTCTATTTGTGGCAAGACACATGGTGCCCGCTAGGCACAGCCTGCGCTGGAAATGGCACCCAGCCCCCTCATGCCACGATAGAAGCACTCGTGCTGAAAATACGCTCACACACACGCAAATGCACACTCACACACACACACACACACACACACACACACACACACAAACGGCTCTTTGTAAACAGCCGTACTGAGTAGAGACAATGACGAATCGGGTCTTGGTGTCATGAATGCAGGAGCGACCACAGAGAGCGTGGGAGGGAAGGGGAAAGAGGAGAGGGAGAAGAGATGGAGGGAGGTTTGGGGTCAACAGACCTGCATGGAACACCATGGTGTTCTTCTTGCATCCTGATAGCAGCTGAAGGTTCCGGAACAATCCCTTGGCCGTCAACTTCACGTGGAAGTTGGAGAGTGAGAGTCTTGGAGACCACAACATGTCGTCTCTCTGGAAGACAATGTGTGAGGAACAATCCCCAGAAGAGAAGAAGAGCGTACCGAGAGTTCAAAGCAAAAACAGAGGAATTCAAAAATGTAACTAAACAAAAAACAGCCGCAAAAAAATGTAAAACAAATTCGTACAAAGCCTCCACAACACTCTGCTATCACATCCCAAAACTGCTGGGAGACAGAGAGTGGAAAGAAAGTGTGAGAGAGTGGGTAAAAACAACTGCAAAAAAAAACGAATAAAGAACAAAAATGCCCTAAAAAAAAAAAAAGTCTTGCTGTTCTCCGAGTTGCTCTTGCACGTGAACCACTCAGCCGAAGAGTGCTAAACGCCGCTGTGAGAGAGATGGAGCTCCACTGACAACAGCAGCGCTGAGGATGATGAAGAAGACAGGCTTCCACAGGATGTAGCCACGAGAGAGTCGTTAACAGGGAATCCTCCAGGACAACGGTCACTCACTCACACACATATACACACACATACACCCTCTCACACACAAACACAGCGAGTGCAGAAAAGATAATCCTCTCTGCCGCTCTCTCAGAATCCTCTCGTTTTCCCGTCCGTTAGCAAGTCACACACAGACAAAGCCCGGCTTCAGCATCCCTTTGCTACAGCACTGGGACACACACACACACACACGCACTGATACACACACATGCGCGTTCACACTCACACAGAGCGAGTGATGCTCGGAGGCAAGGGGGAGGGGGGGAGGAGAATGGAGGGAGAGAAGAGAAGCTGAGGAAGGGGGAGGAGTGTGCGCACAGAAGGGAGTGGGCGGGCTGAGAGTCCTCTCTCTCTCTCTCTCTCTCGCTCTCTCGCTCTCTCTTAGTATGAAAAAAGAGGGGGAGGGAAAGCAGAGAGTAAGGCAGGGATGTTGGACACCGGTGCCTGCTATCAAGGTTACAGCTGATGAAATAGGATCAGAAAAAAAAGAACATTTAAAGCAAATGTCAGGTTTGTGAAGGTCATGCTTTGACCTACATCTCCCAAACCCCAATTTGTACCCAGTCTAGTTCCATTTACATTTTCTTGAAATCTGGCCTCAAGCATCTCCATATTTCTGCTTTTAACCTGGTCTCCCTCTCGGTCTCCCTGCCTCCTCCCCTCTCTTCAGCAGGTGCAACGCTGAGATCATTCTTGGGGGAGGGGGGGGGGGGGGGGGGCACAGTAGGATTACAGCAGCGGGAATCTGTCAATGGATGTCTTTGTCACAAAGAGAGAGAGAGAGGAGAAGAGAGAGAGAGAGAGAGAGACAGAGAGGGCAAAAGTGAGAAAGAGAGGGGGCATGAAAGAGTGGAGAGAGACAAAAAGGAGGGACAGCATGAAAGAGAGAAAGAGAGGGTGGGAGTTCATGGATGGGGGGGGGGGGGGGGGCACAGAACTCATGCCTTGGAATATTGATGAGTGCTGCTGTTCTGCAGAGCTGCTCTCAGCAGCATGTGGATCCTGGTGCTTGCCCACTGTTGTGGCTCACTCACAGAGGAAAACCACCAGCACCACAGCAGCTCCAAACTAGACAGCGATAATCCTGTGCTGCCAGATATAATAAGCCCTGGTTTACATACACACTTTCAAATGACAACGTCTTGGATAGCAGCTCCTAATAATAAATAGGTGGTCTGAAAATAGAGACCTACAGGAGAGGATATGGACATGGTGTGCTGCTGACTGGTCCAGAGTGCCATGTATAGCGAGTATGCGCGCGCACACACACACACACACACACCTCTTACTAACACACACACAGTCAATCATACTCAACATATACACAATCTCGCACAAATACACACAACTCATCCCATTCCAGCACTGATCGCAGGCACTTCACAGGAGAGGAAGGACACGCCAGCGCTTTCCAATGCTAATTAAAGCCATCTGGAGCCACAGCCACACATCCCTCCCATCCTTCAGCTCTCAGGGCCGAGGCCACAGAGCATCTCCCCCAAGCACAGAGAGGGATGGGGGAGAGAGACAGAGGGGGAGAGAGGGAGGGGGCTGGAAAGAGAGATTTAAGAGTGCTTTGGAAATATTAGTATGTGTATATGCGCCATGCCAATATGGTTTATTTGCATGTGAAATGAGGAGTGGAGAGATAGATAGAGAGAGAGAGACAGTAAGAAACAGAAAAAAATGAAAGATGGCTTAGAATATAGCGAGATAGATGAATTGAGAGGAGGGAGATATGAAAGACCATGAAAAAGACAGACGTTGTTGGAATGGAGGACAGAGCATACGCTGATAGACAGGTTGCTTGTGAGGCAAAGACAGAGAGAGAAAGAGAGAACACGGGTAAACTGGCAGGAGCGGTGAACTGAAGACAACTATATTCTAAGGAATATACTGGACAGGAACTCTATTGATCATGCACACTAGCCTTCACAATGCTCCTGATTATAAAAAACATGAATTAGCATTGACAACACCCTAATGCCCTTCATACACGACCTAACGTACACGGCTATCACACGGCAGAGGTCCTTAACCCAAAATGGTGTGGAGGAAACGTATTCTAAGCAAACATAACCCCTGTCAGATTATCCATTTGTCCTGTTGGTTATGAACAATACATTTCACTGTGATGTTATGGTAATGTCATGTTCAGCTCTCTGTCGGATTAACACCATTAACTCCCTGTCTTTCAAAGACTTCCAGTACATTTTAGGTATGCAAGTGCTGAGTGTTCTTATATAGTTTTCCACTACTACTTAGTGCTGTCTAAAACTCAGTCATAACTGTGTGTCTTCACTCTTAGCCTCGGTAAAGGGCAGCCCTGTGGTCCTGCCTGCTCTGCTCTGGTCTGGTCTGGTCTCCATTAGAGTCTGTGGTGAAGGCTGAGACAGGACTCCCAGACTGGAAGACTGTGGATGTCGGACAACATCTGAGATGGGCAGCTTGCAGAGCACAATTGTACACACACACACACACACACACACACACACACACACACACACACACACACACACGCTGATACATATCCAGACACACACACACACACACACACACACACACACAATTAACCACAGAGACATGGCAGTCAGATGCAAAAACCCATGCACACACCCCACTCATGCATTCAAAGAGAGCACTGGCATGAGAGTCCAGCTCTACCCACAACACTGTACTTTCATTGCAAATCTGACCGCGCCGCACCCATTACAGCCCCAATAAAAGATGCAGATCTCAGACAGACATGAAATCTCACTGGAGTCCCATTCACAAATAACCAACGCTTTAACTGCAAAAACATCCCCTCCTAAACCAGCCTCTTTCCTGTTATTGTGACATATGTTGCCACAGGCCGTGTACTGGTGCCAGCGTGGTGGCATTGACATGGGTTTCGTCGGCAGAAAAGGAATAATCCTTACAACACTATTGAAAACAGCCTCGGATGCAACCATATGTTACAGACAGAACCCAATCTTAATGCCAGGCGCGAGGCATTAAGCCACAGGGACTCAGCACACACAATAGCAGCACCTGCTCCACTGAGCAGCAGCACAAAAGGCAGGCTTCAGCCAAACTCATACATTAAGGACTTAACTACAGGCCTCAGTACAGTTTTACGGCTGTTGGGGGTTTAAGAGGACAGGGCTGTGGATATCTTAGAACAGAAAGGCGATATACGTACACGTTTTAACTCAAGTACCTGGATGTACAGTACAGTACTGTAAAGTATTTCTAAATCTGGAATTCTCAAAAATGGTTCTATTCTTTGTAGGGTTCCGGAAACAATATGGCTGCGACTGCAACACAGCTGTTTATGAAAGAGTGAGGTGAGCGAGAGGAGGTGCATGACTGGGATGCCGAGGTGTAGAGGACATGAAGGAGCTAAATGGAGAAGGAGCTGCAAGGAGGCGAGCGCACGTCAAATACATGCCCTCTCTGCTGTTTTATGGTCACGAGCTGGAAGGCTGCACAGCGCGTCCTCTGGTGCTAATCAAATCAAGGTAACAGGATTTGGGGTTGGTTGCGATGGTTGGAGGGTGGCGGGTATAATAAACGAGGAAGCTGGCATCCTGATACATTTTGGAACTAAGAAAGCTTTTCCGTCAGCGCTGGCAAACACCGCTGCCGGACAGGCGTGCGATTAGAACCCAGCGAGCCCACAACAAGTCCCCAGGAGACAAAAAAAACAAACTTCCCTTCAGCGTGTTGGTGTTGCGCAACGGTTGTTTGGAGCTGCGCCGCCCCTTTAAACGAACTGAGTGCATTGTTCTGGGGAGGAGGGAGTAGGTAATGGCCGAGTAGCAATACTGAGATGGGTGTGTGTTGGCGGTGTGCAATAAAAACAAGTGATGTAAAAGGGAAACGCTCAAGATTAACTTCCTCCCTGATGACATGGGCCAACGCAGCCAGATCCTGACCCCTGAAAAATGACATGGTACAAATGCCTCAAATGGATGAAGAGGACAGTCGTAAGGAAAATGTCCAAACGTCACTGAAGACCTAATGGACTTGGTAAACAGAACCACTAAAACAAAACACTGAAACTACTCAAGACACTGACAACACACACACAAACACAGGTGACACGGGCACAAACGAACACAGACGACTCACACCGAGGCGTGAGGTCCAGAGCTTGTCCTTACCCATTGCAGCAGCGGACGCTCTGTTGAGGCGGGTGGAGGCGCTCCTCTGCAGGGGGCTGTGGGTCGGCTTGGCCAGCGCAGGAGTCTTCAGGCCTAGTCACACAGGTGAAACGCCTTAACAGAGGACAGGAAATAACACTCTATGTGCAGGGTCCCTGTTCTAAACTCAGGGCCTGGGTGCACTTCACCCAGTCCATCCCAGTCCTTTAGGCCTTTTACAAAGGGCTTAGTGGTCGGACGCTGTCACCAGTGGATCTCCACATACCTTTAAATATGGGTGGTTGTATTGTGATGTAGGCATGAGGGTGTGTTTCCTTGGAGGGTGGGGTATTCTCCACTACATCTATTAACATCCCACCCACTCATTCTACTCAATCTATTCTAGATTTAGATACTTATTAAGATTTCAGATTAGGTTGACTTCCATGGACCCTGGATATCAGTTTTCAGGCCATGGATTTCAGTTCAATTTCACTTGTATTGCACTTGTTATAAATTAGCCAGCATATGTTCATCTATATTTGATCAGCTTGAGCTGGGAATATGTATTATCCCCACATGAGGTCATGTTATCTACATTTCTGTGTCACTTATTGTGGGAACTGAATGTCCGTACTACTTTTTCCAAAACCTTTCCATTACTTCTTGATTCAAGAGTCTGTCTGGTAAGACAGCGAATCTGATCATAATAGATCAGAATTTTAGGTTGTATCTGTGAAAACCAACTAAAAAAAAATCACACGCTTTTGCCATATGGTCCATTCTTCAAGAGAGACCATTCTAGATAAAAGTAATGTGTGTACCCCATCACTGACTATTGAACAAATCCTTAGGGAATCAATTACCCATGCGGGAGTACGGTAAACAAAGACATGCCTGAAAAACACATGCTTGCCATTATAACAGCTGCTATAAAAACTCTGATGAAATGCAATGCATAACAAAAGATTACGTTTGGCTCTGAGACAGAGGTATAAAAGTTAAGAGCCCATTGCACAGCTATCTGGCATTAATCACACAGGTTCTCCCTTACAGGCTGGGAACAGGCCTATTACACAACCCCGGGCTAAACCCATCAGTGGAGCAATCAGAGGGTGAATGTCTCATGAACACATTAAAGGGCTGCCATTAACCACTGCATTGATTAGAGAGGTTGCTACATGGAAGACACATGCTCAAAGGAGGTTTCAATTGAACAATGGGCTTTTTCTATTGCGCTTAAGAAGTATTAAGATATTACAATATCATACTTGAAATCATTAGTATTAATCTCGTTTAACTCCACAAGGAAAGTTTTCAATGTGAAATCCTTTCCATGTGGTGTAAAATATCTGCAAAAAGAGCCACGCGAGACAAATCTTACCAAAGATCAGTCAGTCAGTCGCTCTTAAGGTCATGATGTATTTGCATGTCTGTACCTCTGTGTATGTGTGCATCTGTGCATGCCTGTGTGGGAGTGGGAGTGCCTGCTTACTGTGGACATTTCACACCCACCTATTATTGAGCTTTTGCCAGGAATGGAGGTGGTCCTGTTTCGCATGCCCACGAGTTTGGTGGCGAGGGGCTTGTTTGGGACCGGCGGGCCCACTGAGGATGCAGGGCGACTGGGCTTCTCATCTGGGTGTGTGATCTTAGCTCCTGGAGCAGAGTTTGGAGCTGTGGAGGGACAAAGGGTTTTTCAGTAAGGTGCTATGAGTGACTGACATCATTAGAGTTATTATAAATTATACACCTGTGTGTGTGTTTGTGGGTGATGTAATTGGACAGCAAAAGCTAATATTCTTCAGCCCCCCCCCCCGTTCATCATGCAAGTATGCTCATCAAAGGCCACAGCTCGCTTGCATGGCATCCATGATTACAGTCATTAATAAGCTGATTACTGCACAGACAGACCCACATAAACACCATCTCTGCCGGCCACTTAAAATCAGTCCAATCAGCCTATGCATTTGAAGCGTTTGTAAAGGCAGATGACTGCAATTAGGGAGGCGATACGCATCTTAAAACAGCCTTCAGGCTGTTGGGAATATAACCATGGCCTTTTTAGTGTCTTTAGTACATAAATACATAGAAGTTTGTGACCCCCCCTCAGAAGCAGCACTCATCTGTTACCATGACAACATGCTTAGCCACCAACTGAATATTTATTTACATCCATACAGGAAAGAGTGAGAAAGAGAGAAGACATACAGACGGAGGAGGTGAGATGGAACACAAACAGAGAAAACTGCTGATGGATAGAAATAGGTGAAACGGTGACCTGAAGGGAATGAATGAGAGAAATCATCCCTTCATCCGCTCTAATATCTCTTTATAGTTTGTCTGTCCCCATCCTTCTCTTTTATATACAGAATTCTTTCCATTCCCTTGACTCATCTCTTCACTGCCTACCCACCTACCCTCTCCCTTCTCTCTCTTGAAATACTGCATTGGCTCTACTGTAGCCCACACAGCCACTCATTGAGCTCAGCTCAGAACTGAAGGGGTCATTTAGATCCGTGTCATCATGAGGCTCCTCTGTTTAAAACCAGCAGCCAAAAACTCAGCGGTCTGCTGGATCAGAAACCAAAAACAGAAAAGGAAACAAAAAACACTCTGCTGTTTGTTATTTCTCAAACAGGAAAAAAGATCAATCTGTTCAGAACAGCAGAGAGAGAGAGCACCGTCCCACACACTGAAAACCCCGTCAGACGGTGGTGCATGTGCTGGGAGCTGACAGAACACTGATCTATCGTCTTGTTCGCGTCCCAAAACCTTCAGCAGCCACCGGGCCTTCAGCGCCAGCCGAAAGAAAGCAGAGCAGCTGCAGCTGTAAATAACTGCTCCAAAAAGAGCTGCTGCTCGCTACTGCATCCCTTGACACAGCTCAATCACTAGTGCTTTATCAACTCAGCCTGTCAGTCAACTACCGCCAAACACAGCACACAGACCTTCATCAGCTTCACAAGTAGACAGGGGAGAGAGCAGCGGCTTAAAAACTACACAGCCCCTCTCTGACCTGGGATTAGCTTTAGGTTTTCCTCTTAACGCTCTCCTTAAAAACACCCACAGAGTTTCAGAGTTTTAGAATATAAACTTCTTAAAAGTCTGTCTGCCCAGTTTACCATTTGGGGTGTGGACTAGGGAAAGGGTTTTTGAAGCTACACGAGTCCTAATCATGACTGATCTCAGGAGAGCGAGGGAGACACTCCCAGAAGGGTCTACATGTAATCCTGTGGATTAAAGCCCTCGCTCCGGCACGAACATGTGGGTCAAGGGAGCAGACGCACATAAACCAATCCAGATGTGACCTCCGCTCTACAGAGAGGTTTCCGGAACACCATGTGGGGCAGGGGAGGGATTCGACCAACATTCCAGCAGGCAATAGTGAAGGGCTGACTAATGTGGAGGAAGAAGCAGGGCGATGAAAATTGAGAGGGGGGGGAAGAGAAAGAGACAGAGGAAGGGCAAGGCGGGAGGGACAGAGAGAGAGAAAGGGATGATGGGAAGATCTGGTGAGGGTATCATCATTCAGTCAAAGGGAGGAATGGGTTTAATTAGAAGAGGCGTCCATTCTGAGGGAACAGACTGGAAGAAGGAGCCAGGAATCACAGAACCACAGGGTTGGAAAGAACAGCTTGTGTGTGTGTGTGTGTGTGTGTGTGTGTGTGTGTGTGTGTGTGTGTGTGTGTGTGTGTGAGAGAAAGAGAGAGAACATGAGATGCATGTGTGGTCCTGGGGAAAGTCAACATGACTCACCAAGCTTTGGTGTTGCTCAGCGATGTAAACGAGTAGATTTCAAACCTGATTCATATCTCCAGCGCGCACCAAACACAGACACACACACACACACACACACACACACACACACACACACACACACACACACAACACAATTCCCTCACCTCTTGCAGTGGTGATGGGGTTGGTCTCACTGGTGGCGCTACCTAGCGACGATGAGCTGAGGCTTGTGGTTAGGCCCTTGACGGGTAGCTTAGAGGAGCTGGGGAGGCGGGTGATGCCAGGAGCAGGGGGATTCGGGGACTTTGAGGAAGAAGCAGGAGGGGCGGGCTGCGAGGAAGTGAGACTCCGCTCGGGTACCCGCATCTTTGGAATTCCTGCAACACCAAAGCCCCCAAATAACCCATCACAATTAACACACAGTCGCCATCGAGGAGAAAAACCAAAAATGCATGGCTGTTATACCACATATACACATTTTAACGACCTTACGGAAGTCTCACTATACCTTTCAGTACCGCATGATACACACTGGCTTAAAATATGAAAATTGTTACTTGCTCACTATGCAATTGTAATTAATAATACTTTATTGCTACAGATGTTGTGATGTATTCAGTATAAGTTTAATGCTACAGAGAGTAGCCCTTTGTTTTCTCTAAGGTCTAGAAGGCAGACACCCACATATGCAGGCTTAAAATGTGTTTACATAAATAGACAGTGATTGATGTCTGCAGTCATCAAGGACAGAAGATGAGGACGAGTCAGACAGGAACCCAAGATAACCCTGACACAGTGAGATGGAGAGATAGCGAGAGATGTGGTGTGGCAAAGACAAATCATCATAAAGCAAAGCAGAGAGGGAAGAGAAGAGAGAGAGAGAGAGAGAGAGAGAGAGAGAGAAGAGAAGAGAAGAGAAGAGAAGAGAAGAGAAGAGAAGAGAAGAGAAGAGAAGAGAGAGAGAGAGATGGCAAGAGTTAGAGAGGAAGACAAAGAGAGGATGAGTGAAAGTTTGAAAGAGCAGCAGCAGCAGCAGCAAGTGTGGAAGAGTAACTATGGAAACGAGAGAGGAGGGCCCACTCAGCATGTTTGAGTGCAGGGTTGACGCTGAGGGACTGCGAAGGGCAAATCAGCAACTTCTTCACTCTGGCATCACAGCACACGGGGTACACAGGGGGTACACAGGGGGTACACAGGGGGTACACAGGGGGTACACAGGGGGTACACAGGGGGTACACAGGGGGTACACAGGGGGTAACACCTCACGAGCAGAGAGGAAGGAGGAGGAGAGAGAGAGAGAGAGTGTGAGTGAGTGAGTGAGTGAGTGAAGGAAAATAAAACAAACAAGACAAGTATAGAATAGAATAGACAGACTGATGGAGAGAGAAAGAGAGAAGGAGAGAGAAGAGGATGTGACAGAACAAAGGAGTGAGATAACACAGTCCAGACGCTTGTGAAAACAGAGCAAGATAAAGACAGAAAATGGGGAATAAGAGAACAAGATATGCAGATAGTATGAGGTACGGTGACTCAAGGGTATAGGGCCATTGCTCACAAGATTCACACATCAACATCCTGGGCCTTCGAGAGAGTGAGCAAGAGAGAGCGAGTTGAGAGAGAGAGAGAGAGAGAGAAAAACACCTGGCAGCCTGCCCAGCAGACCCAGCACCCTGCGCCTGCCGGCGTTATGTACATCACAGCACAGAGTGCAGAATGTAGCCCAGTGGGCTGTGAGCTGTGCAGGTCTTTCTCTGGGCCGATTCAGCAGTTTATCCATACATTAATGACACTGCGGTTGTCAGGCCGGCCGACCAGCATACGCCCGCTCTTTTCTCTCACAAGCACTGCCAGGTTGAGTGCACAGCCTTACACTGTACACCGTGTGTGCCAAACAGATTCAGTCATGTGTTTACCAAGAAAACTACAGTTCCCATGGGACCCCTCTTTATCTCCCCTATAGAGGCCTGCTGTGGTTGGCTCAGGTGCTGTTGAGCTGAGTTTTAAGGTTCTGCTGTGGGAACAGTGGAGAGCTTCCGGTCTCTTGTCCATCTTATTTCCTCTGACAACACACACTTCCCAACGGGATGAATACACCCCCCACACTCCACATGACTCACCTTTCCTCTCGGCACCATAAGTGGTGCTTGGGTGTGTGTGTGTGTGTGTGTGTGTGTGCGCATGCATGAAAAACATACGTCATATCTTTATCGGTGTTGTCTCCATGGTAATGCCCTTACTAGCCTGAGATTTTAGATGCACTCAATCCAGAGGGAGGAGAGGCAGAACAGCAGATGACTGTTTTGAACATGCTCCCTCTACTGTTGCATTGAAGTACTGCCGGAACAGAACAGTGACATTCCGGATGAACTATTTTTTTGTGGCCAAAACCTTAAGAATGCTTAGAATGCTGAGAAATTTGTCCTTCTCATTTACCCTTATAACTCTTGCCCATTAACCCTGGGCTAAATACATTTCAGAATAATTTCATTTAAATGTACAAAAGCTAAAACAATAGCATTTAAGTCTACTGTGAGTTGTCGAATGTAAAACGGTAAGTAAATAATGAACTCTGACTAACATGTATCCTCTTCAAACCAACCTTTTGACCCCCAAAGACAGTCACACACAGTTCACAGACTTTCTCAAAGAGTGAGCCACAACTAAAAGGTCTGGACTGTGGATGTGTGGAGTATGGACCTGAGTGGAGGGCAGAAACAATCTAGCAATTGTCCATGAGGAATTTGCCCTTTTCAGTTAATTCAATTGTAGGTTCCCCTCACGCAAACCCCCAGCAGCTGTGCATTAAACACTCACACACACGTCAAAATCAGAGAGGAACTGCTGTACAGCACACCAAACACAGACACAGAAGCCACACACATAAGACGAAGACTGACACAGTAACAGACACAAAGGAAACACGCTGTTGCATATAGTGAAACAGCACTCCCACAACACAGACACACATCGAGAGGAAATCTGATGGTTGGTTAGGGGGATAGGTTACACAGCATGGAGACCAGACAGGGGACAGTCACACACACACACACACACACACACACACACACACACACGGACACTGATCTCCATTTCCTGACACAAGTGAGCCTTTTGTGATGGGAACAAACACTTGGGTGGAAACATCCCCCAGGCAAAGGGCAGAGGAAAGGAGAAAAGAATGAAAGAAAAGAGGAAAAAGAAAGAGAAAAAATGCTGCCCATGCTCTCCCATTTCCTCTGTGGAAACGTGGGTGCTTTGAGATGGATCGGCAAACTCAAGAGACCAAAAGGGTACAGTATAGCACAGCACAGCGCAGGACAGCGCAGTGTAGAGTCTAGTGTTTCAAAACGCCTCGAAAACATCTCAGACACGCAGCTTAAATAATACACCGTGACAAGGAAAGGCAAGACCGGAGGAGATGTAGAGAGAGAGAGAGAGAGAGGTAGAGAGAGAAAGAGAGAGAGCGAGCAGGAGAGCGTAAAGGCTGCCTTACATAACACTGCAGTGACTAGACAGAGTTAAAGCTCCTGTTAAACAACAAGGTCTGTACTGCTCTCTCAACACCAGCTGCTTCCCCTTACCCCTCTCCCTCTAAAAAACACACAGCATATATTTACACACTGCTATATAGAGGATATATGGTAAGTCAATCAGCAGCTCCTTAGCTGGCAGTACAAGCTCAGAGTTAGAAACTGTGTGCGTGTCTGTTAAGTGGGGGTACAGAGGTACGTGAAGGCATTTCACTTTCTGCTTTGCATTTTCAGCCCGACAGCATCAGTGTTCCTGCCAGGGTGAAAGTCTGTAGTTTGTAACCACTGTTTTCCCCGCTCTCTCTTTCTCTCTCTCTCACCCACACAGCTCCAGGAACTAACTCAGCACTACAAACAAAACCGCAAGACTTGGGCACGAGAAGAGCTCTTTTAACTCACAGGCTACACTCAGCTTCTCCAGAGCAGGCAGCCGAAGAAAGAGAGACTCAGTGCGACTGAAGACACCTCAAGGCCTGTGTTTACCACATCTGCTCACACATTTGCCTGCCTGCGTGAGTGCGCGCGCGTGTGTGTGTGTGTGTGTGTGTGTATATAACTCACCCGCCGCCTGGATTTGCCGGCCCCTCGGAGGAGACACATTCCCTGTCGTAGTGCGACTGTCCCGGCCGGAGGTGGTGGACGTTCCGACTCCAGCTTTGACTCTGGAGGCGGCCGCGGTCCCAGGAGAGGCACCCAACACCAGGGAGGCAGGCGCTGGCACGGACCCCGAGGCAGAGGTGGCAGAGGTGGTAGAGGCACCCCTGGCAGCGGCGACGGAGGCAACGGCGGTGGGCAGGCCGGTCTTGGGCCCCAGCTTGGAGGAGACGGTCTGCAGGAAGAGCTGGCGTTTAGTGACGGCATTCCAGCCCAAGGGGCCCAGCTCGGGGCTTCGCAGCGTGACCATGGTGTTGGCCATTCCACAGCTCCAGCACAACTGCTGGGAGAGGAACGGAGCCGAGCGCGTCACACACACACACACACACACACACACACACACTGACAGACGCAAGGAGTAGGAGGAGGAGGAGGAGGCGGCGGCGTGAGAGGGGAGGAGAAAGAGAGAGAGAAAAAAAAAAAAAAAGCGAACGAGGGAGGGATTCAAGAGAAATAAGACACGCGGGCTTTTACTGAAAAAAAAAAAAAAAGAAAAGTTCCCTCCAGGCATCAGTGCCAGGACCAGCCCTGCTTTTTCTCCCTTTCCTGACTTTCCCTCCCTCCTGCCATCTTCTCCCCCCTCTCTATAAACACTCCGCACACATGGAGCCAGTTTGTGGAGCGAAGGACAGAGGGAGAGGGGGTAGAGAGAGAGAAAGAGCACACGAGAGATTTTGACGTCTTTTTTAGTCCACTCGCAACATCTCTACTTTTTCCTCCTTTTGTTTGCAGAGAAAATTTTTAAAACTCATATAGCAGCAGATTTTTGCTGTTGCTGCAAATCCTTCTAACTACATGTGACTACGAAAAAAGCAAGCCCTACCACAAATGTCCAACAGCCAATAAAACAACCATTCCAAAATTCCAAACGGATCGCTCTACGGTTTGAGAAGACAGTCCTGGACTTGCTGTACAGCAATTACTCACACCATGAAGTTCCTGTGGTGCGAGAGTCACTTTTTGACATTTCGCTAAGCCCTGCCTTAATGCACCCTTTCAGCCTGAATTGCGACATAGCAGAGTCATGTGACCACACGCATGGAACTTATGGAGCCAACGTGCCTGAGCAGTTAGCTACACAACCCGAACACCCCAGAGGAGGCGTTTCTGTTGTCAACAAAAAAAATGATTGGTGCTCATCAGCTCAGGTCAAAACTATTGGAACTCTTTGGTTAAATCTCTCTTGACCTTTGATCTGAGGCAAAAACAACGTGTAGGTCAGACTTAAACCACGGACAAGACAATTAAACCACGGACAAGAAACTGGCAAACTAAAGGCCTTTTCTAAGTGCAACTCCCTTCAACCGACACCAGGCAGTCATTAGTAAACGCAAACACCTGCAAGAACAGGTCTTGACAGCTTATGACAGAAAACAATGGTGCTGGAGACACCTCAGGCATCGACAGTGATGAGAAAATGGCACTAGAGAACAACTGAACAACTTTCAGAATCCACTAAGGCCAGTGAAGCCCAACAGAGGCAGTTCCTACAGTGTATTTGCAGGGGGCCACAATAGCCTACGGACAACAAACTAGCTAATTCCAACAGGTTATAAAAGGCATTACAGCAAACATGACCTTTTTGAGATTTACACATTCTTTGAAGCAGCAACAACATGACGCAAAACCTAAGTCTATAACCCCTTTAAAGTAAGTCATAACAGCCTAAGGTGCTAGGCTACTAGACCAATGTGTAATCCATTCAATCCAAACTCCCTCAAGGCGGCTGCTAACATTATCCAGAATTGCACATAAGCTAGCTCAAACATGCTTACGGTCTTTGTTATAAAAAAATATAGTAGTTCAGCTGAGCAAGTGAATCATACATATACGTGTTTTCAGTGTTGTCATAAGCTTTCATAAAAAATTTAAAAGATTTTAGGATACACTAAGGCTTGTACATGAATCAAATAAAAAATGTCATTACTGAAAAATTTGGCGTGATGCAGCTAGAACATACATCATACTTGTACACATTATGCTCAGGGACTGGATCATCATTAATTATCATCATTTAGTTATCAATAAAGAAATACTATCACCCAATTCTGTTATGGCTGGCAGATAATGACATGGACACTTGAAATGCAACCCTAGTAAGTAAATAAACAGGGTGTGTATGGTGTCGAGAGCACTCACCTGGTCACCATCTCCCTGCAGCTCTGATGACTGCTCCTTCACTGCTGCGTCTGCAGCAGAATCAGGGCCGTCAGTGCGCTCAGGGGAAGCAGCTTCTCCAGCTCCCTCCGCTCGCTCCTCCTGATCCTCTGGATGGGGCACGGGCTCCTCCACGAGTCCCATGTCTCTGGGGTCGTCACTGGAGATGACCTCTGAACTCCGTCGGACGCCGTTAAGCAGCAAGGCCTTCCTCCTGGTCCGCTGTGGAGCTGCTCGTGAGTTCTGGTTGGACCAGCGGGCCACAGCTGGTTTGGGTGCAGCCACTCTTGCCTGGCAGGAAGAGGATCGCCTCCTCACGCCACCTCCTGGTCCTTCCTGTTTGTTCTGGGCAGGTCTGAGTGCTGTGGCAGGAAGCTTCTTCTCGTTGCATGGAGATAGCTGGCTAACAACGTTTTTCCCTCGAGCCTGCTGGTCACTCCTGGTCACTTTTGTTGCAGATGAAGGCAGAGACATTATCTTGGATTTCACATTCTTCAGGTCTGGCTTGGGAAACCTCTTGACAACGTTCTTGCCAGGCTTAGATGCCGTCGCTTTGGTGGCACGGCAAGCCGGTTTGGCCCGAGCCACTGCAGTTTGCGCCTTGGCCTTATGGACAGCAACAACTGGGGTGGAGGTCTGGACCTCAGGGGTGTCTTTCACCTGCACACTGGGGACCTCCACCTTTGTTTCATTCATTACTGAGGCGGAACAGAGTTTGGCTGTCCCTTCCTGGACCTCCCCATCTGCCTCCTCCCCCTCCTTCTCCTTCTCCTTCTCCGTCCCATCCACCATGCACACCTCAGCAGCAGCATCCACAGGCTCCTGCTGCGGATCCTCTGTGAGAGCTAGACCTTCAGGACAGGCAGGGGTGGTGAGACTAGATGATCCCAGACCCTGGGTCTTCTCTGTGAGTGGGGGTGAGTGTGAGGACAGGGGCTCGTGGTCGTCGGAGGAGGAGGTGGACGAGTCGGCCAGGACGGACACACTGCTGAGGGCTCGCTCTGAGCCGTCCAGGCTGATGGTGACGCTCCTCATAACCATGTCTCCTGAACTCACTGACAGGAACAAGTCCTCCTGATCGCCATCTTCATCATCATCATCATCATCATCAATATCGTCATTCTCCGAGGAGCACAGAGGGGCCGGTGAGTCCTCAGAGTAACGTCTGCGACTGCCGTTCTGGTTGCCATAGTGATTTCCATGGATATCACCGTGGTCACCGTGGGTGTCTTCCTGGATGAACACCAGAGCAAGGTTCTCATTGTTGTTCCAGGTGTTGTCGTCGTCATGGTCACGGGCATCCAGGTACACAGAAACGGAGATCTCATTGGACTCAGAGCAGTCACACTGCTGAACCACGTTGTCAGGATCCAGCACTGGCGTTTCTTTGGGGATCTCAATATGGCCACTGCTGCCAGCTAGGAGCTTCTGTCTCTCAGTGCATTCTTGCATGTCAACATCCAGGGGACTGTCAGAGCGACCACTGCTCAGACTGCTGGAGCTGCGCACGGAGTCTGGAGACGACTCGCTCTGGCAGGACGGGGAGCAAGAGGAAGAGGAGGAAGACTCCGCAAAGGCATTCCCATTTTGGTCTCCGTCCCGCAAGGCCAGTGTCATGCCGTGCTGGGCGCCCTCTGAAGGGCCCATCGGACCCTCCACGGGCTGCATGTCGCTCATGTCTGCAGCTCACACTGGGTACAAACCTCCTGCAGATTTACACACGGCAGGGTCAAATCACCGAGGCTCCCATGGGCTACTCCTGAGCAGCACAGGTCCCGCAGGGTCAAGGTCAAAGGTCGTAACAACTCTGAGAAGTTCACTCTGCACAGGAGCAGAGGTGGCTGTAGTCCCTCCACTCACGTGGGAGAGTGGAACTCATTGCTCTCAGTGGTCCTCCTCGGAAAAGTGTCTGCAAAAGAAGAAGAGTGGAAAAGTGGAAGAAGGTTAAATGACCGCCTGTGTTTTTTCCTTCTTCTCCCTCATCTGTAGGCGCTCAAATGTACGCAGTGTTCCGCACAGCACCCCTCCCACGAGTGAACTGGCCTCAATAGAGTACAGTAGGGATCTGCATTGATTCACACAGATGGCAAGTTACACAATTCAACTGCGTTGACTCTGAGGTGTCTGCTTTAGAGAGACTGCTGCTGCCCTCTAATGGCTAGAGTGGAGTAGTGTGGTTAATTCAGATCAGCCATAAATGATGTTGAAAGCAAGGATGAGTGTTTTTACTTGAAGGAAATGTTACCTCAATAATACGTCAACGTCAACGATGTCCGCCAGGCTCTGAGTCTAATGACAGAAAAGCCCATGTCATTATTGCAGGAAGACATAATTTGAATACTTTAGGGGAGTCACTTCTTCCACTTAGCGCTTAATGGCTAATGAGGTGAATTCCTGCTGGAGTTTCCATGATATAATGTTCCAGTGCTAGAAACAAAGGTCTGGCTTGGAGGCGATTGCTTGAACTTGGACTAAAATATATCAAACACCAACAGCTCTCTAGAGTGACTCGTGTTTCCTGTTTGGCTTTTTGGCAGATCATGGTATAATGTTAGATAATGCACAGCAGCACCCACACAGACAGGACTGTGGTGGTTTAGCCTGTCACTCAGCACCCTGCTAATTTGGGTCAGAGACTGAGAAGCTAAAATAAGGATAAGAGCTTTATTATTTCCACTCGATTCAGGGCAGCCAGTGCCGTTACAATCCCCCACCACCAATCACAAAGGAGCCTTGTGTTTGCACACACAGGCCCAGGCAAACAACGCCAGGCCAACGGGCTGATTGTTTTTTTTTTTTTTCCTTTAAGGAAGGGTGGAACAAGAAGCCACCTCCCTCAGACCACACCAACTTCCTCCGACGCAAGCATTTGGGCAACAATGCCCGGGCTTTCGTTTGGGTGCAGTGGCATCTGAATTCTCTCTGACCACACAACCCCTTATCTGGTAGCGTGGGCCAGCTAGCCTTCCCATGAACTCAATGGTATGATACCCGGGGACCTGAGAGTCGTGTGGTGTTATATGAGTGTCTGGCTAAGGGCAGCACCGGGTCCGGTGTTATAGCTGATGCTGTAACTCAACACCTCTCCTCATCCCTCTGGCTCAGTGTCTGACTGCAAGGCTCATCTGTCTTACTGAGATCATCACCAATGCAAAATAACAACACGTCTATTAAAGGGAGGCGACAGAGAAGGAGAGAAGAAAAGAGAGGGAGGGAGAGAGAGAGAGAGAGAGAGAGAATCAGAAGATGGCGAGAGAAGGGAGAAATGGAGTGAGTAAAGGGAGGCACAGAGGGCCGTAGAGGGGGACAAATAGGTGAAGAGGAAAAGGGAGGGATGGTGAAAGAAAGGGGGGATGACTAAGGTGGAAATGAGTCACACTGGCATTACTGAAAGGCTAAAAGGGCCTGAGGCCAAACCTGCGCCCTGCCGTGCCACTCCCCTCAGACCTTAGGCCCTTACAGCTCACAAAGCTTTCACACCCCAATAGAACCGAATACAATACAATATTACATCACATAGCTCACATGTAACACTTGTAAACATATAACTAAAGAGCCTGCCATTCTGGATGCCATGTTAAGCACTGCTGGAAAATCAACAATTGTTTTTGCATTGATCAGGTATGCGATGAAATGGAAGAACCGTCAACTAAAACAAAAATAGTATCTGGTTAATGAATTACTCTACTCTATACTGCTCTGTAGACACAACTACAGAATGTCATTCACGTGTTATTAAACGTAAATCACACTGCATTCAGTGCATACTGTGTAGTGTTTACTGTATGCAATCCCTGCTCCTTGGCACCAGATCCCTAAGCCTAATATCCCTGACTCTTGCTCCAGTGAGGTCATACTCATTTGACTGATGTTCATGGAGACACGAATCAAGCTGAAAGTCCGAGAGAATGAACACTTTGTCCTATCCCTGCAGCACCCATCAGCACGTGAACCGTGCCCTGCACAAATGTCCACGGCATCCGCAAGCGTGGGATGGGTGCCGCCTTTAATCCTGTAACATTGATAATTACACTTGCACTGACGTCTCTGCATGCTGAGTCTCGATAATCTCTCACTGAGGGAGAGAGAGAGACACCCTGACACAAAGAGAGAGAGAGAGAGAGAGAGAGAGAGAGACCGAGAAAGTAATAATTACAAAAAGTAAGACCAAAGACAGGAGAAATGAGAAAGACCAGAGTGAGAGAGTCTGTGAAATGAGATAGGCAGGTAGAGAGAGGGAAAGTGAGAGAGAGAACTATTGTCTGCACAGAGTCAAAAAGTGGCGTCTGTTCTCATTAAGATCACATGGCTTTGTTCCCCCCTGGAGTGGATGGATAATCTGCCACGCAGGGCAATTGTTAGGATTGGGTGGAGAGAGAGAGAGAGAGAGGAATGTAGGGAGGCCTTGCCTCGCTCTTTCTGCACGCTTGTCAGAAAGGATGAGGGCTCATGGCTCTCCTCACACAGATAGGGTAAGGAACCATGACTAGCACGGCTGAACAATTACAGCACAGGCAGCTGAAACACAGAGACGGAAGCCGTTTTTGTTTGTTTTCCCCCCCACGTGTACTTTGGTCACATCCACACAAAGATTTTAAATCACAGAGGATTTCTCCTTGACTAACCATTACATAAAGTTGTCAAATGGTTAGCTTATGTCACTCTGTCTGTGGGGTAGAGAAGAGAGTGGGGGGTGTTCTGGGACAGGCCACTCGCCCTCAGGGACTTTAGGAGCGTTCATCTGGAAAGGCGCAGGGGTGCCACTGCTGTCGGACAGAACTCTGTCAATCGTGCAAAGGTCTCTGCACTGCGTTCTGATATGGGGAGAGAGACTTGTGTTCACATCATATAAACCTCAGTCAAGGTTATGTTTGTGCACAAAAGGAAGTGATATTACAGGTGTTTGATAATGTAATGCAAAATGATAGGGCTCATGACCTCAGCCTTTCAATTATGTTTTGGGAAAAATGCTGGCAAAACCAGACCTATTATGTAAGGTATATCTCTGTTCTACCTCTATACACCATCAACAGAACCCGTCTCATATGGAGGCTTGGCTGAAACTGAACCCTCGGCTTACTAAAGTAGAGAAGGCAACAGAAAATGTTTGTGTGGATGAAAGGACTTCTGTAAAGTAATTCACACACACACAAACACAAACACACACACAAGCCCTGTCCACGAACCTGCCAGAATCCAATTAGTCACCCAGCATCCAAGAAACACAAGGATTGTATTCCAAAATCAATGATGCAATGAGGTTTTTGAGTGAAGTAGTGTCCCCAACCCCTATTCTTACAGACCTCCTCTCCACAAATGATACAACGGTCCCTGGGACACACATGCACAGACACAGTTTCTCTATGAAAACTCGACTTGCATAATGAACTCACATTATGAAATGGGGAGTTTAGTCAATTCAATCACTGTAGCCCACAGCAGTTGGATTCATAAAGATGTCATGTACACTTTGGGGCTCATGATGCTAACCAAGGCAAATATGGTCAATGAAAAAGTGAAAAGCCAACACACAAAGACAACACACCTGTCATATGTCTCTGAAGAATGTTCCTGCATGGACATGGGGTATATTTAGGGGTATTTTTGTATACTAAGCTTTACCTCTTTCATTCAAACACAAGGCTTTGCTCCCTCTCTCCATTTGCCCCAGCTCACCGTGTCAAATGGCATGCCTTATTTTTTTTCTCCTTATTACACGCTACTCTTGAGAAACAGGTTTGAGCAATACGATCTGGTACAGTACGTGAGCAGGACCCGTAACAAGTACACTAACAAACACATCATAGCCGCATCATAGCCGCTTGCCTTTGGCCCCACTGCCGTTTGGAGGTACAGAGTTGGTTCCCCCTTAACCCCTCTCTAACAGCAATCCCTGTGTCCCACTGCTCACATCCTGCAGGACAAACAGTGCATTTCTTCAGTCCTCACTTCAGCACATACTACTCTCGTGACAAAGGAGAGAGGAGAAAGTCTACTTTAATGCAGCAGTTGTGTTGAGGCTCAGTCATCTCTCCCGTCTTCAGGTTATTATCTGACTTCATCTCTCTTCAGGCCCTTCATCATATGTCTTCATCTCTATCTCTGTCTCTCGCTCTCTCTGTGTTGGAGCACGGCCAGGCAGGGCAGAGCTGCAGGGCTGGTACACTGCTTGGGATTAGCAGTCTGGCCCTGCCAGAATTTAGGGATTGGGACTAGGGCACGAGCGAGACTTCAGATTTGTTAAAGGGTCAGGGGAGGAAGGTGGGTGAGGGGGAATTCAGAACAACAATGGCCGCCGGTGGCAACAGAAAGTGAAGCCCAACTTCAGAGTTGGAAATGGGGCAGCAAATGGAGGGAGAGAAACAGACTTCTGTGTTTTCAGTTAAATTGTATTTATATAGCGCCAAAATAAGAAAGTGGCCTGAACACCCACCTGTTTTGGGATGGAGTCATTAGAAAGTGCAAGTGAGAGATCGAGACTGAAAAAGCTGGTCTTTGCTTACCTCTTCTCTGAGGTAAACTTGGAGAGTACTGAGGCAGAACCGCTGTATTTCTTCCTTGCAATAATAGTTTTTGTTGCCAAAATATTAAAACAAATTCTGGACCTCCCATAACGATGTATGGCTGCAAGAACACATGTTATCCATCATGATTCTATTCCAGTATGTGTTTTTCAGCAACTGTTTACATTTTCAGAGCAGAAGAAACACAATTTAATTCAACAGAATGACTTGAAACCGGAAATCGATATGTAGAGAATGCACAGTAGACTTTGTATTTTCATCCTTACTGCCTAAAGGCATTTCTGACTACATAAACTACATATTTGTCACTTTAAGCAGAGAAACACGCTGAGCACATACCAACACACACACACACACACACACACACACACACACACACACACACACACACACACAGGCATTGCTGTCGTGCTCTAAAGCCGGAGATGGTAGCCATCACGCAGCCCTGGAGGGGACCTCCCCACCCTGCTGCCAACATCTCCAGCTTATCTGCTTTAGCGCCTTACAGGGTTATCAAGGAAAGCTGACCACCTTCCTCTAAAGGTCATCCCTCTCTCCACAAACAGGTCACCATTGCAGTTTACACACACGAAAGGATGGATACTGACTTTGACTTAGGGTCTTAAAATGTTTACATCCCCTGAATTCAGCAGTGAAAAGAGCAAGTAGTTAAACGTGCATCATCAGACTAATGACCAGACTAATGTTACCCGACACAGTTGCATGGATATGTTTTACAGCACTTGTTTCTGCTTTTAGATTGACAAATGTAGTCCCCTTCAGAAACCCACAGGTCTTTAATACATCATTGATATAAACGGTAGGCTACTGAAAAATAGCGACAATCGCATCAAAGGGTCATACATCTCATTAATCGACTGGTTATTGCCTGGAACTAATCCTGCTTTAATTAAATATCTTCTTAAATCTCCAATGACCAGAGATTTCCCTCTCACTCACTCACACACATACATACATACTCCTGCAGTTGCCCTGAAAATGCTTATAACCAAACATCGAGCTCATTCTATACCAACCACAAGTCTAACTGAAATTTGGAACTGAAACACACAGGTGGATACTTTGGATTCATGAGAGCAAATGCTAATGGCATCTTAAACATGTTGCCCTCACGTTCTTCTCATTCCAACTACCTGTTCCTTTAACTATAACTAAATTATTATGTGGTTGTAAAACAATATGGACTATACATTCCACGTCAAGGCAACAGTGGTGTACCACACCCTCATCAGATCTGTGTTCCGAAATACTGTTCACCTTGTATCTTAATCGACATCTTATAAAACTTTGAACAACCTGGACTACTCCCTGAAGGCTACACAAAAGATTGATCAGATTCCGCACATTAAACTCCAGTGTAACCGCACTTTTTGCGACCCCCACAGGCCTGTCCGCTGACCACCAGAAGCTAAAGTTTACTAAACTGGCAGGTTAATAAGTAATGCCTGTATGAATGTCAATCATTAGTTGTCTAGGCCTATTCGTTTATCTATCCACAACAGCGAAATACATGTGGGATGTGTCACAAGAACTTCCCTACGCAGTTCGGTAACACCAAATATATCCATAACTCGTATCTCTGGGAAATTGTCTTGGCTGAGCTTATGATGGTCAGTGTGGTTTAGTGTGTAATAAAACTATCTGGCTGAATAGAACATTAGCTGAAGTCACCACAAACCCGTGGTTGTGAAAACAAATATCTTACAGAAGCGGATTCCTCTAGCTTCATGAGGTCGTGGAAGGACGACGATGAAATTTTAAGAGTCACAGTCACGTGACTGCTGAACCAACACCGTTTCTTCACACCGTGTTTGGACCAGACTGCCGTCGCAGTGACGCGCGTAAATAAGCGGGCCAATCAATATCTTTCCCTGCCAACGTCAAACAGGGTCTGGAGCCGTGCCAGGCTCAGTACATGCTACATGACTTGTGAAGATATAATATGGACTGCACCGAAGTAACGCAACTCACTGTAAATTGCCTCGCCAGTGAGGTGAAGTATGCTATGTTACTACGACAATGGCTACAGCATTGAGCTTGAACGGTCAGATAATATGCAAAATAATAGAGCGCAGGTGTTGAGTCACTCAAAGACATTACATAAAAAAATCACACATAGCCTACAGTTAACACATAACAGTTAATATATCAGTAGATTAATTGATCCGAACGAGCGCGAGCGCATACCAATTTGATTTTATCACTGGAAAGTTGTGACCGCAAATAAGATTGTAACCTGCAAAGAAAAAATGGATTGATAAATAATTATATTCGCTTTTACATATCAACCTCGTTGTCATATTAAATACGTATTATACATGCACAGGTATTAAACATATGTGTAATTTTAAATTCCAGTTACGTGAAGCCGAAAACAAACAAACTGTTGTGCCACACTCTGCAGGAGTTGGCTTGCTTACCTGAAACAGAGCTCCTTTAGATCAGCGAACAGAAACACTGAACAGCTGTAGGCTCCCTCGAGAACACAGCTCACATACTAGTCACATAGGTACTATCCAAGTTCAGATGTTCAGATGCCTGTTATCCCTCCAATGCTATTCACAGCTCTGAACGACAGAGCAATCCCAGACTGACCAGCACTAAACATTAGCCCCCCCTCCAGACTTCAGTTGCAGCCAAACCATGCAGCAGTGGTAACAACCAAAGCTGTTCAGCTAGTTTGTGTGTATGTGTGTGTGTATGTATATGTCTAAGTGGGAGAGACTTTACGCTGATGCCAAGGAATGTGTTTGCCCCCTCACCAGGAGCCAGTCGTGCCAAGAGCAGTGGCAGTAGCAGCGACAACAGCTCTACCCTCTGCAGCGTGAACGTGCGCACGCACACACACCTCATGCGCACTGCTGCGATTCGACACACATACATCCTTACAGCACACCTCTGCCAGGTAGGCTCTACACTCACTTGCTCTCTCATACACACACAGTTCAAGGTCTGAAGTGGGAGGGTCTCTAAGATACAGTACCAAGATCTCTATGGCTTTCAACACAGAGGCAAACAGTGGATGGGTATCCAGAGAAAGTGAGGGTTAACCTCCCCTCGCCAAAATCTGAAAGAACTTCCCTGTGAGGGAGGGGCCCCCCTGTCCATCAGGCCAAGCTGGAATTCGCTGTTGCTAAGCAGCTAGATCTCTCCCTGAATTTTTGGCTGAGTCAATGGTGAACCAGGCTGCTTTTTGGGCGAAGGACAGACAGAGAAGCCTTCCCTGCAGGGAGACACAGAGGGAGGGGAAAACAAACTGAGCCTGCTGTGTGATTACAGCTAATCAGGTATTTCTCAGATGCCTCACTTAAACCTGCAACAGGACTTTCCTTTCACACAAGCAGATTAGTGAGCCCTCACCAGGCACTTGAGGGTTAGCTTTGGACTTGAGCTGCCTACAAAAGCGGGAAAGCCATTCAGAAGCCCATTCAAAGCTGTCCTAAAATGCTACATAGTCTCTGCCATTTAACAGTTCCCTAATGAGCTGTACAAAAATGGGTGATATCCTATCCACAGTTCAAATTACTGTAAGACTCAGACATGGGAACACGTAACTCTCCGTCACTGATGTAGCAGCAGCATCAATGGGTTGTTCATGACGCACAGAGTAAGAGGATGAAAACATTATGTGCCTAGATAAGATCAACATGGTAAGTTAAACAGTACGTCATTATTTAGAAATCATGTAGGAACATCCCATCTTAGAAAATATGAAGAAAGAATTCCCCTATCCCCATTCCCATTCCCATTCCACACACACACACACACCCTCTCTCTCTCACACACACACACACACACACACACACCCCCCCTCTCTCTCTCACACACACACACACACACACACACACACACACACACACACACACCCTCTCTCTCTCACACACACACACACACACACACACACACACACACACACACACCCCCCCTCTCTCTCTCTCACACACACACACGCACACACACACACACACACGGTCACCCAGTATGGATTGCTTTAGGAGGGGCAACACTGAGCGAATGGGAGCATCAATGACATTTACACTGACAGGAAGAGATTCCACTGTTCTCATTCCAGGACATAATTGGTTATACTGCAGCTCCAGAGGAAAACACAGACCATACACAGGAGACAATCCATCCTACCACAGCACTCCTCTCTACCCGCTACCAGCAGTACACACAATAAATCATTAGCCCTCCCTGACTTAAGTGTTTCTGCAATGTCCTGGAAGCTACTTTCGTTGATTCTCTGAAAAACGGCAGGGCATTGAAATGTACAAATTCAGAAGAACTATTCTACTGATTACAGTACAGAGCAGTGCATAAAGAGTTTATTTATTATGGAGTTTAATGAACTTCTTCCTTGTTGTGCTTCCAGGACTTGGGAAAACCACAGCAGAGAGTACTGACATTGTTATTTTCTCATTGTACAAACACCAATATTTCATCACCAATGCAAAACATAATTGACACATTTTCCTGTTTATTCCTTCAACCTTACTAAGTTTTACACTGTGTCTTCACTGCCAGACTGATGAGGCACATCTGCGATTACAAGCAGGACAGGGTCTTGGCTTCAGCTTCCTCTGGTGGCAGTGCTGCCTTAATGCTGAGACATATGGGGGAATGCTGCAGTGCTGGACAGGATGGAGATACAAATGAGCTGAGTCGCCCGAATCACTGCCGTAGTACAGGCACGGCCAGGCACACACTCACATACATGCATGCAACCTCTAACGTACACACACACCTACACAGTAAAGGACATATTTAAAACACACACACCCTTCCTGGAAGCAACCAATGTAAATAAAAAGAGGCCCAGTGAGCTCTTCATGTGTCTACCCACATGCAGATGTGCTCCAGAGGGAGGACAGGGGAGGGAAAGAGTGAGCGAGAGAGAGGGAGAGAGGGAGGGAGAGAGTGAGCGAGAGAGAGGGAGAGAGGGAGGGAGAGAGGGAGGGAGAGAGGGAGAGACAGAGACACTTCACATCCACAGCAGGAGCATGGAACACTTATACAAGCCCACCACTGCAGTAACAGCCAAGATAACCTGCCACCCAACATTTCTCTCCCTCTCTCTCTCTCTCACACACACAGCCAAACATATAACCACTTTTACACACACAGACCCATATTCCAAGAGCTCACTAGAACAAAAGATAGGAATTACTTCTCAATTTTCCCCGTTCATGGAAAATATCCTTAAAATCACAAACGAAGGAAATCAAAACAACTTGTTCGGTGCTGAGAACTGGCCACACAATCACTCCACTCACGAGAGAGATTACGGCTGACCAGGAGAAAACTTTTCCACATCAGTGAGCTGAGTGAGGACTGGAATTCTCCCAGCCCAGAGGGGGTGTGGGACAGACCAGCACAGCAGAGATGGTTAGGGGGACGGGGGGGTGTGGATGATTTCTGTCTGTAGGAACTAATCTCACTGATGTAGTATGGTTGCAATCAAGTAAATGGTTAAGGGGGGTCCATTGTCTGTTTAGAAGAGAGAGGAATGAGAGGATTTGTTTCAAAACTGAAAGAGGAGAAAATATCTGCAAAAGACGAGGGGGGAACTAGGATAGTAGCTTTAACTCACACAAGTCGACACCAAAATAGACAAGAAAGCAACCAGGCTTTGAATGTTTCCAGGGAGAAAGAACAATCACACGCATTGTTCAACACATCAGCACTCCTGCCACAATTAACCAATAACAGTCAACAAAATAGCAGGAGTTTTCATGAATCAAATAAGACTGTATATGGATTTAAGTTAAAGACTTCAACATACAGCAGGATTCAAAGCCATTCTGCATGATGTAAAAATCACAAGATCAACACCAGACCCACAAGAGGATTAGGTGTAATTATCCAGAATTACAGTACAACCCGTGGAAAATTATCCTACATTTTGGGGTGAGTATGGAAAATGTTTTGGGGAACGCTCCAGACCAATCATGTTGCAAAGATTTACGAGCCAAGAAAAGAGAGAGGAAACCTTTCCCCTAGAACAGATTGCAACTTTCATCCTATTCACTTAAAAAAAAAAATCGGTGAGATTCTACAATAAGAGCATGAGAATGAAGGTATGTGTGACTACATGAATGACCCAGTAGGCAATATGCACATAAAGATTACATGTACAACAGTAAGTCAGTTCGTAACATATATCAGGAGTGGAATGGAACATACAGTGACTAGGCCTGTGTGGATTGGTATAGCTGACTCAAAGTATGTACTCAAAGCTGGCTTTGTCCATGACGTCTGACAATTAAAAAAAAACCTGTAGAGATATATTAAGAGTGCATACCGTATGTGTATGCAGGAATGCAAAAACTATTTTAAACAATTTTAACAATAGACTATTGCTGCAGCTACTCCTTGCCCCTCGTTAACCCAAAAGTGTGGTTAAAATGGCTAGTTTTCAGAAAAATATAGATTTCTAGTTTTGTACATAATGTCAATGAAGCCGGTTATTTAGTAAACAGAAACATATATAGCCCATCTAACGATCTGGACTCTGGAGGGTATTCCAAGTGCGTGGTTTAGTAACAAACCTGTGTAAATTAATCATCCTATCAAAACAAAGCCATAAAGCTCTTCTATTTCGATCACTTGCTCGCAGATAACTCACCCATGTTTGTCAAAAATCCACGCGCTTGTGTAGAAATCGGTTTTTAAATAGAAGATATTAATGTTGATTCTAAACGGACTACATTGGGCCCAGGGTAATATCCGTATTAAGTGCTCAATGTGCTTTCCCCCTAGTCTTTTAGTTGATCTTCAGATTTATTTATTATGGTAATATGCATGGCAGAGTTTAACAAAATAGATATTTTTCCATATTATTATTCCAAAACGATGCAGTGGGTGGAGTAAGGCTGGGGTGACGTTTAATGCCAGGTGTGAACAGTCTCTCAGATAAGAAGCTTGTCAGAGTGCACATGTTTAGACTGGGAATTCAAGTGTCTGTGACAAGGAGCTAGTTCTGCCAGAGCTGTGAGAAGTTTCCTCTGATAACAGGGTTTTTTTTTTATAGTAGGCCCCCAAAAAAACGTATCTTGACAGTGGCACTCAGAGATATGCACAATACGCTCAGGGTGGTGTGTTTCATTCGAAAAGGATGCTCTGCTAATGATATAAATAGCTCCAGCTTCTTGCATATGCCTTTATAGGGTCAAGTATATTTCGTCAATATGCTTAATTGAGATAGCGGACTTCTGCTGCCATGTTTGTACTGTATACTGAAAGGCACCACCCTGTACTTGTACCTTCTTAAAATGTTCTGTATAAAATTCTGTGTTAAAATCCCAATTCACTTACACACACTCGCAAGCACACACACACACATACCACCCATGAAGTTTTACCACTGACACACATTTCCCATGACACCTCAGTGAATTCAAGAGCCACCTTGGGGCCTCAGGGACCTCTTGGGGACCCATAATTGTGAGTCCCCAGCAACCGGCCGTTCCATACATGTTCTTTGTTTAGACTCCTACAATAATATTTAAACAAAGCAACCTTCAACGGCACTGTATGCACCTACCATTATTCCTTGTAACCAGGTTGTCGTGACAAAACATTTAAGATAACATTTAAGATAATGAGGGTGGCGGGGGATGCAAAGTAAATGATAGTCATTTTCCTCTCTGAACAGATTGGCACTTATGCTCATGCCCCATGCTTTCAATCCCAGCCCTCCACCAGACTACACAAACATCTTTCAAGCACACATGGTCCCCTCTTGTCTCTCTGCAAACAGAGCCTGTCCTTGCTGTATGGGGTTAATGTGACAGAGTCCAGAGCAGAGACCCATGTGTATCTGACAGGTCGATAACAGTCTGGCCAGTCAAGGAGGCTGTTTATCAAGGCTCCCGGCACACTCGAGGGATCAGCATGGGGTATCCAGTTTCAGGTCGCACCATCAGTCTCATGCCGGGAGTGAACCCCTTGACTTGAGGCAGCACAAAGGAGAGGGAAAGAAAAAATATCAAGAGCCTTAAGTGTTTTCAAGATTACTCCCATGGGCCTTAAAGCATGGAAAACAGTCTTGGGTCGTGACCCATCATTAAGATTAGGTCAATCCTATCTAGTGTCTCAGCCACATAGGACACCCAATGACACCCCGAGCGCCCTCTACACCTGGCACAGGCTGATCGAGGAGGCCTGGCCTTCAAAAATAGATCAGGGGGACAGGGAGAGTCTGAGAGGAGTAAACATGTAGTAAAACTAAATGGGTAGGATTACAGCACTAAGACCACCCTTAACTTCTTAATGAGTATTGACCCCATGCAAAATAACTTCAAAGATGAACTGCATTAACAGCTTAACAACTGGATAGTGTGAATTTTTAAGTAAGCCCTCTAAGCTAATGAAAGCCTAGCAACGAACATATCTATTCAAACTTGCACTTCTGTGCTGACTTAGAAAGTACAGTTTACCACCTTTGAGTTTCATTGTTTTACAGTCAGTCATATACAACTGGACTCTGATCTTAGGTTAGGTAAGTTCAGTCGTCCTCTCAAGATACATTCAGGAGATCACGCCCATTCAACGACTGACATTTAAGAACATCTAAGGGTGTAACTGTTTACCCGTTAAGATTTCAGACAACAAAATCTTTAACCATTGTGGTTCATTTGATTTGAACTGTCAGTGACAGAATAATAGCTGGGGCAAGTCCATGCAGCAACTTTAGTATTTGAAAAAGGTGTGGTTTTCTTTGGAAATCGTCTACAGGTCAAAAGTCACTTCTTAAAATGATTATTGACTATGCTGTGTTCTGTTAATCTGTCACTGTTCATCTCCCTTTTTTTATTGCTTTGTTTTTTTTAATAATTTTTTAGTAACTAGCCATCTTACGTGGGTCAATAACACTTGGTTCAACAGCTCTTTTGATATCATACTGAACTCTCCAGCTCTCATTCACTCTCTCACACTCACACACACACACACACACACACACACTTCCTCTCCCCTCTCAACCTTCCCGTGCCAGTGGGAGCCATCACCACAGTGGTAGTCAAGGACACAAAATACCCTTACACATGTTCCTTAAGGCAGATCTAACAGGACATGAACACAATCACCAAATTACCACAAAAATAAATCAGTGACACAGCCAAATAGGACTATGGACACAGTGCAGAAGAAAACAAAAATAAAACTCCACACACATCTAATTCATGTCACAAGGCAATGAAGGAGCCTCTGGACATTGTGTAAACGGGACTTAACAGTCCTGATGTGGGATGACATGCCAGGACAACAGCGCTGCATCTTAAGCCGGATTGTAATTAAAACAGAATATTCTCACTCCTCAGTTTGGCCAGATGCAGACACTGCTGCACGGCAGAAGTGGCACTCTATTGGTTTAAACAAAGCCATTACATCACATATCCCTGGGAAGGATTACCCCTCCGTATAACGCAATCGCAAAGCATAACAACCAGAAAGCTAAATGTCTTGATAAAGGAAGATGGTTTTGTAAGAATTAAACATTTGTTTAGAGTTGATGTGTATGCTACATACTGTAAAGCATACCCACTGAAAGAGCGTTTAAAACATTATTCAGTTTATACATTGTCAGGGCCAAACATAATGATACACTCAAAGCAGAGGAACAAGGGACACAGAAAGCCTAGGGAAATATGAGCATTGGGGTTTCAGGTATCTTTTAGTATCTCTCCTTCAGAATTATTACTGTTAAAACACCACTTCACTGGTCACCACTTCATGAAAATAGAGACCTACGGTGTGGGGACATATTAAGACTCACTGAAAAGTCTTATATTTTTTGTTGGCCTTCTGACAATCCATGTGTTGCCAACACATACAGACTACGTAGGTGTCTATGATAATATTTAAATCAGTCCTTGTGCTCATACTGACCTTGATCTTTCGCCAGCTACCTAGAGAATCGCCTCCCTTGAATATTTCAGTGGTTGCAGATAGTTTCTAAGTGGGGGGATGTTTGGAGAACTTTAGCAGCACGACATCAATTGCATTTAGAGGCTGTCTGATCTTGTCATTCAAAATGATCAGTGATCACATAAGTTAATAGTCGGTAGCAGGCATTCGAAGATTTGTGGATCTTAACCAATAAGCATGGGGTCAATACAATTGTGGTATATTACCTCAACAATGAAGCTAAAGGAGGAATCCCATCAATGGTTATAGCTAGTAGCTTTCAGTTCTTGGCATTGGTCACTTTGGTATTAGGAGCAGCGGTCTGAAATTTCAGGCTGCCGTCTCGACACAAAACATTAGCGCTCTCGGCACGAAACAGCTAATGCAATTTTAAGATACCTCTGCTGAAATCGGGTCACAGTAACACATGCTCACTTTCTGTAAAGTCAAGAAAGACTGTCACGTTTTGAACAAACACATTTTCCTCAATACTAATTCTGATTAGATGACTTACTGGTTACGTTTCTGTGTTCCACTCAACTCAGAAGCCACGTCAGTCTGCCAGTGCAGTCAGGTTGGAGACTGTCATGTTGAAATCCGCTACACCTGTGTTAAGTGTGACGTACTTGTCTGCACAAGCACGTAGTCACTAGCCTCCGCAGTCCCGATGCCTGCGTATCCACGAGCTTTAAGGTATATGCTGATTATCTGTAGATGGCACTATTCGACGCTTGGTCACACTATCATTTGATTCATTAATTAATGTAAGCTATACCTGCACCCTAAAAATTAATCTTGAAGTACTCAAATGTTTAATGTCATAAAAGGCTAAGAATAATTAGACATGAAATGTGCGAGATTATTATTCAACACAGTGATTTTTTTTAAGCCCTTAGAATCCCGCCATTCTTACAAGTCAATAAATTTAAACCGATTAGGTATATTTTGTGATGTAGATGACTGTAGATGATTGTAGATGATTTTGTGATGACATTCAGTCCTGTTTTTATTCTTTAGCTCTTCTGACCAACTTAAAAGTGGGCACCTCAAGGTGTAGCCTATTTTATGAGCACAAGGGTGCAGTAATGAGGGATGAGAGTAATATTCCAAGAGACCATCGCATCACACCGCCAAGGTTAATAATGGAGTGTAGAAGTCATTTTTATTTAATTACATAATTCCAGTGGACCACCAGTCTTAACATAGCCTGTTGTAATATTTCTGTAGCTCACGATTTCTGTGATTCCTGCAATATTATCCCAGGAGAAATAATCAGTGGACAAATGCTATGAATAAGTACACTAAACCCATATTTACATTCAGCATGGGCTAGCTATTTGAAAATGTTTCAGTAAACCTCACAGGAGAAATTGAATATAAGCTGCCACAAGCACCAGGCTCATTTAGTTTAGTAATATCTTGGTGTTGTAGGACACTTGATGGAAGGACTAGGGGAGACCAGGTGCAGTTGCAGGTTGATTTGCTTAATTTCTCAACTCGTGTTATGTGATTAAACTCACAAACAACATGTTTGATGGCATCAGCATGCTACGTTTAAATTGTCAGTTTGTGTCTCAATCTGTCAAAAGTTAGCAGAAGTCGTTTTGTGTGGCAAATATGTAATTTAGTTTTGCGCAAAATGTTGACTGCACAACTGATGCGTTTTGACAGGAGCAAATAAGTGGTTGTGATTAGTTATCTCCGAACTAGATGCTAGTATAATTGTTAGCTGCATACAATGTGTTATATTCCAATGATCTTATAAAATATAAGGAGACCTCAGCTGGGGACAACGCGCATTACAATCGATTGCAACCTGCAAGCATATTGCTTGTAAGTTAACTAGGCTAGCCGCTTCTCCGAAAATGCGACACCCTTGGTTTGTAGGCATAAGGCATTTTTAAAAGAAATGTTATGTATGAATAATGCCTGATGGTTGCCAATTTTACCCGTTCAAACTGGCATGTTATAACTGGCTTCGGCCACTGTCATAACTGTCCCGACACTTTACAACAGTCATGAAGGCACTCACTGCATTTAGATGAAATTTAAAGAAAACGTAAGGCACGTGTGCTTGAATTAGTGAAGTAAATAAAAAGACAAAAGATGTATGTTGCATCAATGTTAAAATGAAAGGTAGTAGTTTGTAGGTTCATTAGGGCTACACGACTTCTAAATTCAGTGAAACCTGAATCTGAGGGTACACTTTAAAAATCTTAGTAAAAAAAGAAAACAAATAATTTTTGAAAGTTTGCTGCCATCTACTGTCAGTGTTGGGTAAGGTTCTCAGTTAGGTCGGCCCAGGAATAGAACCATCTCCCACAGAACATTAGAGAATCAACCTCATTCAACTGCTTTAAAAGAAATCTCAAAACATGGTTGATAAAAAATCATTAGTGGGTAAGCAGTAGAATTATTTTTGTTTAAAACCACTTTGTTCTTTCCCTTCTACCCATGGTAAAGGACTAAGTGGAACTTGTATATTGGGATTTTATTTTATAATGTTTTTAATATATTGTCAATGTTATGTTTGATGTATATGTTAATGCCTTTTTTTTAGGTTGTACAGCCTTTTTTTCACTCTGGCAGGGGAACTGCCAATGGAAACTAGCCTTTTGGCTATAATTGGGTGCATTTACATTTTAATGTTCATGAATGTAGTACTCTGTCCCTCTTGATCAAATAAATTGATTGATTGATTGGTTGATTGATATGCAAACTAATGAATGATTGCACCATCAAGACAGTACAAAGGGAAAATTGAGGGATGAAATGATGAATGCACCGTCAGGAGCTGGTGGAGTGAAGAGGCCAAGGATAACAAGGATGTCCCCTGGACGGCAATGCAGAGACATGGGAAGGGAATAGTGAGAGGCCGTCCTGTGAAGTGCCATCCTTGGTTTTCTGATGCAGCAGAAATTATATGGCAACTATACAATTTACCTTTTCAATTCAAAGTGCTCACTGGCGTGAAACAGGGCTGCCTCCTTTCCCCTTTCCTCTTCCTTCTGTGCATTGACTGGATCATGGTACAATCAACCCACAATAAAAAAGACTGGCATCCAGTGGAGTCTAACAGAACATCTGGAGGACCTCGACTTTGCGGGTGACAGCGCACTACTCTCCCATAGCCACCAACAGATGCAGGACAAATCCAAACTGCTAGAAAAAACAGCAGCTGGACTTGGACTCAAAATAAATGGACCAAAAACCAAAGTAATGCGGATAAACACCAAGAACATGGACCCAATAACCATCGGGGACCAGACGCTGGAAGATGTTGACAAATTCACCTACCTGGAAAGTGTGATAGCAGTTGATGGTGGGACAGAGGAGGACGTGAAGACAAGAATTGGGAAAGCAAGAACAACATTTAACATCTTAAACAAAATTTGGAAAAGTAAAAAAAATCTCCCTCAAGACGAAGCTGCAAATCTTCAACTCCAACGTTAAAACCGTGCTGCTCTATGGCTCCGAAACCTGGAGAACCACCACTAATATCACAAACAAACTACAAACCTTCATAAACCACTGTCTAAGACGCATCCTTGGAATCTTCTGGCCAAACACAATTAGCAACATCAACCTGTGGGAACGCACTAAACAAGAAACAGTAGATATACAGCTGTCAGGGAGAAAATGGAGCTGGATTGGACACACACTACGAAGAAACACGACAGCAATAACAAAACAGGCACTGACATGGAACCCACAAGGCAAACGGGGAAGAGGACGACCCAAAAACACCTGGAGAAGAAGCACAGAGCAGGAATTCAAGAAGAAGGGTCTGACGTGGAAACAGCTGGAGAGGATGGCTCAGGACAGACGAGGGTGGAAACAATTCCTCAATGGCCTATGTTCCGAAAGGAATACAAAGGCCTAACATAACATAACATATACAATTTATGAACCATTAATGTTTATGGATGGGATTTATGCAACAGGCCAATTGAAATTGAATGATTTGGAAATACATCTATATTAATTATATATGAACATTTTTAACATAATTTTTAAAAGATTTTAACAATAAATATTCAAGAGGGTGACTAGTTTAGTTTTATCATGTCCAACAATGTCCAACTTTGTCTACAAGTGTCCCACTCAACCTCAAAGTTCACTCACCAACAAGTTAATCAATGAAAGAGTCTGTTGATGGTGTTTATAATGACAAACTGTCCTACTTCACATGAAATCACTAAACTAAACTATTCTATCCACGTCAACTGCCATAATGCAAAGATACTCAAGTGTCTCAGACTTCTTGAGTTATATGCCAGTATAATTACCACTAGTAAAAAATCTTTCTGCCGTTGAACTGAAGCCTGGTCAGGTGGCAGGCTATAAGCAGGTTTATCTACTCCAAGCTTGTGCCATGGAAAAGAGGATCACAGAACAGGATTATTAAAATATGATTATACTAATTTTAGCGATGAATGGCAAATATAAAGAATTGCTGCCCTGTGTGTTTCATACCTGAGAACAGGATGTATTTGTGTAGAAATGTGTAGGCCTAAAATAGCAAATTATTTAGTGGACAATTTGTCGTTCGTTAGTTTAACTATTCTGATTAGTAAGGGCATGTCATCTGAGTGTTAAACAGTTGCCTATAAAGAAGTTGGTTGATTTTAAGGTGCTCCTGTTTGCTTTTAAAGCCCTTAGTGGGCAGGCTCTGTCTTATATCACAGACCTCTTAACCTCTTATTCTACCACCAGGCCCCTCAGGTCGTCTAACTTAGGGCTCCTGGCAGTCCCCCCAATCTAAACTTAAATCCAGGGGTGACCACGCTTTTGCTGTTGCAGCCCCTAGACTGCCTTCTATTGACTCCTTCAAGTCCCGGCTCAAAACCTACTTGTATTCCTTAGCATTTGGATCCCCCTGATTTTAGTTGATAATTTGTATATTTGCTTTCTGTTAGAGGTGTTTCTGTTCTTTCGATGTGTATATAGATGCTTAGTTGAGTGTGTTGCTTCTGTTTTTCTATTTGATTTTTGATTTTTTTGTGATCTAATTGTTTTGTTTCTGTTTTTCTATTTGTTTTGATATTTTATTGTGATTTAATTTGTACAGCACTTTGGTCAGCGTGAGCTGTTTTTAAATGTGCTTTATAAATGTTGTTTGAGAATTACGTCAAATGCACTATATAAGTTTATCATTCATCCTTCACTTTCTTAAAAGCATAAAGCAAGGTCAGGTCTACATAGCATATAGGCCAAAAGCATTTATTCAGTCTCGTCTTCAGATCTATTCCTACCCATAGACATAGTATACTAAGAAAGTGAAGGATAGACATAGTATACTATGTCTATGTTCCTACCCCCCAACTGACGGGAAACCGGGTAGTCTGCGCAAGCGCTACTCGATAACATAATCTCTACGAATGCGATACGTGTTGTTGTCATCTGTAACAGAGGGCTGGTGGGTGCAGGGCGCAGATCTCCTGTCGCACCGCCTCACGGACAACGATGGACGATGGCGTGGGCTACCTGCGGGACAGTCCATTAACCTCACTCTGAACATGGAGTGCATGCTGGTATCTTACTGAAAAAAGTGTCTTCCGAGAAGGTTGTATACGATTTTCTTCGGCGCACCATTTTGGCTGTTCCGATCGAGGATGGAGCATATCAGGACGCCGAAGGTAAGTAAGCCCCATTTGTTCATTTCTGCGGGTTCGCTATTGTTACAGATAGATACAACTCAGTATCACTGTTCATTACTCTAGATTATATACCAAACATTGTGTTTACGATGTGTCATATAGTCGTTATTGTGTGTGTGTGTGTGTGGGGGGGGGGGTTGCTAGCCGATCGTGAAACGTACATCGGCGCAGTCATCTGTTCATTGTTGACTGTAACGTGTGAACCTGCATATACTATATCTATTTCATGCACACGTTCCAGTTTGGGAACGTGCAAATAGGATTAGGCTACGCTTGACTGGTGCGTGGTGGTTATGGTGAAATAGCTGTGTCGACGAGAGAGGAAGTCTGTGAAATGCTGTGGCAATAGGGCCTGTGTGTGACCACATGAAATGCCACATTACCAGAGCACGGATGGAATAGCTGAGGAACACGTCCTTACCATGGGAAATACGCATTTCACGGCGGCTGTTGGAACTGTGTGTTAATAATTAGCCTACTGAAAAAAACGAATTCTTGTTTGGACTCTTTTGCATTGTTATATTCTTCTGGCTATGAATTTAGTAATTTCATTTTTTTAACCTTTGATGCGATTGTATTGATGATTAGTGCTTAACCTCCTTACAGTATGAGGTTTTTTTGCTGTCTTTTACAGGTCGAAAATGTCAGACTGATCGACAGAGTGACCCCCCGGAAGTCAGCTCCGGGGACACTGTATCTTTCATCCACGCACAGCATCTTCGTTGAAAACACAGAGGCTCGCAAGGAAACATGGGTAGGAGATGAATGCCTGACAATATAACGAGAGCTAAAAATTTTTTAGCTGTCGGAATTCCTTTTTTTTTTTTATTATGATTTCCTGATTTATATTGGACCACCTTGGAAGATTGGCTTCCAGACTATTTCAACTGTTGGCTGTCAGTCTTATTTATTTATTTAATTTCATGTTTTATTTTCCTCAGTAACCGAACCAACTATCCAAAATAACCATAAGCAAAACAGCCGTTCATCTATATCAAAGACAAGAATACCCAAGTGAAAATCCCTTCTGGTTTTGCAGGTGTTCCACAGTTTGGTCAACAGTATCGAACGTCCCCCCACCAACCCCTCTGGCAGTCCCCTGATCATCCGCTGCAAGAACTTCCAGGCCTACCACCTCCTCATCCCTCAGGAGAAGGACTGTCTGGATGTACAGGCCTCTCTGACACGCCTCTCCAGACCGGGTGAATTCATGTGCAGCAGACCCATGAGAAATTATACTTGAGTAACAATTACACAAATCACTTTATCTGCCCCTGTGATAAAAGGCTAAATGTTTTTTTCTTAAATGTCTCAGTCTTAAAGAAACAGAGACCCTGCCATTGCTGCTTGGTACATGCAAGAGCATTAGTGTCTAAGACTCTCTCCTGTCTTCTATGCTTAGAGAGATACACTGAGCTGTCATGCTTCTCCTACCATCCCAACGTGAACAAGGATGATCGAGAAGAGGCGTGGAGCTTCATAGACCTACGGGCTGAGTATGGGCGAATGGGGATTCCCAGCAACCTTTGGTATCACACCCCTGCCAACAGCGAGTACCGGGTAGGAACCCATGTGATGTTCTGTACTTAGATAGCAGTATGAGGCGTGTCATTGATCTATTCTACAGGGTTGTGAATCTTCACTGGGCGGGACTCTTAAGTTAAGGATTTTTGTAGGGGGTGAAAAGCCCTTTTGTGTGTGTGAACGCACTGAACTGGTTGATACTATAAAACAGCGTGATTCAACTGGCTTGTCACTCATTTTTTACTGATTATGATTTATGAACAATAAAATAGATCAATTTGTTGTTTTTATTGTGTCCACCAGGTGTGTGACACCTACCCTTCTGATCTGTATGTGCCCAAATCGGCCACACCGCCCATGATTGTGGGCAGTGCCAAGTTCAGGAGCCGGAGAAGATTCCCTGTCCTGTCCTACTACCACAGGGACAACAGTGTAAGTGTCTTGCTTATCTACTCCTCTACACACTTATCAGCACCTCTGTTGCCTGGTAGCTGAAATGGTGATGCTGCTATCTCAAAAAGTAGAGAAAAGAAGCGGAGAAAATTTCGATTTTCTGTAGAATGTTGCCTACATCGCTCCATCATGAGCTGCTCTGTGTACTTATGTTATTAAATGTCAGTGTGACGTTACTGAAAACTGATTTGTAATGGTCTGCTCGGTATTCTTGCTGAGTCATGATCCTCTCTCATGAGATGTAACGTGACCATGTTGAAACAAAGGCAGAGTTTCAATGTTTCCCCTTGTCCATTACTTTAGAAGAGACAGAGAGATAGAGAGAAAGGACAAACACCAGCAATATTTTAATGTTGTCTGCACTACACCCTTTGCGCCTGTGTTAGCCTACCTTTGCTTAGAAAGCCAGGTGGACTTTTACAATAGCATCTTATGTGAGCAGAAAGTTAATGTTTAGCGTCAGATGCTATGATGCATATGATCTATGCCGTTACCACCATGACCAGACAGATTTCATACTCAGAACTCAGGTCATTGACCCTGGTGAAATGTTGGAATGCCTGAGTTTGGCTGACGACCAATGTTAAATGTAAATGCTGTAATGAATGTGTTTCATGGTAAGCAGTTAATATATTAAAATTTGGGATGGGCAAGGCTACGTCAATGGCTGTGACTAACTAAAGCTTTTAGATAAATGGTGAATAGTTTAATATGCTGCCTTAATGAGGAGCTACTTCCTTTCTCTCTCTCTCCAGGCCTCTATTTGTCGCAGTAGTCAGCCACTGTCTGGCTTCAGCGCTCGCTCCACAGAGGATGAACAGATGATCCAGGCCATTATGAAGTCCAACCCAGTCAGCGAGCTCATGTATGTGGTGGACACAAGGCCAAAGGTGACTGATAACCTTCTCATGCGTGTGTGTGTGTGTGTTTGTGTATGTGTGTGTGTGTGTGTGTGTGTGTGTGTGTGTGTGTACTGTTTTGTGCAGTAGTATTTATTGTTACACTAGGTCTCTATTGCTCGTAGCTTGATTGTTTTCTCCTTTGTACATCGCTTTGGATAAAAGCGTCTGCTAAATGACTAAATGTAAGATGTTATTGTAAAATGCAAAGCACTGCTCCAGTCACTTTTTTTGTCAAGTCTTAACAGTGTAACTTAATCAGCTCAGTTTTACTACTTTATAATCTAGATCTTATCTAAGCACTGTGGATGGAATCACTGTGCTCATGTCTGTCTTCATACACGTTGTAACTGTGCATTCCCAGCTGAATGCGATGGCCAATCGCGCAGCAGGAAAAGGCTATGAGAACGAGGACCACTACACCAACCTCAAACTGCAGTTCATTGGCATCGAAAACATCCATGTCATGAGAAACAGCCAACAGAGAATTGTCGACAGTAAGTCATACATCATCCCTCAATATGATTATGTAAGCCTCTTCTAGTATACTGTATGTGCTTGTGTGTTTCTATCTCTGACATTCCTGGTTCTTGTTTATTTGCGTGTGTGTGTGTGTGTGTGTGTGTGTGTGTGTGTGTGTGTTAGAGGTGCTATACTAAGCTCAAGTCACCTGTTTTGCAGTGGGAGAGATCAGGTCCCCCTCCATGGGGGACTTCCTCTGGGGCCTGGAGAACTCTGGTTGGCTCAAGCACATCAAAGCTGTCCTGGATGCTGGTGTCTTCATAGCAAGGGTATGACCCCAAACCTACTTTCTTCTACTAAGCCAAGGTTGGTTTCTTCGAGTCTCAGTTGTTGTTGTTATGAAGTTTTCCTGACCGTGTGTGTGTGTGTGTGTGTGTGTGTGTGTGTGTGTGTGTGTGTGTGTGTGTGTGTGTGTGTGTGTGTGTACAGGCTGTAGCAGAAGAAGGGATCAGTGTGTTAGTCCATTGCTCAGATGGCTGGGACCGCACAGCACAGGCTTGCTCAGTTGCCAGTGTCCTTCTGGACCCTTACTATCGCACCCTGAAAGGATTCATGGTAATAACCCATCTACCACACACACAGACAAACACCATTTCATTCTGTTAAAGCTCACTCTCACTGTCTCAATCTCTCTCTCTCTCTCACACACACACACACACACACACACACACACACACACACACACACACACACACACACACACGCACACACGCAATCACTTATGAGCAACACCATCAAGACACATCCAGTACACTTGCGAAATCAACAGACCCACCGTCTAGTCATATGATGTTGAGTCCTGTTGCAACATTAGAGATCATGTTTTGCAGAAAAAACGTCCCTCCTTGCATGACTCAGTTGATTTGACAAACCTCATGGTCTTAATTTTTTCTTGATCTGTTCTGAAAAGGTCCTCATCGAAAAAGACTGGGTATCGTTTGGACACAAGTTTTCTCACAGGTACAGCATTTGAAAATACAAGATCTAGTTCCTCTTGGGTCAACCGAAACAATAAAATCTAAAATGACAGAATAAATGTATTTTGTATAATGTATTCTTAGTCTGTAGTTTGTTTCTTACAATAAAATATCTTCAAATAATATAGTAGCAAAGGAGAGAAAGAATGTTTTTTTGTAAAACATTAAATATCACTGGTATTGGTATTGAAATAAAATGTAAAAAAACAACAAAGGAATTCAATTTCATTTCTGAAAAACATAAAACTAACAAAAATATCATACCGTTGTTTCCAGGTACGCTCACCTGGAGGGTGACCCTAAGGAGGTGTCTCCAGTGATCGACCAGTTCCTGGAGTGTGTGTGGCAGCTGATGGAGCAGTTCCCATGTGCCTTCGAGTTCAATGAGCGCTTCCTGCTCCAGCTGCACATGCATGTGCACTCCTGCCAGTACGGCAACTTCCTGGGCAACTGCCAAAAGGAGAGAAGGGACCTTAGGTGAGCAGTGGTGCACAAACCCACTTATGTTCTCCCCCAGTCTATTTGGCTCTGCTGTTTTGGTCTGAGATCACAGGTCTTAATTATACTGACTGACTGGCACTGAACCTAAGAAGGGACTGACTTTGCGCTATTGTTGAATGTTGTCGATGATTTTAGGGACTGGAACATTATTTAAGGATGGGCGTTCTTTTCAAGTGACACAAGCAAAGCATATACAGTATATGTCCAGTTTGAGTCTTCCAGTTCTCAAACTCTGTGTAGTCCAGCTCGCATGAAGCAACAGGGGAAATGTAGAAATATGCACACACTGTATCTTCAGAGCGTTGTTGTATGACTTAGTGTGCCAGACTGGTTGAGTCCCTCCTGCCCTGCTTTGTCCCCCAGGCTCCGTGAGCGAACCCACTCTGTCTGGCCGGTCCTGTGGGAACAGCAGGCTGAGTTCTTTAACCCGCTGTACCGAGACGACCCCAGCCAGACCCAGGGTGTACTGCGGCCTGTCACCACCCCCCACTGCTTCAAGTGAGTGTCCAGCCTCTGCCGTCTGCACCGGAAAACACCCATAACCCCGACCAAACACAGCATATACAGTCTCCTTTCTTCTTTGAGGAAGAATATAAATGTCATTACCGTCATCTACCGCTACTGTATCACGTAAGAACCCTTACACACTGCTTCAACAATGCTCATAAGCACAGCAGACTAGCATACACGTTACATTTAAACACACAAATATACCTTCATATTTAAATATGTGGCATCCATTTTTCCAAATTTATAAGATACCAAAAGAACTCATGGACCGTGAGACCATGCTGTCACTGTCACTCTGCTGTGGGTGGCATTGCTGTTCTATATCATGGTATTGGGTGCTGACTGATTAAGTCATACCACGTTTGGTATCGCAGTATGCTCCCAACTGGAACACTGATCTAGTTTGACTCAGTTTGACACAGGTAAGGTTTAGGGTTATTGATAGTACAGATGATGAGGTTAAATGAGCAAGTCCGAACAAGTAAGCCATTCACTGGGAGAGGGAACATGGTGATTTGATTTGAAGGGGACATTTGATTTATCCAAAGTGTGGGCCCTGTTTATCGTAGCAAATGCAAAGCCATGTGGCTGTTAGGTCTTAAACATTAAGGCAAAGAAAGGTCTGCACGGAAAACAACATCTAGTTTAATCTACTTAATAAGTGGTTCACTGCATTTTGTTGTCAGTACTGTTAATGGCAAAGCACTAGACAGGTCTGTAAATTCCTACTAATTGTTTATTGAACTTTGTTCTCTCTGTGTGTGTGTGTGTGTGTGTGTTTACGTGTGTGTGTGTGTGTGTGTGTTGCTTTGTTTCTCTGTCCATACGCCCTTTTCTCCATCCCTCTTCTCTTGCGTGTGGTGGTTGTGCTGCAGGTTTTGGAAGAGCATGTATAACCGGGCAGAGAAGCCGTCTGCGGTGGCGGCACGCCAGTCTGCATCCGAGTGTCTGTCTGCCGTGCGCGAGGAGACGCAGCAGCTGGAGGAGGAGCTGACCACCCACCAGGAGGTACCGCGAGGGACGGTCCGCTCGCCCACCCAACAAGGCATACACCAACTCCGCACACACACACACACACGTATAAACATAAATACGCACACATTTATAGATCGTATGACTTATAGACATTCACCTACAGCAAGCGTACACAATCCACACATAAACACATTCACATACAGCCAGACACATAGACAAGTATAAATACAACAAAATCATGCACTGTAAACTTAGGAGGTCTTACACATGGGGGTATATAAACCAGCCCCGAATGTTCCCTCCACTGTCATGAACTTACACATACATCCCTTCAGTATGTACAGACACCACTATGTTTACTGTGCGTACTGGACAACAGACACACATTCATACAAATGCATGTAAATACACCAAAGGAGTCCCATGCATGCCCATGGTCCCTCATGCCCATCTGCTGGCTGCACTCCAATGCATACCTGTGAATGGCAGCTCTGCAGCACCTCTGAGTCTGCCACAGAGCAGGACCATATTAGGGCCAGATCAGACCATATTAGGCCCAGATCAGAGGCATCCAGCATCCACTGCTGTGTGGTCTAAGGCAGAGCCAAAAAAAGCCATCTCATCATTCAAATACATGGTGGAACTTACAATGGTTACAATTTTTTTTTAATCCTGGGGTCTGACGGGATTTGTCTTAATGCTTTATAAATTGCGTCTCTGTTGGTCACATCACTGGACTCCTGATAGACTGTATTTCATCTCTGACATGGTCTGCGCCCCTGTCTCCTAACAGAGAATAGCTATGCTGACGGGAAAGAAGGTGGAGGCTGTAGTGAAGAGGATGAGCAGAGCCAGTGACGGCACACCCAGGCGGGCCCCACCTGCTTCGGACAGGGGGGAAGAGGGCGTGGCCGAAAGCCCTCAGGACTACTTCCCCTGCTGGGACTCCGCCCCGGAGAGGGAGTGTAAGGCTCCGCCCTTCTCCCTGCCCCTCGCATCGGCCTTAGATGTGGGGGAACCCGATGACCTTTCAGCCTGCAGTGACCTCGAGTCTGGCGTGGCTGACCTCAGCAGCCGCTCTTCCAGCAGCGGAAACGACAAGGACCCTGATTTGTACGAGGCTGCCTACGCCACTGCCTGAGTACAAATCCAGGCCACCCAGAAAAGGGAACATAGGGAAAGGTAGCTAGAGGTGGGGTGGGGTGGGGTGAGGTTAGGTGGATGTTTATGTGACCCCTAAAACCCTTTGAGCCAACTTTTTAAAAACTGTTTTTTTTTTTTTTTTTTAAATCTAATCTCTGGGCAGGTGGTGTCAGTGGGAATACACTGTACGTGTTTCAGAGCACACAAACACTGAGCCACAGAGCTGATCAGGGCCTACGTGAGGCAAGCGAACAAAGAGTTAAAATGTCTTAAGTTTGTTTACAGTTAAGGGAAACAACTATTTATTATAAGTGCAATATGTTATGTTAGGCCACTATGTTTGTATCATTTGAACATTTTTTTTACTGAGTTATGTCATCCTGTTTTATGTTCTTGTGCTGTTTTAAGCGGTGCACTTTAATGTTTTCAGATCAATGACACTGGTTGTAGTTTTCCATACTCAGAATAGAGCTTTTCCATTTTATTTCTCAGGTTAGCAAAGTGGTAGTTATCTAGAATCAGTTATCTCAGTAATTAGCTACATACATTAATTGCAAGAATAGCAATATAGTCAGATGAAAAAAAGTCAAGTCAGTAAAACTAGTCCGACCTCGGCTATAGTTAATTGGGACCATTTTACTGCCAAACTACACAATACTCATACATATTTAACACCAAAGTAACCTCATACATTTTCTCTCTAAAACTACAATTGAGCTTTTTAAGAGGTTTTAGTCTAGCGGAGATGGAAACATTATGCTAGTCAGTTTGCATCTTGGACCCAGTGTTCCAATTTTAGTCTTTACTCTTGAATTTATAGGATAATGTAGTTAGGGACATGGAAGTCTGATACAACCACCTGTACAATTCAGATGAAACTAAATGTGAGGGGAAAAGGGTGGTGTACTTCCCACTTCTCTGTTTGTGAATGTGTGTATCTACTGTGTTTGAACTGTTCTTGAGTGCTTTTCACATTTGTGACACATAGGAAAACTTCCCTCTGTCAATGAAAAGGCATCTCATTCCACACTATCCCCATCATACTTGACCTAGGCTGTTTTTGATGTATGGTACACCTTGTTATTTGTACCCTTACCAATTAAAAACCATGATCCCACTACAACTGGAGTTGCTTTCATACATAGGAGTTTAACCTGACCTGCGCATCCAGCTTTTCAACCTGTTTGTGGTTTCTCCCTCTGAATAGGATCGCAATTTATACTGCTAATACTCGGCTGAAGAAGGGAGGTGTTGAAAGATGAGTCACATTAATGGCACTCGAAACCTCTAAGGCGTGTGATGGACTTCCACATAATTCACTGAGTTGAGTCAGACTTCATACACGTGAGCTCCAGTGCTGGCTTTAACTCGGGATGAGGATCTGGGCAAGGAATGCAGCTCATCCACCTTTAGAGCTGTTAAGACATAAGTATTAGCCACATTTCATACAGATGAAAAAAGCTATTAAAACTAGCATGGAAGAAGCCAACATCGCGATCACCATTCAGAACACCGTGCACTACACTGAGCTCCAAAGAACTTTAGGGTTGTAGAAATGATGACTACAGTCCATTACGCGGCCATTTGGAAGAGAGTCATTCTTGCAAAGGGAAAATGTGCATCTTGTAAAAAAAGTACCCTGTATTGCATACAAAGAACTAAAACTACTTAGATTCTGGTGTGGTTAGAAACAACACTGAGTAAAGCTTTCAACCAGAATATCTCAGTTCCTGCATTAGGTCAACCAAAGTCTGCAAGTACAATGCAAGTAAACATGACAATCACACTTGACTGTCACATGACTTCTCACACTTGAATCACATGATCAAAATACAAATGAGACATGACCCTCAGACATCAATTCTAAAAAAAAAAATGTAGTTCCGTGGTATGCTCCCACATATGTTCAACACAAACACTCATTTAAATTCATCCATTTTACAAAGAACATTGACACTGGACCAAAAGCATTCAAAACCACAAGAGGAATTTTTCTGAATGTCTTTTTTTAATTAACCCAACAAATTAAATAACAACATATAATACACAGTGTCTTTGATTATAATAAAGCCTATTATCAACATTATTTAAATACAGTATTTATTGTTAAGTTTGTAAGTACTCGGCAGCATTAACACAGTTGACCAATCGGATTCAAGTAAATGGACCCCCAAATCGACCCCCAAACAAACTCGTCATCAATAGCATTATCATCGTCATCATCATCTTCATCATCATCATCATTAAACATTGTATGCCGATATCAGTTCCTAGATGTCCGCCTAGCTCTTAGGGGGGCAATTACTCATCACAAGTCTTTTCCTCACTGCCTAGTAACACAATGTGCTTCTCATCTTGATGTGTTACACCCTTCTGCTGGTGGGTCGTATCCAAACCTGGGAAGGCACACAAAGAAACAAAGTGACCATGAACCAGAAAGTAAAGAAGCTGCAAATACTAAGAGGACTTAGATCACATTTCTTTTAATCAACATATTAAATCGTTCTCTTTCTCATTCTTGAGCAAGTGTATCAAGTTGTATGTGAACTTGGAGATGTATTTGACTTCACTGCCATTACCATTTCAGCATTTGTTCATTTAAAAACTTGCATGCACACAGCTACAGCAGAAAAATGCCTACAAAAAGCTGTGGTTTTCTAGTACCATCACTGCTAATAACACCCAAGAGGATATCTATCATCTATTTAGATGATAATAAAAACCGTAGTGGAAGAACAAACCTGCCATTACCTAATGACATGGAGGAAATCAAATAAAAACACTGAATGGCACCAGTGAATACCGAGGTTAGATCAGCATGTAAAACTTATTTCAAAAACGCCCGGAAAACACACCTATTTTTGTAATAAAAAAACACCACATCCGCTTGGAGCTAGTGGGTGGTGGAGAACTGTCCATGGGTGTTGATGGACTGCTGCAGCTTCTCCTCTTTGGCTCTTCTGCAGTGGCACAGCTGTGGGGGGCGACAATGTGATGGTCAACACAGGCCTTCTAAATCTTGCACATCCTCCAGAATATTAGTACTAAAATCTGAGTGTGGATTTACAGGGTAAGTAATAACTCTCAGTTTAAAGTTGATTTGGATATTTAAAAAAAAACACATAAATGCAACATTCCTATATCCACTATTCAACACAATGCTCAACTCAAAGTCACCCCCATCTCTCACACTGGGTCCCAGTATTTCCCCGCTTGAGCGTCCTGTACCGTTCTTTTCTCCATAAAGTTGGTTAGGAAGTCGTCAATCTCTGTCTTGCCCTCCAGGAAGCCCTCAGCCGTCTCCTCAGACTCCTCCTCCGCCTGGTGGGCCGCCACTTTCAGCCGCGCCTGCAGGGCACTCAAGCTGCAGCTCTGAGGGGAAGAGGAGCTCTCATGAACGCCCCAGTGTTGACCTAGAACCCCAGGCTCTGCTCCTAAGGCCCTATCCACTGAAAATGTTCTATTTATCTCTGCTCTAGGGGCACTTGATTAACCCGGGGTAGAATGTTTCGGGGTAGAACCCTCTTGTTTAAATCAGATGCCATTGATAGGCTGAGTCAGTTATATGCAGAGTAGGGAACGATGGAAACCATGCGGAGAGACTAGTAAGTCTCCACTATTCCAGGTCATCCTCTACATGCTCCACTCTCACTGACAATCGATGTCAACCGAGATCAACCTACATTCTGGATGGTTGAAAAGGTCGATGCTCTCGAGTCATTTTCTTGTTGACCACTCACATACAAAGTCCTCCAATGTTAGGGTACACGTATGGATTAAAAAAAAAAAAAAAAGAAAAAAGAATGCATGAGTGATTGCATGAGAAGAATATGTGTCCAGGTGGTTCATTCTGAGGGAAGAGGTTACATCTGACAATATTATTGTGACTGTGCCGGCAATCTTATTATTTACAGAATGCTAAACACAACTGTCTCGTGCATAGCAACTATGACTCAAATAATACCACACAGAGGTTGTCCATGCGTCATAAGCTTGACTAAAGAGAAGGAAAGTGGGGCCATAAAGTCACCAATTACTGACCTAGAGATGTGCTTTAGGTTATTGTCAACTCTGTACAGAAGAGAAGAGGATGTCTGCTCAGTAGTAAGCACACTGGTCTGAGAACAGCTAAAGAGGACTCACAGAGATGAGTGTGGATTGAAAAAAGGAGTAAGAGAAGCTCCATCTGTAGACGGAGGCCAGTGGAGGATCAGTATAATACTCTCTAGACAGAGCAAAATAACTTAAAGGAAAGACACGGTCTCAGCCACAACTGACACAAGAGACAAACTGACAATTGTGTCCTGTGTAGATCAGATGCATGGTTTGACTAAACAGGAAGAAAAGATGTGCTGATAGAACTGGAAACCAAATACAACACCTCATCGTCGCAAACTGTAGTAGTGATGGGGATTAATCATGAAACTATGAGGTAATATGCTTCTTCAGCTAGGGTTAGGGTTAGGGGTTATGGTTATGGTTAGGGTTAGAGCTTACCTCACTCAGCTCATGTTGTCTCTGCATCTTTGTTTCAAAATTGGACTTCATCTGGGTGAGTTGTTCGTACTGAGCAGACCAAAAACAAACACACTAAATAAATATTTGCAGTCCAGCTAGGACAAATCCAAAACCCTATGGCGTTTTAGCTGATGCAACTACAAAGTACAAAACTGTTTCCAGACAGCTGGATGACAAGAGAAGCCTGCCTCAAATGCAACTCTGAAAAGGGGTTTACCTTAAACAGCATCTCTTGTCTCTTCCCCTCCAGCTGGGGCTCTAGCTGTAGGTTTTTCTCTAATTAAAGGAAGAAGGGAAAAGATGAATCTCTTTTGTTAAATCAGTAATGAATCAACCACAAGAAGAGAGGCATATACACATTATATTATTTAGTATTGCTGCCTTGGACCCTAGTGTTTGGTGACTGCCAAACTGTTACCCATTCAGCAACTGTCAAAGAGGTAGAAGCCACACGTCACTGTGTATGTTTGGACGTATCTGCAAACAGGTTGTTTTGGTGCTGCTTGTACTCACTGGCCATTGCCACAATATTGTTGACCAGGTCCTCCTTATCGCTGGTGACCTGTTTGAGCTGGGGCAGAGACACGAAGAACTCCAGCAGAACATCCTCCTTGTCACTCATGTCCTTCAGCTGAGGCAAACTAGGAGACGTGGACAATCAATCAGTCAATTAATACAGCTGCTCAAACAATGGCAAACGTTTCCCAGAACAGGCAAGTGGAAAACTCTATTTCAAGGAAAGGGTTTCTGTCAATTCCCGTCATATTCATTTTTACCTCATATCTGTCAGTTCTGAAAATAACTCCGGGATCTCAGGCATCTTGTACATGTGTCCGTTCATCCCAACCTAAACCAAGCAAAAAAAAAAAGAAAAAAAAAGAGAGGTCAAAGGTCAAGGCCTGAGCATTTAAAAGAGTGTATTATCCTGGTCCACAAACAACCAGGCAAATGCAATGTAACATGTTCCATGGTAGAGGCGTTTTTGTTCCCATGCTGCCTCCATACCTGCGAGTCGGTGGTGGGCACGGGCAGTGGCAGGTCTGTGATGAGGCCGTATGCCGGTGCGGCGGGGCGGGCGGGGCCCATGGGGCGCTGGCTGTCTTGCGGGGGGAAGGTGGGGACGAAGTGGAAGCTCTGGGGAGAGTATGGGGGCATGCCAGATGGCTTGTACATGCTGAATGAGGGATGGAAACAAGGAAGTGAATGTGTCAGTGTGAAATGGTGACATTGATTTTGTAATTAATGTAATTGTTATTAGGGGTGTCAGCTGGTTTCTTGTCCTTGTCAGGTAGCATGTCCTATTCAGTCAAAACACAATGGTCTTTAAAACATTGGGTACAAAAGTACTGCTTTAGTTTCCGTACGGTTGGTAGACAGTCATGATCCATGTTCACTATATGCCCGAACATTTCCTCCTAGCAAAAAGAGCTCTTGAATGCTTCGTTGTAGATTTTCTCCCCGAAAAAACAAAAGACTTCACTTGACATTGGTAGACACTTATGTTTGCTAGCCCACGGGGAGAAAGTGAACCTATGCATGCAGGAAAGTGAGCTAGTGCACAATTATTTGAATTCCATAGTTGCCGATCTAGATCAGCTGCCATGTTCTGCTGAAGTAACAATGCCTCATGTGACGCTGGTCTCTTATTATCACAAGGTCTCGAGTAAGTACTGGCTGAGTGCACTGGTTAAGGTAACTACACGCCTGAGGCATCATTAAAAGTTTAACAGTATGACATTACAGCCAGATGAGTAGTATTTATCAAATGGTTTTCAGTATCAGGGCACTTAACATTTGCATTTTTGCACTGGGCATGTATTGGAGGCTAAACTATGACAGTGATTAGGAAATTAATGTTGAATTCACTGATTACAGAAGTCTAATAAAGCCACAAATATTATTTTAGTAAGTGACTAAAACAGGTTAAAAGAAGTGACAAGCATAAACAGCTACCAGTTACTCACAAAGGAAATCCTGTGGTGCCAGACATGAGAACTGGTGGGCTCTTCCAGAACTCATCCAAGATGCTCTGGATAACCTTCCCCAGATCAGAGTGCATCCCGAACTACACACATCATGGAAAAGGGGTAGAGAGAGAATGAGGTCAAACATTTCCAGGAAAATATGTCATTATATCGTCATCATCATCATTATTTATTCAGGGAGAATTGACTGAGCACAGGGCTCTTTTGCAGCAATGCCCTGATTGAGGGTACATAATACAGATGAACAATAAATAAACAAACCATAACAAAACAAAACAGACAATATATATAAATACTAATTCACCAAGAGTACTAATATTAATACAGAAAATAGGTCATGGTACTTTAGCACCATTTCAAACTGTTACAAGTATACTCAGGCCTCTACCATGTAAGCATGTGTGACTGGGTAATAGTGATGTTGGGGAACCCCACTTGCTCAAGTATGAACTATGACTGCACCAACCTCAGAATGAAACTTTTCAACATGAATAAAAATCCAAATGTGTTCTGACTTTCGGTTTCATCAGCGACCGACTCTAGCACTTACTAACCCACCCTCATATGCAGCACTGTAGACTATTTTAGTCTATCTTTCTCTGGGCACGGCACAGCTTCTCAACAGACATACCCCCCATACTATGCCTCCATGTTTGGTACTATCCCTCATGTACATAGTGGAAGTGGAGTACCTACTGACGTTGTCTGTTTAAGGAACATATTACTATTTGTGCTCACTCCCCCTGTGATTACAGCTATACCCGCAGTAAGGTTGAGAGATGGGTACTCACGTTGGTGAGGAGTGGGCTAGTGATGACTGTGCCATTGTTGCTGTCTACTAAGTGATGACCCACAGGTGGGTAGACACTCACCACCGGCTTCTCTTGAGGGAACTGGGGTGGAAGCAATCTGTGGATAGAAGAGATGGCAATGTGGCAGGGATCTACAGTTGACTACAATTTCCAATCAAATATCTATGTGCCCAAACAACATAGAAAGACAGCCTGACAATGATCTGGTCCCAAACTCACATGTTGACGCTGATGGTCGAGTTGTTGACTGTGAAAGGAATTCTGTATTCCACATCTTTCTGAATCTCTGTGATACTACATAAAGAAGAAGAACTGCATTACCACTTAATCAAATAACATGAAGGGGTGTCAGCAACCAAGTTTATATCCATACACCACGACATTGCCGACAAATCTAATTCTGAGCAGGCCTCTCGCTGTTTACAAGATTCGCCAGCTAGGCAAGCTACGGATTCCGCACGCCATCAACAGTTGTTGTGCAATCCTCTTTGTACACTACAGAGCTAACAGCACTGCGAGGTACAGAGATTCAAGAGGCCTGTCTGGGATATTGTGTAAACAATGCATGTTACGTTACCTAGTTAGCTAGCTAATACTTTAATCTGACCCCCTGGCATGACAATCAAGACAAGGAGACACAATATCGACAACACAGAGAGCTATCGCTAGAATTAACGACCTACGTTAAGTAACACAAACCTGATAATACAGTGTGAACTACAATCGCTTGATTAAAATGACTTACTTCGCGTGGGCAGTTTTGAGTGACTCGATTTGCCTCTGTCTCTGTTGTTGTAAACTGTTGAGAGGTGGGATTGGTCCAGAGCCCTTTGACAAAGGGAAAATCCAGTTCATCCTCTTCAGGCTGGGCAGAAACAGATCGTGCTTTCTAAGTAATTTAAGTTACTAGGTATATCACTGGTCAGTCTAACTGAAAACTGACCACACATGAAGGTGAATTTACGAAATTAAGCCCGATATATCGACGCTGTCGGCTGCCTTCCACCTTAGCATAAACGCTAATGTTAGTCAGCTTACTCTATGTAACGTAAGACTTCAGAGCTAGCAAAAAGGCTAGCTAGCTAGCTCATCAGCCAGCCTCGAAAAGCTAAGTACCATCTAAGAGGCTACCAGTATTATGTCCGGCGACATATCTTGACTCAAATTAAGATAATTAGTCTTATATCCCTTGGAGAAACCACGTGTCCCAAAATTGCGCTATCATGTGTGGCAGCTAGCTAGCTTGCTGTGGTTAGCTAAACTTGCCCCTACAACACAGACGAAGCTTGCTTTCAGGAAAGACAACAACCACCATATGAGAGGGGAGGGAAGAAGCTACGTTGGAGCGACGTCAACATACGTATGCTAATCTAACAACCTGCGGACGTGTGTTTGAACGTCGAAGGAATTAATTCACGCGAGACATAAATATGTTCACACATAGTAGGCCTAAAACTACTTGACATTACTTAAACAAGAAAAAAAGCGTGGGTGGGGGGATTTATATATATATAATTTTAATTTTAATTGTAAGCATAGACTATAATCCCATTCCATTCTAATGGAATCAAAGTCCCAGGTACATCTCAAAAACACAACGAGCTATTGTTCTATTGTAAAGACTACTATTCTCTGATTATTTAACGTGAGTTACACCTAATTTAATATGGCTAGAGTTCTTCATGCCAGGACCATTTTCATTGTCACAAAACAATTGCAGACTGAGTCTGTCATGGCTGTGGTTAGTCCCATACAAGCTATATAACACTTCTGTACAGTCTAATCAGTCCTCATACTCTTCACTTTATTGGCATTGATTTGGGAACGTCTCAACAGATAAAACGGTCCCATCTTTCAAAACAGTCTATCACCACATATGAGGGATTTCTCCTATACATTGCACACTGAAGTTTGCAAAACTGTTGGGTTTCCACTTCTCAGAATATTCGTCCGACTTCTCAGGCCCCTGATCGCGTGCTTTAGTAGTACATCTGCTATCATACATTCATTACTAACCATTCTGATCATGTTCCTCTCCTCCTATGATCATAAGGTGGGTTTCCATTCAGCTCGTTCGCATTAGCTATAGCCTACGCATTCACGGTGATTCGCACAAACCAAATGCGCATCAGCGACCGTTTCAACCTGAGTCCTGAGTTTTGTGTAGGCTATAATGGACGCCCTCCTCTCCGCAGTCAGAATTATCAATGCTGTAGCTATTGAGCTATTTACTTTAATAGCTGCTAGAAGGAGAAGGCGTGGAATGATTTTACATATTTTACGCACTCAGATAGCAGCGAATTCCATACCCATACAGACCTCCGTACATCTGGGAACGAGCGCGGGCTAGGGAGTTTTTTTATTTGGTGAATGCCCACTTCACTGATCAGCTGTGGGTGGAAAACTTCAGGCTAACCAGGTCAGCATTCTAAGAATTGGCGCCAACTGATAGGCCCTGCTGTGTCGCCTGCAAGTGTTTGCTGCCGAAAGCCTGTCCCCACAGACGAGCGCATTGCTATAACGCTTTATAAACTCGCAACATGCGCAGAATACCGGGTTGCGTAAGCAAGACTACTGGCCATAGATGTATGTATGCAGTATGCTTTGCCATCCGTGAACAAGCCAAACAACATACAAAGTTACCCGACCTTGGGATTGCTGACCGCAACAACCGCGCACACCATGTCCCGCAGGTGTTTGGTGCACTGGATGGAACTCACGTTCCCATACTTCCCCCAGCAGCAGGCTATCGGGATTTAATCAACCTTAAAGTATGGCTTAGTATCATTCTTCAAGCCCTTGTTGATGATAAATTGATATTTAGAGATTTCTGTGTTGGAACACCCGGTAGCGCGCACGATGCTGCTGTTTTCGCCTCCTCTTGGCTTTTCAGGTAGGCTAAAGGTTTTGGAAACATTTGTTTAATTTGATATGATAGTAGTAGGCTAATAATAATTATAATGATAACCTAATAATAAAGGTAATACAGTTAAACGATATACCTTCAAAGTTTGCACGTAAATCAAGTTCATCGGTTAGCCTACAATAAACTAGGAGTCCATGGGCAATGAGGGGAAACAACACACAGAAACCATATATATATTATTTATATTATTATACTAGTATATAACAGCAACTGCATATGCTGCATGAGATGTGGTGTATTAGCTGGTAGTCTGAGAAGCAACAGAGGAACATCACATTCGGGGCAGCCAGCAGCACGGTTGTCTTTCACTGCAACAGGACGTAGCCTACAGTCCAACTCCGAACATAAACATAAACATAAACACAAATGACGCGATTCACTCTAATAAACTGTTTCCATCTACGTTAAGCGCATTAACTCAATTCGAATAACTAGTTAAAACCACCTCCATCTGGCGAATCGAATTTCTATGCGCACTGGGGAAGTTAGTGCGCATCGCACGCGTTTCCAACCAGAATTATTTATTGGCATGATATGCGCGTTAAAACATGGGATGGAAACCCACCTAAGTATATATTACACTAAAGACGCTGAAACAGTTGGCAATAATGTGCTCTCGTGAAACTACTGATATTAGACAATCATTACCAACCACTCTGATCATGTCCCTCTCCTCCTAGGATCAAAGACCACTAGGATCGTTCATCAATGACAGAAATCTCATGGAATAATCCAAAAGTCTCTATCCGATTCGCGCTCAGAGAAGAACATCGCAGCTCGTCATCGTGGGTAGCGAGACACATCACTTTCGAAACGCATTTCAAAGTCAATAACTATAGAAATGATCCCTGAAAGTATAGTCTTAACCTCATCAAACTTCGCTGGACTATAGTGTCTCGTGTACCTACATTTCACAGTGACGGTTATGCTGAAAACTGATGCGGGGGAGGGGTTTCTCTTTGTGCCATAAGCAAAGTTTCATTTCGAATTGACTCTGTTAGGTATATGCCAAACAGTAGCGGTGGCGAAATGAAGCTTCATGAAACCTTGACGCTTTCCAGCCAGATGTGTTCAAAAGTGGTTCATTTCTCGAGGATTCGAAAGCACTCTACTGACCCCTGCTGGTCAATGGTTCAATACATTGTACACAAACAAAAGTATGGTGAAAAAATATATTATTTAGTTACAAGATGTTTTGCTCAATGTAATTCCATAATGAAATTTAAACTGTTCATTTGATCTAGCCATCAGCCTTGATTCCAAACAAATAGTGAATATTTGACAATAGTTGCAGCAGGTGACGTTGTCACTCAACATGCGAATGATCCAAGTTCGATTCCCGAAGGCTACGAGCTTTAATACGACTCTTTGGATAAAAGCGTTTGCTAATTACCTGTATCGTCACCTATATGTCATTCAGACATTGTAGAACAGAGGGCAGTTTAAGTGCTTTTGGATATCTGTTTAGTAGGGCATCAATAAGGTTTTTCAGACTGAAAAGGGGTGAGAGTGATTTGTTAAACTGGACAGGGGGCAGTGATTGTGCTTGTGTGACATGAGGGGAAAATACTATTTCAGGTTTTTTACGAGATAGATTTGGGAATTGAGATATTTTACTGTCGCAGATTCCTGCCAAAAGTGAAGCAGCGGACTCAAACGATGCTTCAGATGTCACCACTGATTTCCGTGTGGAAGTGCATCATGTCAGCAAGATACGTTCGAAAGCTGTATGACGGAGGTCGCTGAAATAGGTGACAACTCTGTGCTATCGTGACTATCTGATATTTGACAATCATTACTAACCACTCTGATCATGTTCCTCTCCTCCTAGGGTCAAAGACCACTAGGAACGTTCATCAATGACAGAAATCTCATGGAATAATCCAAAAATCTCTATCCGATTCACGCTCAGAGAAGAACACCGCAGCTCATCATCGTGGGTAGCGAGACACATCACTTTCGAAACGCATTTCAAAGTCAATAACTATAGAAATGATCCCTGAAAGTATAGTCTCATTTTCTTCAACGTTCTCTGGACGATAGTTTCTCATGTACCTACATTTCACAGTGACGGTTGTGCTGACACCAATAACTCCGATGCAGGGTGAAGGATTTTTCTCTGTGCGATGTCAAAATCCTTGCTTAAAAATTACTCTACTATCTTAATTATATGCCAAACAGTTTCAACTCTGTACATATTTGTAATGAAGACACGGAGCACACCCTTCCCCTATACTGAAATACCTACACTGGCTCCCAGTAACTTACAGGATTGACTTTAAAGCACTGCTGGTTGTTTTCAAGTCACTTAATGGGATAGGGCCAAAGGATCTATCTGACATGTTTCGGCAGTACGTACCACTCAGATCTCTCAGATCGCAGAATAAATTTATATTAGTAAAACCCACTGTCCAAACTAAACAGGGTGAAGCAGCACTCGGCCACTATGCGGTTCACCTCTGGAACCGACTTCCAGAAGACATTAAAAAACGGTTTTAAATCTAGACTAAAGACCAAACTTTTCTCAGATGCCTTCTGCTAACTGCCTATGAAGTGCTTCGAGAGGCTGGTCCTGGCTCATCTCAAAATATGTCTACCACCCACACTGGACCCCCTCCAATTCGCCTACCGCCAGAATAGGAGCACGGAGGATGCCATCTCCACGGCACTACACTCTGCCCTTTCCCACGTGGACAACAGTAACACCTACGCGAGACTGCTGTTCATAGACTTCAGCTCTGCATTTAACACCATAATCCCCTCCAAACTGATCACAAAACTCAGTGATCTGGGCATCAACACCTCCCTCAGTAACTGGATTCTGGACTTCCTAACCAACAGAACCCAGTCTGGCAGGTTAGGTTAGACAACAACACCTCCTCAACCCTCATCCTGAACACTGTTGTCCCACAGGGCTGCGTGCTGAGCCCTCTCCTCTACTCCCTCTTCACCTACGACTGCACAGCTGTACATGGTTCTAATACCATTGTAAAGTTTGCAGACAACACAATGGTGATTGGCCTCATCAGCAACAACGATGAGTCGGCCTACAGGGAGGAGGTTCAGCACCTGGCAGAGTGGTGTGCCAACAACAACCTGGCTCTCAACACCATGAAAACCAAAGAGATAATTGTGGACTTCAGGAGGACCAAAGGTGGCGCACACACCCCGATCTGTATCAACGGGATGGAGGTGGAGCGTGTCGCCAGCTTTAAATTCCTGGGTGTCCACATCTCCGAGGACCTCTCCTGGACCCTCAACACCTCAACCTTAGTCAAGAAGGCTCACCAGCGTCTCTTCTTCCTGAGGAGATTGAAGAAGGCCCATCTGTCTCCTCAGATTCTGGTGAACTTCTACTGCTGCACCATTGAGAGCATCCTCACCAACTGCATCTCAGTCTGGTATGGCAGCTGCGGACCGCAAAACACTCCAGAGGGTAGTGAAAACTGCCCCACTCCCCACCATCGAGGCTGTCCAGCGCAAAAGATGTCTGCGGAAGGCGCGCAGCATCGAGAAGGACACCTCCCATCCCAACCACAGACTGTTTGCCCTCCTCCCCTCAGGGAGGCGCTACAGGGCCCTCCGTTCCTGGACCAGCAGGCTCAGGAACAGCTTCTTCCCTGCGTCTGTCACACTGCTGAACTCTGCACCACGGTGATAGCCCCCCCTGGCTGCCCCCTCACACTCCTTCCTACAGTGACTGTACCCCCCCCCCCTACCCTGGCCTGACTGCCACACACCTCCCTCCAGCCACTGAACAGTTGCACTAAAATTGTTCATTTGTCTATATCTATTTATTTAAAATTGTTGTCCATATCCATATTCATCGTATTTATATCTTATCATATCTCCTACCTCATTTATAACTTTATAACTTCTACTGCCACCTTCACCTGTACCTCACCTGCACTTTACATATATCTATATCACATCTGCACTAATCACCATTATTGCTGCTCATGTTCTTACTGTTCATACCACTTATATCTTATATCATACTGGATATATCCTATTTATCTATATTTATACTACCATCATGCACATACTCTGCACTCTTCTGCTTTGCACTTCTCGTTAGATGCTAACTGTGAATCGTTGCCTCAGTACTTGTACTCTGTGCAATGACAATAAAGTTGAATCTAATCTAATCTACAGTTCCTTCGAAGCATTATTGCTTACTGTAGTAGAGTATTGATTTTTATAATTATTTTTTATGCTTTTATTTCCTATCTTTTACTGTTTTTATGCCTTAATGTTCTCATGCTTTTATTTCCTATAATTTACTGTTTTATGATCATGTACTGACCTTTTGCTTTTATTTACGTGAAGCACATTGTATTGCCATTGTGTATTTATGTATGTGAAGCACATTGAATTACCACGGTGTATGTATTATACTATATAAATAAACTTGCCTTGCCTTCAGTAATCACGTACGCTAAATAAATTCGAAAGATACAGGATCAAAAACGCAGAGACACCTAGCCAACACGTGTTCTCGTGAAACTACTGATATTAGACAACCATTACCAACCACTCTGATCATGTCCCTCTCCTCCTAGGATCAAAGATCACTAGGAACGTTCATCAATGACAGAAATCTTATGGAATAATCCAAAAATCTCTATCCGATTCGCGCTCAGAGAAGAACACCGCAGCTCGTCATCGTGGGTAGCGAGACACATCACTTTCGAAACGCATTTCAAAGTCAATAACTATAGAAATGATCCCTGAAAGTATAGTCTTAACCTCTTCAAAGTTCGCTGGACTATACTGTCTCGTGTACCTACATTTCACAGTGACGGTTGTGCTGAAAACTGATGCGGGGGAGGGGTTTCTCTTTGTGCCATAAGCAAAGTTTCATTTCGAATTTACTCTCCTATGTTAAGTATATGCCAAACAGTAGCGGTGGCGAAATGAAGCTTCATGAAACCTTGAAGCTTTCCAGCCAGATGTGTTCAAAAGTGGTTCATTTCTCGAGGCTTCGAAAGCACTCTACTGACACCTGCTGGTCAATGGTTCAATACATTGTATACAAACAAAAGTATGGTGAAAAAAATATATTATTTAGTTACAAGATGTTTTGCTCAATGTAATTCCATAATGAAATTTAAACTGTTCATTTGATCTAGCCATCAGCCTTGATTCCAAACAAATAGTGAATATTTGACAGTAGTTGCAGCAGGTGGCTTTGTCACTCAGCATGCGAATGATCCAAGTTCGATTCCCGAAGGCTAGCTTTAATACGACTCTTTGGACAAAAGCGTTTTCTAATTACCTGTATCGTCACCTATATGTCATTCAGACATTATAGAACAGAGGGCAGTTTAAGTGCTTTTGGATATCTGTTTAGTAGGGCATCAATGGGGTTTTTCGACTGGAGAAAAGGGGGTGAGAGTGATTTGTTAAAGTAACACTATGCAACAATTTGACACTTTTTGAGGTATGGTTTTATAGGCAACTGGTTTTGGTACCATCCTCAAATTCACTTTGATAGCATATAGTCATGTGAAGGACAGATAAACACCTCAGTCTTCCCCACTAGCCATCCAAGATATGCCTTATGTAGTTATGTGTAACGGGCTGGAACCCCCTGCAAAAATGGAAGAAAAGCTTTCACACGCATGACATTCGCAGCTATACTGCCAAGACACCAGTTAGTGTGTTGGCAAGCTTCTATCAGTGTCAACTGGGCTGTTGGTGGTGTTTGCAAGGTTTTTGCATGCCTTTTAGGTAGTTAGCTTACTAGTTTTGGAACAGAACTCCGTATTGCTGCTTTAAACTGGACAGGGGGCAGTGATTGTGCTTGTGTGACATGAGGGGAAAATACTATTTCGGTTTTTTTACGAGATAGATTTGGGAATTGAGTTATCTTACAGTCGAAGATTCCTGCCAAAAGTGAAGCAGCGGACTCAAACAATGCTTCAGTGCATCATGTCAGCTAGATACGTTCGAAAGTTGTATGACGGAGGTCGCTGAAGTAGTTGAGAACTATCTGCTATCGTGACTATCTGATATTAAACAATCATTACTAACCACTCTGATCATGTTCCTCTCCTCCTAGGATCAAAGACCACTAGGAACGTTCATCAATGACAGAAATCTCATGGAATAATCCAAAAATCTCTATCCGATTCACGCTCAAAGAAGAACACCGCAGCTCATCATCGTGGGTAGCGAGACACATCACTTTCGAAACGCATTTCAAAGTCAATAACTATAGAAATGATCCCTGAAAGTATAGTCTTAACTTCTTCAACGTTCTCTGGACGATAGTTTCTCATGTACCTACATTTCACAGTGACGGTTGTCCTGACACCGATGGCTTCAATACAGGGGGAAGGATTCTGCTCTCTGCGACGACATTACTCACCTAACGTAATTGTATGTTTAACAGGTCCGGTTTTGTACATACTCGTATTAAAACACGGAGCACACTCTTCCTAAGTTACGCACGCTGAATAGACTGGAAAGATCAATGACTATAAACAGTGTTTTAATTGACAACTGCGTTCTGTCGTGACTCTACTAATATTGAACAAGTATTACTAACCACTCTGATCATGTTCCTCTCCTCCTAGGATCAAAGACCACTAGGAACGTTCATCAATGAGAGAAATCTCATGGAATAATCCAAAAATCTCTATCCGATTCACGCTCAAAGAAGAACACCGCAGCTCATCATCGTGGGTAGCGAGACACATCACTTTCGAAACGCATTTCAAAGTCAATAACTATAGAAATGATCCCTGAAAGTATAGTCTTAACTTTTTCAATGTTCTCTGGACAATAGTGTCTCATGTACATACATTTCACAGTGACGGTTGTCCTGACACCGACGGCTTCGATTCAGGGGGAGGGTTTTTCTCTCTATAACGACATTACTCACCTAACCTAATATATGCTAAAAAAAAGTCCAGCTTTGCACATACTCGTAATAAAACACGGAGCCCTTCTAAAGTCACGTACGCTGAAATAATTCGAAAGATCCATGACTGTTGAAGATGAATTAGTTGAGAACTGCGTTCTGTCGTGATCCCACTAATATTATACAGTCATTACTAACCACTCTGATCATGTTCCTCTCCTCCTAGGATCAAAGACCACTAGGAACGTTCATCAATGACAGAAATCTCATGGAAGAATCCAAAAATCTCTATCCGATTCACGCTCAAAGAAGAACATCGCAGCTCATCATCGTGGGTAGCGAGACACATCACTTTCGAAACGCATTTCAAAGTCAATAACTATAGAAATGATCCCTGAAAGTATAGTCTTAACTTCCTCAACGTTCTCTGGACGATAGTGTCTCATGTACATACATTTCACTGTGACGGTTGTGCTGACACCGATGACTCTGACAAGGGGGAAGGGTTTTTCTTCTTTAGTATATGCCAGTTTCATTTATTATATAACAGTTTCAATTTTGTACAACTATTTGAACTAACGAAGCACGACCATATACACCTTTTAAATCCTTCCAGAAAAATACATTAAGAAAAAATATGACTGAGGCACCGGAGATGACCTCGATTAGATGAGAAAAACAACACCACTATTTAAATTGACATATTCTTTTGAACCGATTCTTAACTGTTCTTGGGTGCATATGTATTCGTTCTGGCTGGTGTTTCGACATTTTAATCGCTTTCAGTGGCAATACTAAGCAATTTTACATTAAAATGTCTTACCCATAATGCAACACTGTATACGAGTTTTAAATACGTTTCTTTGACTGTATTTTACTTTCATGTCACATGCATTACGCTCCTCAGTCCCAGACCAGGTCTTAGGAAACGTTGCATTGTTTTATTTTTTCATAATTTCCGAACCACTAACTTGTTAGCCCTTAGAAAACAGACAGGTTAATCCCAGTGAGTCCATTTCCTGTGTGCACCCTCAATTTCTGCCTAGACAGAAACAACCGCCTCGAACAATGTGCTCCATCGTGTTGCTGGGTACAGAACACCTGTATTTCAAACAAATACTTTCATCAGAAATATTAAAGAACTAAAGAACCGGTGTAGGTTATTGGTGGAATATCCATACGAATTACTTCCGGATTATAAATAAACCACAAGCCGCGATCAAGTTAAAACATACAGATTTGCCATCGTTCAATGGATTTTTGCATGTCAGTCTGTCACACAAACTTAATAGGCTGCTAACCTAGATGGCCTATTTACGAGTCTACTCATGAAGCGCATCTTAGTAACGAGCTAGATTTTAACATATGCCCAACTCTTTAAACCATCTACATGATCATGATGTTCATAACTAATGTCATATGCAAGCCTTTTAATGTTTACTTTTTGCTGGGCAATCTTTGTCACTCTTACTATTAAATGGTTCATATTGTTCATTGCAGATTGCAGATTTGAAGCCTATATAAATCAAATGCACTAAATATGTGTGTCGTTACTTGTAGGCTATGGAAGTTTAATAATGCCTTTAGTCCTGCAAAATGGCATATTGAATTGAATAAAAATACATCACATTATTTGAACTGAATAAAAAGACACCACAATAATAATTCTGCTGCATTTTCAACCTAATACAAATAAAACATAATAACAATAATTACAGAAATAACAATACTTTATTTCTGCACTGTAATTCATCTTGGTTTTATATGTCACACACACAACACAACACAACACAACACAATTCCAGTATTCAAAATTCAATGCAAAAATATTCACCATCCAAAAATACAGTTCCAAAATATTCAGTTGTTAAACTACCATCTTCATTATTCAGGGGGTAATAGTTAACCCACTATTTATCACCCTAACAAATTCCATCTGCTAATTTTCAGTCTTGATCATTCGCCTTCCAGGTATCTGGAAGTTCAGGGGTCCAACTCGCCTTTTGCCGCCCGATCCGTTCTTGCTGCCCGATCCGAATTTATCATCTTCTACGACACTGTCCGCTTCATTCCATTTTTTTTTTTTGCAGGGAAAGGCAGGTAGCCTAAACCAGAGTTTTCGAAAAACACTAGATAAAATGCCCAGGCCTAACTTGCAGCTCATGATGAAACAAAAAAGGAAGCACTCCAAGCGGCCTTGTGTCACCATATTCCTTTTATTTCTGAATTGATGCCCACCTCATTTTAGTAAAACATAACATGTTTTTATGTTGGCTGATATCGGACTGGCCGTACAATGTCGTACAATGTCGAACAACTTATGCTTGCAATGTGTTATACATGGTTCAAACACTGTATAATGTTTACACATTTACATTTACACAAACGGGGCAGGAATATGCTGTGATTCCAAGTGCAGAGTACAGAAGCATGTGCAGAGCGGACTGGGCAGCTGGTGCTAATCGAGTAGCAACAGGGCCTAGGCTACACCTTTAATTGTAGGGGCAAGATACTTATACTTAATGGTATTGCATGTCTATGACAGCAAAAGGGGTGATTCCAGTCAGCACCAAGGGGCATGTCATCAATGTGAAACATTTATATAGAATATAAAATATATTTCTCATGTATATTAAACAATGAGTGTCATTTTTGATCATGATGCTAACAGGCTGTTAGGATATTTTTGATAGTCAGCTAGTTATGGAGTACAGACAACATTGGGAATAGCTAATGTTACCTAACATAATTGCTAACTTAGTTGGTTTAAAGTTAATGTTATGTTTGCTACTCCACATTAGCTCTGTATTTGCATTAGCTAACATTGCAGCTCTGACTTTTTTGTCCAAGATACAAGATAAGGCACTTTTCCACTGCAGGAGCTTGGGGCACTTCTTAGGTGGCACAAATGTTTAGAGTAATCGGCCGTTTCAGACTTTTTATTTTTTCTACAGTGGTGCAGAAAGTGACAAAATAATGTTTATATTTCTCCAGTGGTAGCATCAACATAGGCAGTTGAACCAGACATTTTCTAGATAACTTAAGGTCAACTCAACAGTTGAATTTTACTATGTTGCTTATACGTGATCACTATGAAAATGACTAGCACCACTATTATTAATAATACAGTTTAAAGTAAAGTTAATAAAGTTTTGCTGTATTTTGGCTTTTCAGCCACACGACATCAGTGATTTTCGGGCCCTGAAAACTTTGAAAACAGGTTCCAGAGACCCCCTGGATGGAACTGGATGGAACTGAATTGCACCTGCACTTCAGTACATGTCTTCTTTCTCTCTCTTTCTTTACTTTTACAGTACAAATACAATAGGCCCATGTGGTAATCCATTCCAGAGTAGAACATTTGTAAAGATTACCACCATTCAAGCCACATAGATTGTCAACTACACATGTGAAAGCCAAGCTTTTCCTCAGGTTGCTCCACGGCAACGGAAGACGCTATAATTCTAATGTAATATCTAATATTACAAAGAAAGCCGTTATAATGCATTTCAGAGCTTCACAGTAGCCGTGCAGCAGGGAAGTGGAAAAGTATACATCACAACATTTGTTTATTGAAATGTGGCTTCAATGAGCACAGTGGTGTCAAAGCAAAAGGGCATTGTAAGCCAATGAATGTAGTAAGCACAACACACACACATACATCTGCACAGTGAGTTGTAGCCTGATTTATTGTTTCTATTAGTTTCTTAAAAGACAATATTAAACTTTTTGAATTGGTTTCAAGAAGATGAGGAGAGCTTCAGAGAAACATTTCAAAAAGTACATTTACATTACCAAAGCGACGTACAAGGGAGAGAATAGTCAAGCTACGAGCAATGACTAAGTAAGTATGTACAGTGTCTTTTCTGTAGTTTCTGAAAAAAATAACATAATTCTTTACTTGAGCACTTTGCAAGTGTAGAAGAGGAAAAAGGAAATCCCATGAGTCCAATGAGAAATCATCACCACCCTAAAGAAAACCCATGTAAACCTTAACTCCAAGTGTAATATTCAACACCTATGCAAAAAAAAAGGGAAATGTCTGGAATTAAACACGTTAAAACACATCACCTGACCATCTGAACTGTTATTCAGGAGGTCTCTGAAACATTATTAACCACATCAAGTCAGGACCGATTTGAGTCTAGACCGGTGCACCTAAAGTTATTTTCAGCTAAGTCATTTCCAGGTCTGGAACAGTTTTCCCTTAGCCATGCATATGTGAATACAGCCTCCACACTAGAGGAAGTTTGATTGGAGATTTTGATCTAAAGTCTTTCATTGGCCAAGCAATTAAATTCTTTGCCTTACTCACTGTCCCTGATATACTTTTATCACGGGTTGATAGACTTGCGAGAGACTGAGGCGATCCACCCTGGGGTAAGTTGTTTTGGTTTGATCCACTTTGAGGAGATCCACCCTGGGGAAAGTTGTTTTGGTTTGATCCACTTTGAGGAGATCCACCCTGGGGAAAGTTGTTTTGGTTTGATCCACTTTGAGGAGATCCACCCTGGGGAAAGTTGTTTTGGTTTGATCCACTTTGAGGAGATCCACCCTGGGGCAAGTTGTTTTGGTTTGATCCACTTTGAGGAGATCCATTTTGAGATGGTCCTTGATTTCCTGCCTGGCTAGCACGTCCATTTTGCAATGATTGCAACCAACTGGACTGATCAAATTCACCATTTCTGGGCATAGGGATGGGAGAGGCAGGATTAGCCATCATACGTTTCAATGGTTTGTTCGATGTTTGCCCTGTATTGTTTTGATTTGGTTTCCTCTCAGGCTTGATGGGTTGTAAACGCCTCCCATGGACCACTGTAGCTTTTATTTCTGCTCTCATAATAGCAGTTTTCAAAATATCCAGGTAGCGTCTTTGAGCCTCAGTGAGAGCTGTGCTGCCAGAGTTTTGGGGTGACTCCTTGCCTCCCCTTGGCATGTAGATCATCAGGGACTCGCCACGATACACAAAAGGACGGGTGGATCTTGTGGTTTGAGGTGTTGTGGTGCTGACGTAAGCTGTGGGAGGCTCTGTGGTAGCTGACAAAGTTGCCAGGGAGAGTGGGGCTTCTTTGGTGGTTAATTCATGAATCTCACATCCACTGCTTCTTTCCTCACTCTCAACGTCCATTTCAGAGCTTTCAAGAAATGGGGGACTGGCGTCCACTTGCTGCTGGTGGACTGCTGAAAACAGTAATGCAATTCATTTTTTTTGTGTGCAAATACAGGGCATTTTACATGTTAAAACAAATGAGACAGGTTTTTTTCTGTAGCATAGAAAAGTAATTGCTGAAGGTAATACATTTAAGTTAAGTTAAACATTTTGAATTATAGGCTACACAACAACAAACAACTACAAAGACAACAAAAACGAAATAAATGAAGATGCACTTGAAGAGCACAGACATATAGGTCAAGCCCCATTTTCCATTATACTGATGGAAAATGTTAAACAAAAGGTCACACAAAAAGCAATGTCTGCATATTTATATTTTTCTTGCTCTTGAACAAAACTGAGCACATGTGAAAGATTTAGTTTCTATTGAATAAAGACTGGCATACCTTCTGAACAATGTGATATAGCACAGATGATAACAACAGCCGCCACCGTAAAAGCACTGTCGACTCTCATGGTTGAGGTGTGAAATGAGAACACACCGAGTCTCAAAGATGTTTTTTAGGGGGAAATCAATAAGAATCATGCAGGAACAACATGCAGGTGTAGACTGGTGTTTGTGGTTATATTACGCTCCCTGTTGTGAACCTGCAAGGAGATAGGGTAGATAATAATTGAATGAGCACCAGTAATATAACCTCAGGCAATGCTGACGCAGATTAAGCAATGTTTATCAGTACTGAGGTAATTAATTTCATTTCAATCTTGGCTGCACATTGCAATCCAGACGGGTGTTTCACTCTTAGTCTCATGTCTAAACAGCTGCAGAGAGCTTTTGTTGTTTTCAGCCCACCTTGTTTTTTGTCTTGTGGTGCTGTGCAGAAAAATGTGAGCATGTCTACATCCCCAGGTGATACCACCACAACCTTTTTAGACAAACAGTGCAGACTTGTTCAGACATACTTGAAGACTTTGTGAGGTGACATAGCAATGTCTGAAAAACTCTTCCACAATGCACAGTGATTTAAGCATAAAAGCTTAAACCATGAATATAGCCAACTAATTATCCTAATAGAAGAGCCCTATGGGTTTGTTTTGTTAGGAGAAAGAAGCCATAGGGTTCTTCTTTTATAAGATGTTTCCACTTACTCTGAGTTAACTTATCCAGGTTTGTCACTAAACCACTACTTGGAATACCCCCAACCAGCACAGGAGCTTTTTTGAGCGCAAAAACTAAAGCTAGAGGACTTTGAGGAGCAATTAGCTGAATGTAACAAAAATTAGAATTGCGGACTGTAGGCTACTTTTAACTGATCAAATATTTCAGTGTAAATAATGAATTTATACTGATGTAGACATGTAGAAACAATGTTAAAGATAAGCTACACAACAGTTGATGTGCGTCTGTTATTTATTTATTTATTTATTATTTAAAACAGGTAATAGGCGCTATCCGCGTCTTAATCCATGCACCGTGGTGTTGGGATGAGGGGGCGCAATTGCTTTTCTCATTGTGAAACAAGGGCCTGCCATGAAAAGTTTGGGGACAACCGACCTACAGGGTGTAAAATGTATAACGTGTAAACTATGTTTGTGTGATATATTACTCTCAGTGTTGTGATTAGAGATTCAGTATAATTTCAATGGAAAGGGATCACTGAAGCCAGTCATTCAGTGCATCACGGCCCTTCAAATAGGTGGGGCGTTGCGTAGCAGCAGCAGTCCACACAACACGTTATTAGGAGAGATACATTGGCGGCTTTGATGTTTCGAGGTGAACTCTTGTGCACATATGCATATAACACTCGAGCAGTACTCTGTGCAATTAGTTTATTGAGCAAAAACGACAACGAGCAGCTTAAAGTAGACCTGCCAAACAGCAAACTCATACACTGCAAACTGTCCTATTCGCTCAAACAAAAAAGCATTAGCTTACTGAAAAACTGAGGAGTAAAATCGGTGACTGAATTTTCCATAGGTTCGTGCCACTGTGGGAGTGACGCAACGGATTCTAATGTAATTTGATTCCCCAACAAATGAGATTCACCGATTTGGGGGAACAACTGGGAACAAGATGGCTGTCTGAAAACGAAGAGTTTGTTTTGCTTCTTTGTAAGCAACTATAGATTTTGGGATTGTTAATCAGAAAAATATCTTTTTAACTGCTGGTATTATATTTACGCAGTTGCGAAGACGCTTCAAGATCCTCTAAAAAGTTAAGTTGAATTTAGGTTGTTTCATGCTCAATCGATGCAGTGTTATGCCTATAGCATAGCATTACAGTGAAGCGAAATTACTGTAATTGTTTTGAGTATTTCACACTTGCTTCAAATAGGTAGTTTAAACTTTGTTTTCTATGGGGGGAGTTACACAGCGTCTGTAAACGTGGGTTGGGGAGTCTATCTGAGTCTGTAAACGTGGGTTAGGGATTCTAGTTAATCTAGGCTACTACCTTAGCACCAAAGTTCAGATTGTACTAAAACAAACCATGAGTTCCCCCCGAATCAAAACGAATCAGTCACAAAATCAGAGTGGCCGGTCAACAGCGGACGCCGCGGGTGTGTCTTTGCCGCATAGACTAGATCCAAGCGAGGGCATTGAGATGGAGAGAATACATCATCCGAACTTGGACCCTGGAGCAACTCCGGGGACGCCATCACCCCCTACCTCAAGCTCAAGGCAAGCCTGGAGCCGTGACAACCCAGGGTTTGAGCCCGAAGAGGAGATGATGGAATCGGACTGGCCGCCGGCGAGTCCTGGCCGAAGATCCGTGTCCACGGGTTCGAGTAGCAGTGGGAGCAGCGGTCTTGGGAGCTTCACTGGGGGTAGCAGTACGCGGATACACAGGGGACTTTACCCAACACCTATTGTGGATGTCCCCCAACAAGAGAGGCATGATCACCGTAGTTGTGGAAAGAGGATTCTTGAAAAAATAAGAAGTATGTAAAATCCAGTTGTTGTTTGCTAAATTGAAATGTGGAATATCTCAGTGTTTTCATTTAACACGTTTCTATTCAGTTCTGTGGGGTACACGGCTTCTAGAGGACAGTGATAGTAGCAGAGAGAGATACCTGAAGAATGTTCTCCGCGAGATGATGACCTACATCGTCTTCCTCATCACTCTCTGCATTTGTAAGTGACCTAATGTATGCCCTCTAGAGAAAGTATTCGAAATGGTTCAAATATTCATGGTAGTTTGTTTGTGTCTTAATTGCTACAAAGATGAAGTGAAACCACTGCTTATTCTGCTATCAAAAGCACTGAAATCCTGTTGCATATGACTAATGTTAAGCAGCAGGCTGTCCCAAGGCCATGGAGTAGTAGGACACCGGTTCATCTGGCTGTCCTGGTCTATTTCGCTTGCTCCTACTCTTCGCTGCCCGCACTCTTTTGGAAGGAATTCATGAAGGCGGAAAAAAGGCTGAGAGCCAAAATTGTTTTTTTTTGGGTGGCTCAGGAAATAATTTCCTGGCGAGAGGGCAGGCACATTCAGAGAGAGGAATGATTTAGGAACACTGTTAAAAAAAGGGTATACTCAAGAACCCTCGCCTCTCTACTTAGAACTCTTTGATGGAAAGTCTCTGACAGAACCCTTTGCAGAGTGCTCCTGCTGATATCTTAACAAGTCAATGCAATTTCAGTGTTGGCTTAGGCAATAACCTTGTCTAATGTTTTTTTTAACCAACAGTTTTTTAAATGTGTTTTTTAGTGACATATGGGATGGTGAGCACCAACATGTACTTTTACACCAAAGTAATGTCTCAGCTCTTCCTGGACACACCAGTAGCCAATGGAGATCCAACCTCATTTAAAAGCATCTCTTCCATGGATGACTTCTGGAGGGTAAGAATCATTTTTACTCCACCACCAGACATTCACTTTGCAGACATTACCCTTTACCTAAACTAGGGGTTTGCAACGGAGTCAAAGTAAGTCTTGTGATACACACTGACCCAGGTGTATGAAACTATCTTAAGAATATGGCAAGGGCAAAAAGTAGCCTATTCTCCATGTTGTATCTGAAACTGCTGCACAGCCCTAGAAGTGAAGTTTACACTGATTATAATAAACAAAGTGTTTTATGTAATATACTGTATGTGATAATAAGATGTTTAATGAAAAGGAGGATTGTACAAAATGATTGGTACGTCGTAAATGGTTAATTCCAGATCATAAGCTACAGAGCTTGGAGAAGTATGGATGTTTGGGAAATGATTTATGCTTTTGAATGCTTTTTAAGCATGACATGCAATGTCAAATGTATAGATTTTCTTTGACTGTGTTGTGTGGAAGTGCAAAAATATCCACTGGAGTGGATGCAAAGTGCAATAGTTTGCATTTTAAGATGTGGATTTTGCAACTGTTCTTGTGGACATCTTATATACATTAAAAATGCTGTAGTAGAAATCTGGTAATATGAATTGCAACATATCACCCATGTTTTCGCATATTTTTTTAAGATAAGTTACACTGACATTTCATTTCAGGCCTTAGTCTTTGCTTATGATAGAAGAATTAGTAGATTAGAATCAACAGTTTTGAGGTTTGTAGTCTTTTAAGTGATATGCAGCTGAAATCCTGTGGTCTCTCCAGTTTGCAGAAGGGCCCTTTCTCAATGGCATGTATTGGGAGGTGTGGTATAACAACAAGACCCTTCAGGAGAACCAGAGCCTCATTTACTACGAAAACCTCCTGCTGGGGGTTCCACGTCTTCACCAGGTCAAAGTTCGAAATGAATCTTGCACTGTCCATGAAGACTTGAGGGACAAGGTCCAGGAATGTTACAGCATGTACTCTCCTAACAGTGAAGACAAAGCAGCATTCGGGCTCAAGAAGGGCACTGCGTATGTATATTTTAATTTTTTTTTTGCAAAGTGGCGTAAACAGCAGTTCAAATGTTTGTTTACTCATTGTTGTGCATTGTATTTGAGCCTGCTCCAGGTACAGTATGTTATACAATATTGGATACTGTAGGATACTGTGTGTAGGCAAGACATATGTCAAGATTGTTGATGGAAACTGCTCTAGCAGGGTGGAGCTGATGTGAACGTGTGTGCTTCCCAGGTGGGTGTACTCAGACGAGAGCAGCCTCGGAGGAGGCAGCCACTGGGGGGAGGTGGCCACTTATGGTGGGGGTGGGTACTACCAGGACCTGTCCCGAGTCCGAGATGAGTCAGCCAATCAGCTGAAAGTGCTAAAGGAAAATCTTTGGTTGGACCGCGGAACCAGGGCAGTGTTTCTGGACTTCTCTGTTTACAATGGAAACATCAATCTTTTCTGCATTGTCAGGTATGGAAATTGACATCATAATACAATTTCACGAGTTCATCAAACACTTGTTGGCAGTTGTACAGCACTTGCAATCCTTTAAGGCTTTAACCATACCAACAGCCCCCACTGGCACTGATAAAAGCTTGCTAACATGCTAACTTGTGTCTTTAGACCTTCACATGACCATATACCATCAAAGTGATTTTGAAGATGATAGCAAAACTAGTTGCCAATAAAGACATACTTCAGTGTTGCCTAGTGTGTCTTTAATTGATTAATCAGTTCATTCATCATCATTCATGACATGATTTCACTCCTTCCTCCTCAGACTAGTGATTGAGTTCCCAGCCACAGGGGGCGCCATCACCTCCTGGCAATTCCAGACTGTGCGTCTGATTCGCTACGCGTCCAGCTGGGACTGCTTTGTTGGGCTGTGTGAAGTGGCCTTCTGCTTCTTCGTGCTCTACTATGTTGTAGAGGAGGCTCTGGAGATTCGTCTGCACCGCCTGCACTACTTCAAAAACCTGTGGAACTGCCTGGATGTCCTCATCATCATAGTGGGCACCTTTCTGAACTATCCATACCAGCCATGGTATCACCTCATGTAGATGACTAGGCAGAAGTGAAATGAGCAGTCATGGTATCACCTTATGTAGACGACTAGGCAGAAGTGAAATGAGCAGTCATGGTATCACCTTATGTAGATGACTAGGCAGAAGTGAAATGAGTATTTATAAAAATGCTACAACCCGAGAGCAAAACTGTTGAGAGTTCACACAAGAAATATGTGGGTTTACCCTTTGCTACGTTTGTAATTTGGAGGATTGTTCTCACCAGAAGACATACGTACCTTGTGTATGTTCACGTATGGTCTTAAAACCTCCACAGACCATCCAGTGATGCACCATCAGCTGTGCATATATGGTCAATGTGTGTTTGATGTGTAATATCTGAGCATCCCACTTCATCCTCTCTTCTGCTCTCCTCCATTAGCTGTGTGTCCCGGCCATCATCATGAACATCTGCAGGACCGCCATGGTGAACAGCAACCTGAAGTACCTCCTGGAGAACCACACCACCTACCCCAATTTTGTGTCCCTGGCCCGACTCCAGGTGCAGTTCAACAACCTGGCAGCCGTCATCATTTTCCTGGCCTGGGTGAAGGTGAGACTAAAATTGTATCATTTGAATGTGGATTGTGTGGTAAAGTGGTGGATGATTCGATGCCCAGTTATGTCACTGCTGTGGCATTCTGTATAACCCCTTAAGACATCATGGTTTGGATAAGGTGTGAGACTACTACGGTACAACTCACTACCCTCATATAACCAGTTTGCTATAACTTGAGTTCAGTACACAAGCTGAGGTTTTTTTTTTCAAATTGATTTTAAAACCACTGATCCTTGTGGGAGCAATAATAAATGTACACTTTATGTTCCTCTGTGCTGATCTGAACCTCCTGTTACCCACAGCTCTTCAAGTTCATTAACTTCAACAAGACTATGAGCCAGTTGTCCACCACCATGTCACGCTGTGCAAAAGACCTCATTGGCTTTGCCATCATGTTCTTCATCATTTTCCTGGCCTATGCGCAGTTGGGTTACCTGGTGTTTGGGACCCAAGTGAATGACTTCAGTACCTTCCAAGCATGCATGTGAGTTATTCTGGCTGCAGTGTGTGTATCATTCGTCTGTTTTCCATATGATAACATCACACTGTACATATCGTCAAGCTATAGTTTATAGTTAAGGATGCATGATGTCTTTGGATTGTTAACTATGGCCGTCCCTTCTGTAACATCCAGTACTGTCTTGGCAGTGATGTAGCTTGTGTGAAAGCAAGATTTATTTGTGGAAGTAAAACAGAGGCACAATATCACAAAGAGAGTTAAAATTAATAAAAAATAAAAGCAGGGTAACATTAGCTAAAAAAGAAAAATTGTCCTTGTGTTTTGAAGATGGTGTTCAGATGATGACCTATGTCTTATACGTGATAAAAGCTTACCCAGTGTGTGTTGACATTCAGATTCACACAGTTCCGTATCATTCTGGGAGACTTTGACTTCTCGGAGATTGAAGAGGCCAATGGGATTCTCGGGCCAATTTACTTCACCTCGTTTGTCTTCTTCATGTTCTTCATCTTGTTGGTAAGACAGTTGAGTTGGAGCTCCTGAGCTACTGTGATTGCCACATAAACACAACGCCACTTTTTCTGAGTGATTTTATATTCTCTCCTTTCTGTATGCTAGAACATGTTTTTGGCCATCATTAATGACACCTATTCTGAAGTGAAGACAGACATGTCCCAACAGCGGTCTGAGATGGAGATGAGCGACCTCATCAAGAAGGTATGACGAGAGAAAGAAACATTCAATGTGTAAAGTCATTGTTTGTAACTCCTAACACTGACAGTGAGCGGGAGTTATAAACTATATATGTATGTGTAGTGGACAGCGCAAATGTAGTTTTCCTTTGGTGCTTTTTGTCAGGGGTACTACAAAGCCATGGTGAAACTGAGACTGAAGAAAACCACTGTGGACGACATTTCAGACAGTCTGCGTCAGGCAGGAGGGAAGCTGAATTTTGATGAGCTCCGTCAGGACCTCAAAGGGTGACTACAGCCATGCCTGAACTAAACTCAAACTATGCTCCTAAGGAGAAATGTTAAAACTCAGTGTCTCCACGTTGAATGCAGTAATGAGTGTGAGAATGCCTGTGTCTTGCAGAAAGGGACACACAGACGCTGAGATAGAGGCCATCTTTGCCAAGTATGACCTTGATGGAGACCAGGAGCTGACTGAGCATGAGCACCAGCAGATGAGAGACGACCTGGAGAAAGAGAGAGTGCGTGACAAACGGTGTTGTATGGTTGAGTGAGAAAAAGAAACAGTAGAGCTTTTGGTGTAGACATAGAAGGTATGGTGAAGACTCTCATGGCTTGGTAAGGAACAGGAACAAAAGAACTTCATTCACTCAGTGTTTCCTACACACAGAAAGCATGTCTGCACACATGCAAGCACAGACCCACCCACACACACACTCACAGACTTCTCAGATACTCCTGTGTTTCTTGGTATGTATGCTTACTCTTAGATGCCCAATGTCTTTCACACTGACATACATTGACACACACACACACTCGGATACTCAGTGTCTCTCGCACACACGCCAGGAGGACTTGGATCTGGAGCGGAGTACACTGCCCAGGCCAATGAGTGGCCGGAGCTTTTCTCGTAGCCATGAGGACTCGGAGGAGGATGATGACGAGGACAGTGGCCACAGTTCACGTCGTCGTGGGAGCAGCTCTGGAGGCGTGTCCTATGAGGAGTTCCAAGTGTAAGTATCCAAGAGCCAGTGCCTTTAAAGACCCCAGACCCACTGACACTGATGAACTTTACAAAAATCACAAGCTTAGCTAAGTCTCTCAATACAAGGCATACCAGTTCAATAGACATTTGAATGTCATTACCCAAACTGTTCCAACACGGCAACCTTCTTTGCATCTTGTCACATGAATGCAAATATTGATGTATAGGCCTAGTTTCCAGTAATCAACACATTCAGCATAAACAAGTACACACTATATACACAGTAGAAGCGGCAAGAACTATAGGTTTGGTTGTGCAGCAGTACTTCACAGTTTTCTTGTTATTTAGGGAATTTGACCTAAATTTGGAACCTCAAATTATATTCCTTTCCTACATGAAACCTTACTAATATGTTTAAATATACTGGAATGTCTTTTATGAACTATGCCTGTAACCCTCCACCCACTCAGCTTGGTGCGGAGGGTTGACCGTATGGAGCATTCCATCGGCAGCATCGTGTCCAAGATCGACGCCGTCATTGTGAAGCTGGAGGCCATGGAGCGAGCCAAGCTGAAGAGGAAGGATGTGCTGGGCAGACTGCTGGATGGAATGACCGAGGTGAGGACAGAACCAAAAGCCCAGCACTGTTAACCGATCAGAGCAGGGCGGCACTGTTCTGTGCATTTCCCTCTGTATCTTCAGTGAATGTGCTAATAGTATAGAGTAGCTTGATTAGGTGACTCCTGACTGTTGTCTAAACGACATACACGTGTGTCATGTGGAATGACATTGTTACTCTTCAGTCAAAGCACTATTGGGCAATCACTGATCACAAGACTTTTCATTGATTTGTCAGACTTGTCACTGTCCTCCTGTTTTCCACAGAACGACTTTTGAGTTCTCTCTTTTTCTCTCTGTCTCTCTCCCTGTCAGGATGAGCGCACAGGCAGGGACCCTGAGCAGCACAGAGAGCAGATGGAGAGACTGGTGAGGGAGGAACTGGAGCGCTGGGAGTCAGACGATACCATCTCCCAAGTCAGTCACCAGCAGGGCACTCCCATTAGTCCAGGAGCTCAGCCCCGCCCACGGAGTGCCCGCCCCACCTCCTCACTGTCCACTGAGGGAACTGACGCCGGGGGCAACGTGTGAGACTCCTCCCCCTTGTGATGCTACAATGAAGAATATGCTGGACCAGGGACCAAATGAAAGAAATAGCTCATTGATTATAATAATTACAATAATTATGACCAAGAGAAAGAATTCAAACAGATGGTCCCTCTACTACTTAGCCAGGCTTAAATGTTTAGATACCAACTAGCAACCCGACCCTGGAATGCTATTCTTTGTTAAAGTGGATTCGGATCTTTAGCACATAACTTTCAAAGCGAAGAAAAAAAAAACATTCCTTTCATTATATTGATCATGAGGCCAATGAATAATTATGAACGGACTAGGATGAAAGGAACATGTACCAAAAATATGGGTTATGCACACATATAGCTCCTGCTCACTGAGTACAACTATTTCTTCAGTCAAGCTTGCATTGCTGGCTTATCTGTGGCACAAAGAAAAAAAGTGCAGTTTGAGCTCAAATTTTAATTTCTATGCCTAATCTTATGAAGGAGTCATGTGTTCACGTCTGTGCAATACAGAACAGAAGGCAGCATTGCCATTACCAATGGTGTTATTAATAGTATTATTATACAATAATGAATGATGCAGTGTTACATGATGACTGATATGGTTATCACGCTATATGATGAAGCAATTTGCACAACTCCTCAACATCAGCAAGCACTGAAGACATGGTGTGAAACTTGGGGATGAAAAAGCTAAGTGAAGGCACCATTAGTCTCACTCTACAGAGGAGCAGTCTGTCTGTTAGTCACGCACCTTCTTTGAGTTACACTCAGTATTGCATGCATTTATCAAGCTTATGTAGCACAATCCCATATCCATATGTAAATGTCACACGGTGGAATACAGGGCTGGTTTGGCCCTGAAGACGCAGAGTTTCCTGTGGGTTATTGTGGGGTGCATGTCCATAGTTTGACAATGCCAAAGTTTGTGTTATGATGAATTTAAAGGGAACTACAGTCCACCTTCACAATGTTCATCTGCATTCCCATTCCCATCTGCATTGTGTCAGGCACGAGCTTTGTCTTATTTTATCTATGATTAGATATGCAGGTTCTACCAATATTGGATTCACAATTCATTTTTATATTTAAGGTACACAGAAGTGTGGCACATTTGGTTAGGTATTGTTTTTTATATATATATATATATAGCTTGGTCGTAGTTAACTCTTTTATATTGGAACACATATGGTACACATTGTAACTTGAAACAAACTTCGATTTGGAGTGCATCTTAGCTTCATGGGAAGCCCATGTGAAATTGTCGGTACTATTTTGTACTTTGCGGAATTAATGTAAGCCTGAGTGTGTTTAATATAATTTCCTGACGTTATCTTGAGACTGTGCTGATACTCAATAAAATCTCACAGAAAGACCATTTTGAGTTGTGATTTAACTTCATGTAGTTCAGGGGTTCCTCACATTAAAACGGATTCCTATCGCTAATAATTTAGGTGTGAACAGCCGTGGGGGGTTTAAAGGATTTCAGTTTAAATCTCTGGATTTGGCTTTCAACAGCAATGGTGTGAAATGTGTGTGCAGACCATGAGATCGTGTTATGATAATCCACCGACTGATGTTTGTTGATGTGGACTGATTAAACTGATTAAGAGAGATTAGGATGATGTGAGACCTTTGGATTTAAGGTCAAGAACTCAGTGACCTCTGCCAGCAATGAGTCCTTGAGACCATCATTAACCTGTTCATATTTGACATTTGGAGCACTTCAAAGTGATGTGTTAAAAACAAACAGACATGTATTCCCACTAAATCACGAAACAGCTTTTAGAACATCTAGATGGACCAAAGACCAATTCTGCACAGTTAGTCTTTGGCAAGTTTGTCATCAGGAAGCAACACTACCCAGTCAGAACAGTATAGCTTTAGTTCAAACAGACGCCAGGGCACACACACAAAGCAAAAAGAGAACTTAAATTAAGCTTTCAGAAAATCCTGAATACAAAATGCACTTCAATTTCACAAGCGAACAATTACAATAAAACATTCAGTATTGTTTTACAACAAAATGTGAAAAAGCACAAGAAACAGAAACATATCTTCAATATAAAAGGCACTTCAATTTGCTATATATACACACACATATATGATTCAGATCAGCTTTTTTTTTTAAATACTTTGAAACATTTGGCTTAGAATTAGAACAAAGGCAATATGATTTGTAAGGATAAATAGCACATACAATAAAGCAACATTATACTGAGATTAAATATCAAAGTGAAAAAGGAGACATTTCAGAACAAATAACTTCAACTTCGGTTGTAATGTAAACCCCCCACCCCTGTGTTCAACACTGTACACATGGGCAGTTTTATTTCTTCTTGCTAGTGCAGTGTGATTTACCAAAACAGCAGAACTACTCAGCATAATGGGTGAGCTGTTGAATCCTATGTGATCATGTGAATTTCTTCATGAAGCGCAGCTTCACATAGGCAATGGTGAGGAAGATGATGGTCATCACTACCAGAGCCACGTGGTTCTCCCATAACCCCCATGTGGAGTAATCAATGCCCTGGGCCTTCAGGTGCTGCTCGCCTGTGCAACTACAAATGAGATGGACCAGCAGCCAATTAGTCATAACAGACAGTGCAGTAGTTGCAGCACACCACATACAGGATCAATTTTCAGACACCATTGGTCACCCTTACATTTCAAATGTAATGTTTGTGTACTTCACTAACTACATACAGTGTAACTCACTCTAACTAGTGTTACACTAACAAGGGACAGCACTAGTTAGTGTAACACACTATTTAGTATGACAGCACTTTGATTTCCTGTACTTACCCATCCATAATCTTCACTTCAACCATAACTTTAGTTTTCCTATAAATATGAAATATGAACTTTTCGTCTCTAAGTATGCCAGACTGTACTTAACACTATGAATTTCTGTGAATTTCTGGCTCTAGTCATGAGAGCATATGAGTTGGGATCCCTAGATGGAAATGATGTGCACTGCTGGGTATCTGTCAAGAGATGGCGCCAGAGAGCTCTAAGCGCAGGAAAGACAGTGCAGTTCACAGTCAGAGGACTGGGATAAACATAAGCAATCGACTATTCAGGGATTTAATAATTGCAGACCACTGCATCTGAATTTTAAAAAGCGTGACAACTGAGTGACAGGAATGCAATACCTTTAAAAATGGAGGCATGTCACATCTACCGCCATTGAAGTTATTAATTTCTAATGTTGAGTGCATCTTCTAATGCAGGGGTACTCAATTAGAAACCCAAAAGGTCCACTCGCCAAATTTCCATTCAGTCCAGGGTCCGGAACAGTGAAGGTCAAAATCCAAAAACATAACTCCAACAAAAACGTTCGAACTATGCACAAAAGGTGATGTGGCCTTATTTGTGTGAAAGGTGACACTTTTTTGTGGTTTAAACTTGGGCATGAAAGGTGTGAAGGCCAGGCGGAAGCACTGATGTAAGTGTTCATTAATGAGTGTGCTCCTGTATTTGTTTTTCACCATATTCATGGTTGAAAAGGCAGACTCACAACAGTATGTTGAGGTATGCACGCTCTTGTTGTGTGGCTGATCTAACTATTACACTGCATGTTGCTTGGTATGATTGCAGATGGTTTATTTTTCTGCCCCTTACCTCAGAGTTCTGCGGGTATTTTTGTTCAAAGTGTGCATGCTTTGTTTCATAGTGACGTTTCACGTTACCACTTTTGACAAGGGCAACCGTCTCGTTGCAGATTAAACACGTCGGTTTTGTGCTCCCCACACGCAGCACAAATGCATACTTGTCAGTCCACTCTGTCTTAAATTAGCGATTTTTGGAATCAACTTTTACTTTTTTTGTCGGGTTTAAAGCACGCGATGATTTCCGTTTGCTGAGAAAAAAGATACCGTTCACAAATCTACCTGCCTTGTTGTTACCTCTATCTTGTTGCCTTTGACACACACAACCTGCGTGACCCACAGAGCTCGTGGTCAACATTGAGTGAGTGAGTTGTCATAGTGACTGTTATTACAGCTCCTGATTGGACCTCTGGATTGGACACGGAAGATTGAAACCACATCGAGTTGGAAAACTATATATAGCGCGAAATCACACACCAATGAAAACTCGCTTGGATCGTGATTAAAGTAGAATGTTGAATTTGGCTTCGGTCCAAATTTGATTGCGTCTGGGTCCGGATCCGGACCGCGGTCCGCCTATTGAGTACCGCTGTTCTAATGCAAGTATGCATGCATATTTGTGTGTGCGTGTGCTTCTGTGCTTAAGTGTGCCTGAACACATACTTGTATGTGTGTATGCCCCGTGTGTACTTACGTCAGCTCGACAGGGTTTATGGTGCAGTTGTTCATGCGAGAGGTGATGGAGAGGTTTTTGCAGAATTCCAGACCCACAAACTCATTTATCTCCAAAGCCTGTTCAAACGAACATGGTGAACACAAGAAATGCTTTAACAGGTTTACGTTTTATTTAACTCTCTTGCTCATTATGCTTTTTAGTCAAATAGTGAACAAAAAAGTTTGACTAGTAAAGTAAATATTGAATATTACCACTTGGTTTCTGTCTTTTTGAAACTGTCTTTTTCAAATCCATACATCGAGCATTTGAATCAGGTGAGCGTTTGTGTTACAATGCCTGTGGCTCTATCTTTTTTGTTACTTGAATGTTCCTGTACCTCATCCTGTTTTGTAGGGAGCTAGCAATACTTGTACTTACTGTTAAGCCGTAGCGAGGAATACTGAAGTACTTCAGCCAGGCCAGCCAGTCCATGATACTGGTCAATCTCACCAGTAGGCCAGAGAATATCTATAGAACAAATATGCCAAAGCTGACAACAATTAGATGCTTTAAGGATTCGGTACCATAGAGTACAGAATTGGAGGAAAAGTATGCGCTCTATAAATTGCTATGACATCCTGTCAAAATCATAGCAAATATTCAGGAATCTTGATATCAACACAAGAACTTACTGAGATGGGCTAATCTGCCATTTGCAAAACCAACCAAGGAAGACATACTGTATGTGTTTAAACTTTAAAGCAGGATCAATCTCTCTCTCTCTCTCTCTCTTTCGGTCCTTAGTTCTATAGGTCATATTTGGTATTGGTCATCTGTCAGGAAATTAGTGTTGAATGTAAGTGATGTGTCCGAGGAGGTGCACTCACCATCATGAAGACGAAGCTGATGGTCATGAAGATGTTGGCGACTGCCACCACCGTCTGGTCGGCTGAGATGGCCATGGTCATGGCCGTGGCGGTGTAGGCCACCAGGGTCACCGTGAACATGAAGAGGAAGAAGGCCCCAGCAGTGGGCTTGAACCCTGTCAAATAACACTGTAACTTCAACTCTTGAGTGATGAACATTACACAGTGATTTCTTAATGGTAGAAGCTTGCATTTCCAATGTAGAATCACCATTCAACCATCTATAATCAAGTAAAACACATCTACAGCCACTAAATAACTGTAATAGTGACTACTGCTTACTGGTTACTGTTAACTATTGCTGTGGACTAATAATACAAGCAGACATACCAATCATGTAGTACACCACACAAGTGAAGATGACTGATGGCATTGTGCGCAGAGTGATGATGTCAGACAGAATCTTGGACAGGAAGTAGACAGAGATCCTGTAGTAACCGCTAGTGTACTCATGACTGGAGAGAGATAACATAGATCGTCTCTCAGATCAGGGACTTAAGCCTCCAAATAAAATGCAGAAACCCTTATTTACACATCAGCACTGTTTATATAAGAGAAAGCCACTTGACTAAAGGAGGGAATTTATATCACGTATTGGCAATACATCAATATAATATCAAGTAATCCTCCTGAAACCCCTAATGACAAATGCACCTGTGCATGACAAGCCATACACACGCACACACATTGTGGTACATACATGAAGAGCTTCCTCTCGGTGATGAAGAGCTCAGCAGCTGAGAGCGTACTGAAACACTGGTTGGTTGTGATGAAAAACAATGCACCGAATCTGCAGAAGGAGATCAGCACACCTTGTAAAACCCCACTGCTGTACAACATTTAAGAAACTGAATTTTTTTTATAATTACAAAAATATGGTACAATGTAACTTTTCCTTACACCTTTACAACTGGACTAAATGGCATGCAAAACACAGCACAGTTGGTCCTAAAACCTTGGTAGCATGCTAACAGGTGTCTTTAAGTGACACAGGGTAGCTGGCGATGTTGTGTTGTGAAAGCTGGAACAACAAAGCACTTAGCCTGGGTGGTCAGTGGGAATCCTTCACATGACCGCATACCAGCAAAATGAATTGGAGGATAGTACCAAAACTAGTTGCCAGTAAAACATAGTTCAAAAAGTGGTAAAATGTTGCATACTGTCTCTTGTTGCTTTAACCTGTGGTGTCATGCTCTCTACTAGCTATTCAGAGAGGATGTATATATTAAGGCCATGTACTGTATGTACACGACAATATTGACGGTTGCTGGCCCTACGTGTCTGAGTACATAAATACGTCCAAAAGCAGGACTGCCAAAGGCCAAAGGCAGGGAGACACTGCTATGCTTTGAGGGTTAGTTTAGGTTGTGCTGTGCACTGTGCTGAGCTGTAGCGTCTCCATGATGAATAAATAACTCCGCTTCTTTAAACCAACTGTACTCATACTGTGGCAAATGAGCCTCATGTTATTGTGAATAAATCAATGCACACAAATAAAAACCCATGACCTATGGATTACTGTGGTTCTTACATTCCTACATATTTGTTGAATAATGACAAACCAAACCATAATACAATTCAAGGGTTTTTCTAAGCCAGACGAAATGTCAAGTGACTGGAGTGGCATTAAAATTTAAATCCTTCCATTTAGCCAGTTCAGGCATGAGAAACACACCGCCATGAGCCAGCCAAGGTGAGGAAAGAGCTGGATCATTTGATTGATGTTGTGCACATATAAATCATGACATGAAAACGTATGAAACTATGTGTATAAGTGCATGCCTGTGTGTGTGTGTGTGTGTGTGTGTGTGTGTGTGTGTGTCTGTGTGTGTGCGCGTGTGCGTGCATGCTTGTGTCTGTGTGCGTGTGCGTGTGTAGACCGTATGTGCTCCACTGCACCTCAAAGCACAAGAAATGGGGCCAGTAATTGGCCCAATCAAATAATGTGCATTGCGTGTGATTAAGTGGCAAGTGTAAGCCTCTTACCTTAAAGAGGGTCCCAAAGGGTATGTTATTCAGCTTATAACACTTTAGGTTAAAGCATTTATCTAAGGACCTATTCCTTAACACTGCTATGGACTCTAATCAGATCAAATGCCCTGGCAGCCATTTTGGCCTTGGCTTGCTGTTTGCCATTGTGTCTGTGTACTCAACTCTGAAAACAAGACCACTTTGTGAATTTGTCAATCTATAGAGGTTTTCATTTTAATTTCCTTAGTTTGTGCACTGTTCAAGTTCTTTTTTAGGTTTTTGTTGTGGTTGTCCTCAATCTTTACATGTGAAAAGACTAAAACTGTCATGCATTAAGAAATCAAATAAATTATCACAATTTCAGGTGAAAAAACCTGAGATTCAAGTGTCTACATTATGCATGCAAGTTTCTTTTGAGCATGTTGTCATCCATGTGCATACTTCACACTGGGTATAGCATGCTATATATACACATATTATATATATGAAGTGATTTTTCCACTCACCTGTTCTGGATGCCACTCTGGTCATCCTTCACACCAAAGAAAATAGCCCCCACGATGAGAGCCAGGAAGATGGTGACGCCAAGCTACAGGAACAACAAAGAAGAGGACAAGAGAGGTCAAAGGTTGTGGCCTTCATGTCTCATGGGCAACAAGAATGTGACATTTACTCTTGGCTGTTAAAGCCCTGTTCTGTCTTTCTTGCTTAGGAAGGTTCCTAACTGAGTGAAATGACCCAGGAGTATGTACCAGCATAAGTGGCAAGTGGCAGCATTGATAAAAGGGTTAGGGTAAGGGTTCTCTAAATGCTTAGGAAAGATGCTTCAGTGCTTCCAATCTCCTTCAGCATAGGGTACACTGGACCATCCTTTTTACTAAAGTATTGCCCCGCAGGTCCTTGCGGCAGCAACAACAACCCAATCAACATCTGATCAGCGTGACCCATGTCAATATCATCCGCCTTCACATAATTAGTAGCCTAGTGTAAGTGCAGTCGGATTCTCTTAGCACTTAAGTCCTTGTGAATTCTACTTCACATATTTCCTTGACCTCATCATGTTTTCCATCAAGGAAAAGTGGAAAATCACCTCATCAAGGAAAACCAAGGTTAGGAAAAGACGATAGGACGCACTATCCGACCGCAACCCAAGTTTCTTTTAAAACACCTTGAGACCTGAACTGGGGACAGAACTAAACTGAACTGAACGAAGGGGGCCATAGCGCTGAACCTAGTGCTTTACCAACGCAAAGATCAGGGAGGATCACCGAGTGTGCACAGGAAAGACTGCTGCTAGTTGATCAACATGAGCATCCATGCCTTGGGAGCAGTTCTTGTAGCAGCAGTTGTGGGCTATACTGTAGACTGTTTTGGTGACTCCTACTGGTTGGTGAGGGCAGGGAATACTTGCTATACTAGCAGAGTGACTGTACCGTGACTGACATAAGTTTGGAAAGCCATGTTCTCAGCCCTTGTGGTCCCAAACAGTCCCGTGACCCTTCAAGTGACATGCTCTGGCAGCTAACGTGCCCCATTAGCAATGATAATGTAGCCAACAACTTACACCCCTGTATTCCATTACATAAAAACAAAGGGATCCAGGGTTTCCACACAATTGAGCACTAACTGCATGCAAGGTAACATGCACTTACTATGGAGGAGGAGGCACACATGACCTACATGAAGCCAGTTGATCTGTGAAGAGAACCGGAACACTCGCTGTGAGGGGCTAGCATAGGGGATTAGTCTTCCAAGAATGTTGACGTATCTTTGGCCTTGTTCACACATATGAGTAGGGTGGATAGAGGGTGGTGGTAGGGTTTCCCCCCCCCCCCCCCCTGAGAATTGTTCCCACAGCCACCAACCCTCTCCATACTGAGGAATGGAGCCTCTGAAGTCATGAGGAGGCCAACTGAATAAAACAGTCAAAAAAGAATGGGAAAAGGTGTGAACTGTGAGAATGCCTGGACAAACATGGAAACATTTGAGTTGGTGGTGAAGCAGGATGGGGGTGAGAGGATTGGAGATGTAAAATAAAATCTTCACTCGACTGACAGGGGATAGACAGTTTAAAACTCCCTGATCCCTGGCCAGCAGATACAAACACATACCACCACAGAGGTGAGGCCCCAGTCATGTGACACTAAACCGCTCTATCCCTCACCACCCCACCCCACCCCACCCCACCGCACCGCTCTCTCCCAATGCCTTCCCTTTCTCCACCTGCCAGATATGATATCACTTCAGATCCCAGCCAAAGGGGGCAACCAAGGGGTCACTGCAGTCACAAAATCTGATTAGGAGGCCAGGACGCCCTGGATTAGTCTGGTTCATCCGTGAGCCCATTAGCTGTTAATAATGCTTCAAGTGAGGGCTCCAGTGGCTGGCATTTCACTGCAGTGGGGGGGGGGGGGGGGGCTAATGAGGGCATAAAGTTCCCTTTCAGAGACGGACAGGGTGGCGGGGTGGGCAATTAGTACCAGGCTTACTCTTGAGTCACTTACTCAAGCCGGGTAAGTCCTGTCATAAGGTCGTCAGCGTCAGGATCTCACAAAATTGTTTCCTTTTCTTTTCTGATTTCTTTCTTTCTATTTAGGAAGGGATGGAGTGGTGAAACATTTCACTGTGTTTGGTGCCAAACAGTACCTCAGTCCATAAGTAGCATGGCATGATGCTAAACAGCTGCTCAGGAGTCTCTGAGGATTGAGAGCGTGCCTATGATAATGTGGTGTGTGTTTTAGCTTAGATTCGGTACTTCTGCAAGCAAGTTAAACTAGTGCTGAATATAACAAGCAAAAAAAAAAAAAAAAAGACAAAGGTCCTCGTATGCTCTCCCCTGCTCTCACACAAGTTCTCCTGAGGTGTTTAGTTCATCAGATTCAACTTTTTGACCCCAGGGTCGCACTCATGCTTTGACCTGACCTGAGGAAGCAGCCAGTCAGGATAACAGTGATCAGCCAGGCAGTTTATAGTTCTTTAGACAAAGTCTTTGTCAACATCTAACAAAAATGTTGTGGTCAAGAGAGTGTCCTCCTTAAAACATATAACTAAGTACACTAAGCAGAATGTGGATTCTTGATTATCTTTGCAAATATGTGGCTTAATTTGTCAAGGAGCTGTTTGCTACATACATTTTCCCCCCACCTCTGCATCTTTACATTCAAGGTTGGTAGCAAGGCAAGTTGCAGCATTTTCTACAGTTTGATCTATTAGCTTGTATCTTTTTTTCAGGCATTTAACAACATTGATTACCTGAGCCACGGAGGTCTGTGGGTTCAACATGAGGTTCCGGAAGGTTCTTTTGAGCACCCACTTCAGCTGATGCAGGAATGAGCTGTTGTAGGTGATGGTGCGGGCCTTGTGTAGAGTTGTGTAGTCTCTGCCATTGGTGATGCGTTCCAGTTCGGCCTTGGTGTTGCGGGCATAGCTGCAGTTACGGTACTCTTCGACCAATCGGTCCTCAATACTCCGTCGGTTGCTGCTTCCTTCCTCAAAGTCTAACTCTACAAGTCAGAACAAACATGGTTCAGGGTTCTCCTCAAACTTTACAAGTCAGAACAAACATGGTTCAGGGTTCTCCTCAAACTGTACAAACATGGTAACACAAAGCTACAAGCAACATACACAGCTTTCAGAAAAGGTATAGGTCTACTTCAGGCCTCATAAGATGAAGGGCATGAATCCACTTATCAGGTGTGACCGAGAACATTGTTATATTGCTTCATATTATTCTAAATGCAATGATGATTATATGGGCGCAATGTTTTTTTCCCCTAGTTACTTTTAAGTTATTAAAAGAAAACCTAGTCAGTCCCACTGTTTGACCCTCTTGCTATTCACTTAGAGGAGCCCAATATTATTGATTCCAGATTAAAGATTTGGCAACATCCAGACATCCTGAGTGGGAAATTGTCCAATGCTCACCGCTGAGTTTTAAGGTTCATCTGTCTGACTGCATCAGGCCATATCAAAGCCTCTGCTCTTCATAATGTGCTTGTTTTGTGTCTAATTTCTCGTATGGGCTTATGCTAGTTGGCAGGGAAACACACTAGAAATAGGAGATTCCCACCCTTTTAGAAAGTGAACAAGGTGATCTTGTATTGTTGCAATTACTACACCGACACCATGTCAGATAAAATAGTATGTATGTAAAAAAAGAGCACAAGAGTCTCTCTGCCACTCCCTGTGTCTGCCACTAGACACACATGCAGCACAACATAACTGTACCTCCAGAGGTATGCATCTTATTAAGGGTGGCTGCCGTGGAGTCTCCATTGATGATATCCAGGAAGAAGTCTGCCGGGTTGTTATGTGCCTCACATGCGTAACCTGAGGAACAATATCAGAAGTGTGAGCAAACACAGACGTTTATTTTCATGGAAAGCATGACAGGTCTATCCTGCCTGTCAACTGCATTGACCTGTGATCGGTTTTGCTGCACAGACTTCTAAGAAGTCTGAACTAAGCAGAATTATTGATTATGGAGGTGCAGCAGAACAGTACACATAGCTCTGACCTATATTAGCAAAGTAGTCCAGTGCATTCTGGGCTGGCCCATGATACACCTGTTTGCCGCTGACCAGCAGGGTAAGGGAATCAAAGAGGCGGTAGATGGAGTACCGCGGCTGGTGGATAGACATTATAATGGTGCGTCCATGGTTAGCCATCCTAGAGGAACACAAAAGAGTTAGACTTATAATTTCTGGCCTCAGACAAGAATGTTATTTTATAATTTAGGCTTCTGTTTATTCCATTTTACAGGTAATGTTACTGCATGGCATTTGTTTGTTTTATTTTGAAGGACTATACCTCTACACATATGATGTGGGCACAAACCAATGTTTACGTTCCTTTCTGTTTGTATTTGCATGTGTGGGTCTCTGTGAATGACTAGTTGTGTATATGTGTGTGTGAGTATCTGCATCATATGCATGGGTTTAACATGTCTGTACTTCTTAAGCAGCAGCAGGACTGAGTTGGCTGTGCTGGCGTCCAGACCAGTGGTAGGCTCATCCAGGAACAGAACAGAGGGGTCGATGATCAGCTCCATGCCAATGTTGGTCCTTTTACGCTCTCCTCCAGAGATGCCCCGGATCAGCTGGGTGCCCACCTGCACATCGCACAAGATCACAAAACATATTAACACACACAGCACACCCCCACACAGACACAAACATATACAGAAAATACAACACACCTGACATGAAAAAAAAAACACATGTTCAAGAAAACACACAGCTACTACAAACAGACTAATTTTGAAGATTTCTTTTTTATATTATGCTCAGCTCATTCAACTTAACATTATTGAAAGTAAATATAAATAAGATCATTCTTATCCAAGTAGGAGTGAGAGAAAGGGACTGTGTGTGTCTTTGAGAGAGAGAGAGTAGGAGAGGGAAAGGGTAAGAGTTTCTGTGTATATGTATGTGTGGAACAAAGAGAAATATGCTCTGTTTATGTGTATCTGCCCGTGAGTGTGTTGTGGGGCGATGAGTGGCTATGGAGTCTCTTGTGTGTGTTCAGTTACCCGTAACTGTGAGTTATGCAAGTGTAATTGTCCATGTGTTTGCCACCTTAACACAAACGTGGCTGACTTCCAAGCCTTCGAACAAATGCACGTGATGATAAAAGGCAAGCGGTTGCATGTTAAGGATTTCTCTCCAAGAGAATCTGGGGAAATTCTATGACAGCTTTCAGTTATTTCGACAATTCAACATGCCTATATCCCAAGGAAATTCAGCAGTCTTTTCTCTGGGTCCTCAGAGTGATCTATAATCACCCAGAAACCTTACTAGGAGAGAGAGAGAGAGATTTTTATTTTGAATTGTTTTAAAGACAGTGTCCTCACCTTTGAATCAGCCACCTTGCTGAGTCCCAGCTCTTCGATGAGCCGGTTGACACGCGTCTCCTTCTCCCTCTGGTCCACTGAGGCGGGCAGACGCAGCGCTGCGGAAAAACGCAGATTCTCCCTAACAGTCAACGTTCCCATCACCACATCATCCTGCAGAGAAAAAACACAAACACCACCACCACACCACCACTCAAACCTCTGCATTACAGACATAACAATACAGGGTCTCATAGTATGGGGTACGGCATTAGCCATACAGAGTATGCCATTTCTCTGCGAGTATACTGTATGCAGACAGTGAGAGCCAGGAAGTATATGCTACCTGGACCACATAGCCAGACAGGCACTTAAAGTTGGGGGGCTGGGGTGCTCCATCTATTAACACTTCTCCTGAGAGACCTGTTGGGTCCTTCCTGGCAGCCAACACATCCAGGAACCTTAAGAAATAATGAAGTAATGTGTATAGGTAAGGGTAGATAACGTCAAGCGCACATAGATAACATTTTACGGCTTCTGATTCTCTCATGGAAGGGCTAGAGCATCCAGGTTACCCCTCTTGCATGAGTGATGGCATTTCACAGGAACTGACATACGGTAATACAGTGCACACATATAAAATCATGTAACTACATAAGGAGGGAAGTAATTCTTAAAAATAAGTAAATGATAACAATAATAATAATAATAATAATAAATATTATCTTCAGTGAAGGACTGAGCAGTCCTGGTAAGGGGGGAGTGCATTTGTGGATTTTAAAATGTTCGTAAGGTTTAATGTCTCAATGTCTCAATGTACTTACGAAGACTTCCCGCTTCCTGTGGGTCCTAAAATAGCATTTAAACCAGGTCGCATGATCCCACTGAAAAAGAGAGAGAGAGAGAGAGATCTGATCAGAGTTAACTCACTGGTTTTGTCAAATTCCTCAAGTGCACTAGGGCATAAGAGACACTTTCAGATAGAGTGAAGTCAGGTCTGATAATAGCGTGTTTTTGTTAAACGTTATGGCCAGTAGACAGGAGTAAAACGTTAATAGTCATTTTACTTTCATTCAAATTTGGGATGTAAACAAATATTTCAAAAACAGTGAAACAATCAGTAGATGAAAAAGGACAACACCCTACGGAGTGTGCACAGATATAACACAGTCACGCAAAGCAAACTTTCACCCAAAGTCAAATTTGGACAGAGCACATTTATTCATTTATTGAACAAACCTTGCCTTCACGCCAAAATCTTTAGCTGCGGTGCAGGACGATTGAATTGGGCAGTTCTTTGAGTAAAAGTGCTATAATCCAGCTTCTCAACAGCCGAGCCAATTACCTGGCCTTGGCCTGAAGGTGTCAGGAGAAGAGTAGAGCACATAGACCATCCTCACACTTGGCAACGAATTCCATTTGGTAACCAAATATCACTGCACTTCATTTGTATTTGGCAGCCAAATGTTTTTGCAGATAACACTTTCCAGTGGTATGTGGCACAAGGATATAGGGGTATTGTACAAACATATAATATACATACATTGCGTATGTCTACTATATAGGTGTTCAGCAGTATTAATTAGAATAGCAATAATATTAGTTACACTGTAAAGGTTTGTTACTCAAGAAGGTAACAGAAGTAATATACAAGCCTGTCCTCCTGTTTAACAGGAACCGTACTGAACAGTACTGATTTTAGTAGCTATACTTAATAAAGCAGTGCCAAACTCATGCCCAGCAGTGTAGCAAAACACATCCAAAACACACATCTACGGGCACTTAGCAATAGTGGGCTTATCTCATGGTCTCTGTAAAGCATATTTGTGACCATGTGTGATCTGAAATACACTTAACTGTTAGAAAAGCATTGAAATGAATTAATGGTAAGTAAATGCACTTGGACATCTATTTGGTACATTCCACAGACTCAGACTGCAAAGAAAGGTTCTATCGGGGACTTACACAAACCAGTCCTTCAGCCAAAAAAAAAAAAAGGAACTAAATGAAGTAGAGTCTTGTCGCCTCTCACGTGACAACATTTAATTCCATTCCCTGGCAGGCTGCACTCTGGTATATCAAAGAGATTATACGCAAGGAGGCATGCTTAATAGCCTATAATTAACACTATGGAGAAAGGCAAAATTATGCATTCGAGCTGCCCTGGGAAACGTCAGAGGCATTTACTGCCATTGGGACCCACAACTACCAAGTTAAAACATGTACAATTACAATAAGCTGTGGATCTATCTATCCTTTGTGTTAGGCTGTTGTTTAATTCATGATTTTGATTCAGAAATACAGGTACAGGATTGTCTTTTTTCTCAGTTTTAGGATACAGTAAACATGTCATTAATACTGACGAAGGCATTTGTTATTTATATGTGAGGCTAACTTCAGTCCTAACCTAACTTAAACAAGTTATATTCTTCAGTGACATAAAAAAGCTAGATGAGAGCTACGGTCTTTCTCACTTTACATAATATGTCATACATTATATAACACAGCATTATGTAAACTACTGTTTTAAAGGGAGTGGCTATACGGTTTGGACTCACCTGAGATCTACAAGTATCTCCTTAGCGGTGGTCTTCCTTTTACATAGGGGTCCACTCTTGAGTTCCACTTTGTACTGGATGTTGTGAAAGCTGACAACAGCACCACGCTGAGTCTTGCCTGTTTCCATAGTGATGACCTTTGGCCCTACCAGGCCATTGGTGCCCATGTCCTCAACCACCTGTATGTTGACATGATTTGCCCGATCCGCCATCTCCTATGGCCGTCTCTGTACCAAACCAAATTTGCAACTACAGTTACATGTGTGACAAGGCAACAGCATGGAGAAAGCAGTGCCAATTCAATCCTATGTAGTGGTTGTCAGTCTGTGAATTATATTTGAGCTTACTAAACAGAGAACCCACTTGTTAAAGGGAAACTTTGGGATTTTTCACATTACCTGGGCCCTATTTCATAGATCTTTTCAGGTCCAAACCTTTACTAAGGACAATTGAAGATCGATTCAGTATTCAGCTAGAACACTATAACCGGCAACAGCTAAATGTAAATTTACTTCCATGGGGAAGGCATCTGCGTCAAAATGAACTGCTTGTTTTTGCCACTGACAGGCCTGACAAGTCAAGTCAAGACTTGTGTCTGACAACATGGAAAGGATCCCTACAGAGATAGACCTGTGCCTGTAACTGTAAAGAAACTGTAGAAAATTATGTTTATGTTCCAGTTTCAGTGTCTGTTTCTGTAGAAAATGACTGAATTTTTTACATTAGTCTAATATGTGTAAATCATTAAAGAAAACAAAAGAAAAACAGATGGCTGAGGTTTGTGCTAATGATATGACAAACACCTGTACAAAATGTAAATATGGGCAAATTAAATAAATAAGTGAAACAGCAAGTTGAGTTGACTGCAGATAAGTTTCTTTCTCTTTGTTTTAACATGATCTAAATGAGCAAGTAAAATGTGATAGATGCGGAGCATCAGCAGTGGCATTCAGGGGCACAGGTGCTCTGTTCAATAATGCCAGGCAGTGTGCAGAGTCATCTTCACTATTGGTGTTCCCACTACTACCTTTCTGAAGCTCATAGTCATGACTATAACTATTATCGTCGTGCAAGCTCTTCAAAAGCTGAGCAGTGACAGACATTGGCTACATTGTTCACCATCCACATATCTGAGTGTATTCAATTATGGGATGTTCAGAAATCAACATCATGCGACCTAACAGCAGAGTTGGAGAGTGGCGAGAATCCAGAGTTTGGAGATGTTGTGCAAACGATCTCAGTGATTCAAAGAGACAGTAACACAGAGAGCAAAAGGGTTAGGATCCTTCCTCACATGGAAGTTAAAGCTATTGCAAGTCTATCGCATGTCATCATTGATCATTGCCTGAGTACGAACTGAGGTAGCTTCTCTCACAAACGCACTGTAACGACACACCTCATGTTTGGGTGGTAGTTGTCATACTAGACCTCTGTAGATCGTGAAACGCAATATATTTGAAGCATTCTTCTGAGAAGTGAGTTTTAAGGGCTAACAGTTTTCATACTACCCTTCACAGTTCAAGTAGTTCCCGTATACAAGATAGGCTAAGCATCACTCTGAGAGGAATGTATGGGCGCTTACTTTGCTACATACATTCCCTGTTCAAACAAACTGATGAATTTGGCACCCTAAGGGTTGGGGGAACAGTAGCCATCGACAAGGACTTTCCACTAAATAAACCGGTCAAAAATGACTCCACAACATGATTTGACAGTATTCATAGGGAAAATAAAATGTGCACATGTTAGGCTACGGTTACGAAAGCTTGCCGTAAGCGCGAGGTGTCACCGGCAGTTTCCTCGACAGATCCGCGCGTTATGCCTCGCGAGCTTAGACTACAATGTGGAATAGGAGAATAGGCGAGCGCTCTAACCACGACTGCTGAAACTGGCCCAATGTAGACACAAAAAAGACAAAATGCCTTACCTGCCTTGAAGAAATTCAGTTTCGAGGTAACAGGCAGACTTTTCCTTGCAATTGTTCCCGGAGTGTCCTCAAGTGGATTTACTCAGTGCCATACCACGCGTTGCTTATATAGACTCCAGAAGCTGTTGAATTAAACGGGAGGTGGGCAGAGCACATTCGCCTCAGATGATCCGTGAAAACTTCAGTGTGACTTAAGTCACAGTCACAGGTATAAAGAAGAATGTTATGCTATGGGCCTAGACCCCTAGACCATATGCTACATTTAACTAGGCTACGCGTTTTGCCTTTGGAGGCCTGTTTAAGTGCAGTGGCTTGCAAAAGTATTCAACCCCTCTGAAGTCATCACTATTTTCTGGTTTCCAAAAGATACTGACATATTTATCTGAACACTTATATTGTAGCATATGTCTAAAGGCTAAATAAGTTGTTTCTCTACTAAATAACATCCTTAAGTATTCTGAAGTGAAAGTACCAGCTTTACACATTGTTCTTTTGCAGTGTCTCCCCCCATTATTCTGGGTAGAATTTTTATAAAAGATTTAGGTTGATGGGATGGCATTCATGGACTATACAGACCCGGACAAAATTGTTGGTACCCTTCCATTAAAGAAAAAACCCACAATGGTCACTGAAATAACTTGAAACTGACAAAAGTAATAATAAATACAAATGTACTGAAATAAAAAACCAGAATAATTTAAAAAAAAAAAAATAATGAAACTGGCCAGGACAAAAATGATGGTACCCTTAACTTAATATTTTGTTGCACAACCTTTTGAGGCAATCACTGCAATCAAGCGATTTCTGTAACTTTCAATGAGACTTTTGCAACTGTCAACAGGCATTTTGGCCAACTCCTTGTGAGCAAACTGCCCCAGCTGTCTCAGGTTTGAAGGGTGCCTTCTCCAGACTGCATGTTTCAGTTCCTTCCACAGATGTTCAATAGGATTTAGATCAGGGCCCATAGAAGGCCACTTCAGAATAGTCCAATGTTTTGCTCTTAGCCATTCTTGGGTGTTTTTAGCTGTGTGTTTTGGGACATTATCCTGTTGGAGGACCCATGACCTGCGACTGAGACCAAGCTTTCTGACACGTGGCAGCACATTTCACTCCGGAATGCCTTGATAGTCTTGAGATTTCATTGTACCCTGCAAAGCAGCCCCAGAACATAACCGAGCCTCCTCCATGTTTCACAGTAGGTTCAGTGTTCTTTTCTTTGTATGCTTCATTTTTGCGTCTGTTAACTTAGAGCTGATGTGACTTGCCAAAAAGCTCCAGTTTTGTCTCATCTGTCCAAAGGACATTCTCCCAGAAGCCCTGTGGCTTGTCAATATGCATTTTGGCAAATTCCAGTCTCGCTTTTTCATGATTTGCTTTCAACAGTGGTGTCCTCCTCGGTCGACTTTGGCTCAAACTGCGACGGATGGTGCGATCTGACACTGATGTACCTTGATCTTGGAGTTCACCTTTAATCTCTTTGGAGGTTGTTCTGGGCTCTTTGGTTACAATTCGTATTACCCGTATCTTCAATTTGTCATCAATTTTCCCTTTGCGGCCACTTCCAAGGAGGTTGGCTACAGTACCCTGGACCTTAAACTTCTGAATAATATGTGCAACTGTAGTCACAGGAATATCAAGCTGCTTGGAGATGGTCTTATAGCCTTTACCTTTAACATGCTCGTCTATACTTTTCTTTCTAATCTCCTGAGACAACTCTCCTTAGCGTTCTGTGGTCCATGTTCAGTGTTGTACACACCATGATACCAAACAGCACAGTGACTACTTTTCACCCTTAAAATAGGCAGACTGACTGATTACAAGTTTGAAGACACCTGTAATGCTGATTAGAGGACACACCTTAGTTTAACATGTCAAATTATTTTCAATCTTTTCTAAGGGTACCTTCATTTTTGTCCAGGCCAGTTTCATTAGTTTATTTTTTTTTATTATTCTGTTGAACCACAATTCAAAAGCAAAGTCTGATTTCCATTAGTTCATTTTCAGTTAATGTTTATTTATTATTACTTTTTTTCAGTTTCAAGTTATTCCAGTGACCATTGTGGGTTTTTCTTTCTTTAACGGAAGGGTACCAACAATTTTGTCCACATCTGTAGTGCCACGGATTTTCAGTAGGATTTTGATCAGGACTTTGACAGAGCCATTCCAGAAGATTCACTTTACAGTTTTTCAGTGTAACTTGCACAACTTGCACTTCTACTAGTACTTAACTTGCACTTACAGTAGTTACATTCCTGCACTTTCCTGCACTCTATTAGTTATGTAAAATAGTATTTATTGTTGCTCGTAGCTCGATTGCTCTCTTCTTTGTACATCGCTTTTGATAAAAGCGTCTGCTAAATGACTAAATGTAATGTAATGTGTTGCTTGGGTAATTGTCCAACTGAAAGAAAATCCCTCTCCCAAGACAGCAACAAGTTTTCTTGCAATATTTCTTTTTCATTCAACCTTCAATACTAAAAAGCTTCCCAATTCCTACAGACAGGAAATATCCCCACAGCATGATGTTACCACTGCCAATTAATTATTAAGATGGTGTTTCTTGATTCATTGCCAGTTACAGATTTACGACATATGTAGCACTTTGAGGATGGTCCAGAAAGCTCTTTTTTGGTCTCAAATGACCATTAAAAACCCTTTGTCACATCTTAAGGAACCTTCATGTGGATCTCCTCAAACAATAACTTTCTTTCGCCACCCTCCATAGAGTCCAGTTTTATGGATACAGTAACTCTCAATAAAAATACTGATTGGGAAAATAAAAGGCTATAGTTTACATTTATTATTAAACTATATTTCAATACATTTTGGAAAGAGCAATATGTTTGTTGTAATGTCTGAGTAATTCATGCTTTAGTGTACAGCAAAAATATTAAATGCATTTACAAATTAAACTTAAAACTTAAATAAACAAAGTCAGGCTGGAAGCCAGCAAGCCGCGTCAGAGCTCCTCTACCGCGGGACAGTGCTTAAAGAGCGAGAGTTGTCAACGGCACGACACACGACCTGCAGCAGGTAGGAGCTGCGACCCACTCCAACCGTGGCCGCCTGTAAAAACACACTTGCAATACACACATACAGAACGCCCGGCTGTTGCTTGAACAGACAGGCCCACACGTTTTTTTTTTTTACATGGTACCAAATTGTATCCCATTGCGGGAATATTTATCACTCTGCAAATTTACCGAAAAATACATCGAAGTCAACAAAAAAAAGACTCCTGCATAACTCAATACAAGATACAATATTATAGATAACGTAATACATCTGGTGAACATGAAGACAGAAGCAATACACATTTTAATAAGACACAACCTCTGCCTCCGGACAATTCTTGAAGAGGCAGAGGATGGGGTAAAACCAGGATCTTAGCGTGGTACCCCAAACACAACGTCACGCCACAGCCACCACTGAACCCCAGATCCACAGAGGGGAAAAATACAAACACACAGACAGAGAAAGCAAGGGAAAAACAACTTCAGAATTCAGAAACACATCCAGCCCGGCTACATGCACAATAAACAGACCTCTTATGCTATTTACTCTGCACATTATGGGAATAGAAGTGTTGTAGTAATACAAAGGATAATGGATAGACTACAGTATGTAATATATTAGATAACATGTCTTTCTGGCTGGTTTTGTCTGTTTTTGGTTTGAGTTTGACTTTAGTTCGTTGACCTTCACACATGGCTAGTTACAAATGTATGCTTTTGTAAGAGTGAATGTTGACATAATTCCGATTTTCATAACACCACACGTTCACGTTATGAAACAAGTTATCTGCCGTTTTGTAACTTTGATTTATTGCTGGCTGATGTCAAACATGACTGGCCCATTAAACAATAGCCAGGACCTAAAGCACACATCTAACAAGAATAGAACCAATCACAAAATGTCACTGAAGGAGATTTATCCTAGTTAATGATCATAGTAAGTCCGACCAGTGTGTTTTTACGGCACCAGCTTAAAACATCTTGTTAAAGCTCTTCTGTTGAACACAATCAAATGGGTTGCCTTCATACCTGTCATAACCTCTGATAAACTTCTGTGAATCACATCAAGAAAAGGTGACGAGCCCTGGGCATTGCCAAAGACTGGCGTAAATAGTTAAGTTCAATAACCCCTGCCACACTATATTAGTCATCCACACCCAGAGGTTTTCACTCCTCACTGTGGTACAGATGGCCAAAGTAGACCTATTAGGTATTAGTCTAGTGGCGCAACTCCTTTCATAAGATTAGGATGTTCTTTTTCTTTAATGAACAGTTCAAGTTCAAACCAGCCAGTTGGCCTCATTCGAAGGAGAAAACTGGGTATAAATCACCACTCCATAATTTTCCATTATACTGACCCATCACTGATGAGGTATTGCAGCACAAGAGGTGCCCTCTAGGTATTGTGGCATGCTGTTGGGAGTGCAATAACAACGCCATCTTGTGGGCTTTAATGTTGTTTAGGAAAGGAGAAATCTGCGTTGGGTTCACATTAAAAGCTCAAATGTACATTGCACAGTACACTAAATGGAGTCCTTTGGTGTAGTGTAAAGTAGCCCAAACAACTGAACTGACTCTGAAATTCATAGTCAATTGGTTGTTAATGTGATGATTGCAAAGTATACTAATGGCTCCAATTCCAGTGCCTGAACGTGCCTCAAATTAAAACCGTACCGAGATCACCTGCCCATATCCCACCGCTAATCCACAGAAACACTTGCACTTCATCACAGACTGCGAGTGCGTCAGTGAGAAGCACATCTTTTTCAATAAAGCTGAAAGCACATAGCTAAGCTGCATAAAGTGGTGTGAATTGCACAATGTGCTGATACCAGTAAAACAAAGCCTATAATGGCAAGTGAGAGGCATTCACAAGTAACCGACTATACAGTTGCATTAAAAGAGGATGAACAAACGGTTTCTCATTTTGAGTTTATTAAGAGATTTTTAGCACATGTACACAGCATGGAAACAAACTGTATATTGTACCTGGGAAGGCGAAATGGTTAAACATACTGTACAGCATAATATTTCAATTACTTCCAAGATATAGGAAGTAAAAATAGCTGGTTTCATATTGAGAGACTTCCCATTACCATGGATAGTGAGGTTCACTAATTGCACTGAATGTTGATGATATATGTTACATTATGTTAATAGTGGGGGAAAAGTCAGGAGGGCTGAAGAGTGGACTGAATTGATAGTTAAAATCTTTTTGTTAACAAACACAACAAAAGTAAGCCAAAACAGGAAGCAATCTGGAAGTAGCACTCTGGTCTAGGCAGGAGGATTTGAATTAGGACCTTCTTTGAGAACAAATGTGTTCATAATACACCTCATACATTCATTACTGGTAGTTGTTCACATTGACAGGAACAATCTGATACATGTATTTTGGTACATAAAAAATAGAAAGTTTGTGAGATGCTGTGCCTGGTATATAACTACATTAGAGGCCCACAAAGCCAAAAGCCAGAGTTCAGAGCTAGTTTGTTTAGAAGAGATTGCTGAAAAAGGAACACATGTGGGAAGACATAAAGCCGTACCAAGTCATATAATGCCTTCTCCTTTTAAGTCCAAATCAGTCATTTCAAAAGATTTCAACCCACTTGCATGAGTTCACTGAAACATTCTCATGTCACACAAGGCTCCCAACACCAACACTGTTCACAGAGACAGAGCAACGAACTCAACCACAGTTCCCCACTTTGTTACCTCACTCTTAGTTCTCTCAACATGACAGCAGCAGAACTCTGTTCTACATGCTCACTCAACACAAGAACCGAATGTAGTCCACACAAATACTTGAAAATTTCAATTGAGCAACCACTATACAATAGTATACATTTTTTTTGTCCAACTGAACTCAACTTTAGTATACTGACATCAAATATATAAATAGTTATATACAAAAACCTTATTATACAAAAATGACAAGAGGATTTACATACAATGCACTTTTCAGGGATCGAGAAAATAAATAAAACCTTTACTTGACTGGGACAGAAAGCATGTCTGCTTCATCAAACTAGACATTCTATGAAGGCCTTAGTAGTCCTTCCTCAACAGAGTTCCTTAATGGAACCAAACTTAACCCTTATAGGTGCTGCTAGTTCTGTGGCTGACACTGAAAGCTGGTGCTTACCGTTTCCACTGACACAGCCACAGAATGGCAATGCCATAGGCATAGAAACTACTTTAAACATGTTCAGTAGATCAGACTAGCCGATGAGGTTTATGGAATAGACTGAGGAGGTGGGGTCATTTCCAGGACAGTGCAAATCACTTACATCACTTTGTTCACATCCTATCCTCACATTACTTTTTGGACTAAGTCTGTATGGTGTGCGTAGAAAGGAGTTTTCCACAAAGTCACCACTAAGGCCAATCATTGAAAGAGCTGCCATCAAGACCTCTTTGTTCTTAATGCATTCGAACATCTAAAAACTACACCTTCTCCTTTTCTCCTTTTTTTTTTTTTAACTGAACAACCTGGTCATCCATTTAAGTTCTGAACTCATTTCAAAACCAGAAGAGACACAGCACAGCCTATTACTGACAGAATGAGAATGACTCAAGAAAACAGGAGAAGTACAACCTCATGCGGAAGCATGGGGAATTACACACATAAAACCAGTTGATAATTATGAGAGTGCTGAAAATGCCACTGAAGAGAAGCTGATTGAATCTTCCTTCAATTAGCAATTAGCTTACTTTTAACATGTTGTTGTAACTGAGGCTGAGGTAATTATTTCACAAACTATAGCATGTGACATAAATGTCAGGAAACTGTGCAAATGTCTTATCTGCAGTTCTATCAATAGGCAGGGCTATAGACAGGCAATCCGAACATTAAGAGGAACAGTTGAAGTGCAAACTCAAACAGCTGATTTTAGTGTGTAAATGCAAAATGAAAGTTTTAAAATGTATACCCAGGTAATATTTGAACACCTTGGACTGGCAACATCATTGGATGTTTTTTTTTTTTACTAGAAAACTTCTAACCCAGGGCCAAAACTTGCAACTCAGTAACCAGAATACTGCCTACATCTGCCACACACACAGTATGATTAACCACAGTTCAAAACGGCTGAGGACAACTCGGCCCTCATGTGTAAGTGGCCGCCGCACCAATCGACTCTGGCCCATGGTAAAGGACTCAGCTGGGAAATGATTGCACATTTTCAAACATGTGAGCCATTATGCAACACCAAATATCACTTGCTGTCTGAATTGGTCCAAGCCTGTAGGTGGTGACAGAGTGCAAATCCTTTTGCAATCGCAATTGCCACTGTGGCACAAACAAGCAGAGGAAACATTGCTAGAAACAGTTACTCTACAGCTTAACAATGACCTTACTGTCAAAAATCATTCTGTGCAACACTCGCCTGAAGAGTCAGGAGTCAAATGATGTGGCAGCGTGTTGATGAATTGGACATGTCCCTTGGTAAGTGCACATTACTCCCAGTTCTAAGCCCTCTCCTCCCAGTCCTACACTACATACTGCGTTAGAACATGTGATATTTCTAAGGCGCTGGATCATGGTTCTTGGATTGGATCTCTACATATTGCACACTGGACGCATCCCATTCCGGGGGGATAAAAATCGCCTCTCATTCTCCTTCTCCTTCCATCACCTCTCTCTCTCTCTCTCTCCACCTTAAGCCCAGCGGCCACTGGACACAAAGCTTCGGCTGAAGGAGTAGCTGGCGTCGGAGCTCTGGTGTTTTCCCCAGGCGCCAAACGGCACTACAATTAGGGTGCTGTTGTCCTCTGAGCCGTACTGTATTGCCTGTCAGGACAAATAGACACATGAGTTGACACATAATGAAACACACACACTCACACTCACACTCACACACACACACACACACACACACACACACACACCACACACACACACACACACACACACACACACACACACACACACACATTCAGTGTGCATGCCCTTTCTGTTTTGTCTGTAACATGACCTGCCTGTACATCAGCTGCTTTCCAGGTCATAAAGGCTAAATCTTACAGATCCACAAGAAAAAAAAAATGATAAGTAGATCTTATTTTTAAGAGCAATTAACAATATTATAGCAGCAGTAAGCCGTTTTGGTCAATAATTGGTCAATAATTAACTACTGAAAAGGCATGCAAAAACCTTATTAAATCACCATTAACAGCACAGTCGGCACTGACAAACAATATAGTTGGCAATATAGTGGGCGATGTCTTGCAATTTTTTTTCAAGATGTCCTTTACATGACCGTATACCATGAATATGAATTTGAAGATGATACCAGTTCTAGTTTCCTATAAAAACATGCTTCAGAAAGTGTCTCTTGGTCTCTTTACTTATGTAATCAAACAGACTAAATATACATTTTGAAAACAATCAGTGCCTAAATGATCTGAACTCAGGAGGTTAGCGGTTACTGAAGGATTAAGCGAGTTAATTAAACAGGGTTTAACCTGGGGCCTGTGCTACTCAAAGCATGTGACCACTATGTGTAATCACTGTGTGTTGACATAACATACCTGCTCAGAGATTCTCTGGGCTGCTTCTTTGGGGTCGTGACACTGGTTGATGATGTCGCAGATCTCCTGGCTGTTCATAATGAAGTTGATGCCGTCAGTGGTGAGTGCCAGGAAGGAGTCGTGGACATGATGCAGCTGGTGGACAACCACACAGTCACAGAAAAATTAAGCACGCTCGCACACACACACACACAAGGCAATGGATGCACATACAGTCACAGAAACATGAAGCACTGACCTATGGAGCCACTGCACCGAACATTTTAGAGCGATTAGTGATTTCAGACCCAGTTTGTTTGACTTCTGATATAAACCACCATTAATGTTGCCATTTTGTTGTGGTACATCTTATTTTCACACACTACCAAAATGGAGCTGGTAGATGACTGAGAGAACATGTAAAACGTGTACGTGCACGTGTAAAAGGGAGTTTGCTCACCGTTACACGCTTGGTCTCGGGCTCAGCGATGACCCCCATGTTCTTGAGGTCAAAGTCGCCTATGCTGCGGGTCATGGCTAGCCTGCCGTTGACGTGCGGCTGCCCCAGACTGTTCCAGGTCACAAAGCCCCCACTCTTACGAATCCTGCGGGGACAGAGCAAGAAAACGCATCAAGAACATGTGAATCAACTGTGGCCACAACACACAAACACATGGAGGCACAGACCTGTTTGGAGGGCACACACTACTCAAGGCAATTCCCTAAATGTTTAACTTGTGGGGCCTAAACACTGTTTGCGCTTACTGCAAGATAAGATACAGGGAAGGTAGAGAGAGAATGTTGTGAAATGGTACTGCAGTTTAGCTAATGTCAGTAGTCAGCAACAACTGATGTTTTTAACATACGGAGTTTAGTCCGTTTCTAAATGGGAGCTGCTGCTACATTGGTTTCATCTGCCTATACTGACAAGTCGATTCTCCTCGATTCTCTCTAGAATGATTCTGTCTCGATTCAGAAAAGTCCATAATCGATTTTTTAATAAAATAAAAATAATAAAAAAATATTAATATATATATATATATATATATATATATATATATATTATTTTTTTTACACATTCATTTTCTGTTGAAATGCAAGCTGCATCGATTATTGCATTGTTCATAGAAAGTCATAATTGTGACAAGGACACACTTTTTCTCTAATAAAAAATAGATCTGTTGATTTTCTTTATTAATCAAACACAAAGTAGGAAGTGATTTGAGACTGAGTAGCAAACTCAATGTTTTTAAAAATCGAGATGCATCGATAATCGTTTTATCGGTTAGAATCGAGAATCGGTTTAGAATCGAAGAATCGGTTTAGAATCGAATCGTTGACCTCTGAATCGGAATCGAATCGAATCGTGAGGTGCCAAGAGATTCCCACCCCTACTGACAAGTGCGTGTAAATCGCTGTGACCGTACACATGTGACTGCAAATGCCTATGTGTTAGACCAGTGTGATCATATGCATGCATGTTTCAGTGTGAGAGGAGCTTGAAACTATTCAAACCCCTTGAGAAATGTAGCTGTATGTCTGTATATTCATACACTGGGGCTATTTGTATGTCTGCATATTCATCAGTATGTGCACCTCTCTTTCTCGTCCTTCCTTTCCGGCGTGTGGTCCACCGTGAGCTTGAGGGCCTTGCCCTTACGGCACAGCATTGCCCGACTATCACCCACACTGCCAACCACCAGCTCGATGCCATCTCTTAACAACGCCACAGTTGCCGTGGTGCCCGGAGTGGCTGCAATGCACCAGAGATGTGAAGGGTTACACGAGCACGCTCATCCACACCCATTCCCACATACAAGCACACACTTCACAAGCACACACACTTCACAAGCACACACTTCACAAGCACACACTTCACAAGCACACACTTCACAAGCACAAAAAGGCATGCACAAGGATGACTTTCTTAGTAAGCACTTTGTTCCAAAACATGGATGCATATGGGCTACACAAACACACAGCTATCTAGTCCACTCTCGGTCACACACACCACATAGCAATATACACATTCTCTCGCTCAGACACCTGATGCCATCACGCTAGCTACTGAACTCCACAGTATGAGGACAGGGGGGGGACTTTAGGGGGGGAGGGGGGGGGTTGAAGGAGGAGAGGAGGGGAGGTTCTGTTTCCAAAACAGGATATGAACTTGAGCAGTGAAGAGAGAATTAGGCATGCAGGGCCTCCTTTGGAAGGGTGACAGGAGATTCCTCAGTAAGACTGAGCGAGTGAGTGAGTGGAGAGTGTGGGAGCACTACGGTGGTCAGTCAGGCAGGATGACACGATAGCATACAGTCTGAGTTCAAAGGGTACACTTTAACCGGACGGTAGCTAGGTATAATTAGCCCAAGGCAGGGTACCTGACTGCCAAAATGTAATAATCTGGAGAGATTTCACAGTAAGGTTACAGTATGGAGCTGATTGTTCCAAGAAGTCTTGTCTATAGAACTAAAACATTTTCAAAGAATTTTAGCAAATCACGATACTTTTAAATACACTTTAACAGAGGTACCTATAGCGTATACTCCCTTAAAATGGAGACGGTAAAATATGTTGCAGCTCTGTGTGCTTTTTCTATGTTTGGTTGAAATGTGTATTTAGGTTTTTAAAAAGTTCCTCTTTTTTGTGAACCATTTAGTGCAACCATTAACTAAAACAAATGAGCAACTTCTCCAATCTTGGCTCATGGTATCAGCCTGGCCACATCTTTTAGCGTACTCTGGGGGAATGAAAGGCCATGTGTGTTATAAATCAAATGCAGCCTGCAGCAGGCTACAAATATAGCTCTACACTTTAATACAGACACCTGCACTACTACAGTAAAGACCAAGTGTCTGTTTACCAACACTGCACGTGAGGAGAAAAGCCACTTGAGCAAAATAGAAAAGATAAAGAGAATGTGAGAGATATAGAGGAAGAAAAAAAGGTTGAGAAAGTTGTGGAACCTTCCAGAAGTCCAGGCAAGGACCCGCTGGACCAATCTAGCCCCCCGCCTTCCATTAAGGTACCGGTGAGCTTCAGCTCTTAGAGGCTTTTAGCTGGGTCCGTAGCTGTCGTGAATAACACGCACACACACAAGGGCAAAATTGTACATTGCACGCACCAGGACCCAGGGCTGGGCCTCACAATCAATGCACCGACAGAAGAATCTAGCAGATCTAACAGATCTAACACCTACACCTCCACCTTTTTTAGGTCTTGATGGAGTTGAACTACTGCAGTATGTGGATGTAGAGTCAAACAAGCTAGATTAAACAATGATAAATTAATGGGATTAGATCTACTTGCTCTGACTAAAGCCTTCAGTAATGCAGTACAGGGTACATCAATTAGCATATGATTAATGTGTTTAAAGTATGGATAGCAATTACGTACATCATCTACAGATATGTTATTCTGTCTTAAGTATATGGGCAGATATGGACAAATTTAAGTGGACATCTACTCAGAATACTGTCAGTTTAGAGAAGCTTCCCTACATGCTCTAAGACAAGACAGGGCCAAACGCAACACAGACGGCAGCACCCTAAGAACTCAATGTGCAAGACACAGTGGTATTTCACATCTCAATATGTAGTACGTACCATCTGGGGAGAAGTGAAGATGCCTTGCTAAGGCTTTATCTACTTCCAGGAATGCTTTGGTTAAAACCACTTCCAAGTTCTCCTCTCCACCAACAAGATCTCTGCAACAACAAGTACACGGTTTATAGGGGCAAAGTTTTGCGTATGCATGGTGTTTTCCCTGACTTTGCCAGTGTATACTTTTCTCTACACGTCACTTGCATGTCTGAACTAAAGTGTGAACTTCTGACCTTCTTGTAACAGTAGAACAAATAACTTGTTTGCTACTTCTGAGCCTTACCAACAGTGAACTATTTGTGTAGAGGGGTGAGAGGGGCTGAAATGATTACCCAAGTATCAGAGTTTTGCTCTGGGAACATGGCCTACTATGAAAATACATATCACAAATCCTTAATAATCACATCAGGTCATATCATAGGACCTGTAGTGATTCCTAACATTTATATTCCTAACCAACACAAGCTTATTTACACCTTGGCCACGACAGACACCAATGAACAGCAAGAGTATGTGACGTCTTGCAGGGGCTCTTACTTGATGTACTTTGCCATAAACTTGTAACAGAAGTCGGCTGCCTCGGGCCCGCCGTGGCCATCGAACACAGCAAAGTACATGATGTTGTCAGTCATCTGCGAGAGCTGGTAGCGATCCTCATTCTCCTTCCTCTGGCCAATGAGCGAGGCACAGCCCACCTTAGACAGGCTCACCTTTGGGATGAGCTTGCCATAGCGGATGCTGGGCGGCAGCAAGATGGGCTCATCAATGCGGTTATCCCAGATGCCAAACGAGTCCCAGGTAGTGGGTTGGCCACTGCTGTCTGGGTCAAAGCGAGAGTTGCTGGACAGTGGCATGCTGGAGGTGCTTAATGCCCGCCGCGGGCTCTCCTGCTGCTGGGCACAGGCAATCTGCCGGGCGGCACGATGGCATAGCTGGGGCCCTCCTGCAGACCTAGCCAGGCGAAGGAGTACAGCTGTGGACATAACCTCAGGGGTGGAATGCCCTCCAGTAAGGAACAGGCCGCAGCTGTTCAGTTCAGAGAATGCTTTGAGGATATAACAAAAACAGAAGTAGGTCAGCACATCTCAGTGCAGTAATTGAAACAATTTACTTGCATGACATCTTACATTTTGTCATCACCTTCACCACGGGTTTTGTTTGGTACTCCGCAGAAAATGTGTGATGACTGACGACTAAGTATATCAGCAAATCAAGTTATTTTGGTATCCGTTGGACTGGTAAATAGACAGCTAGCAGTTAACGTTTTACCAACACGAATTGTTCTAGCATCGAACAACGCAAGGATTTGCACGGGTCACCTGATATACAATGAACTAAATACGATTCTTCAGTACACTAAAATACAACAAACTAAAGTTAACATTATGGATTTATATGTATCTATATGCCTTCTTATTGATGTATTACATGTCTACCAGCAGTGGCACATACCAATGTGAACTAGCTCACCTTAAAGCCACGTATAGCTTATAAATATAGACTTTTAACTACTACCATCTTAGCATGCACCATAGTTTACCGCATGATGCAACAAGCTCGGCAGATAACATGGTTACTCGCAGTACCAGCAACGCCTCCTCCCCATTCCATCTGGTTCTGGACTACATTAGCTAGCTGGCTATCAAGCTAAATGTCATGATAGAGAGCTATTCAACTAGCAACTAGCATCGGCGAACTGGCTTTCCTAAACCAGCAACTTGACAAATGCCAAACAGCGATTGTGTTTTGTATGCACAAACGTCCATATAAATAACGTCCATACATGCAGCTGCTCAACTAACTTAAAAACTGAATTATTTTGCTCAGGGACGATTGATTGCGCGATTGAAAGTTAGCACCATTGGGTAACCTTACCCCTAGCTGTATTTAGCGAGAAGCCATTTCACTAAAGTAGCCCCGTCCCGAAGCTGTAGATTATGTAACTATGACTTCACGAGAACAATATTCTTCATACCCTTATCTGTTTCAGTCGAATTCCAATTATCCTACGCTTGTCGTTCACGTCCAACGTCCTTGTGATAGTTTCAACGCTTGCTTACATATCGCTTTCACATGTTTTTTCTTGGAAGGCTTTCCCTAAGCTTCATTCCCTCCAATAGGAACACGGCAATAGTGGTAAAGCCACACCCTTGTCCGCATCTGGTACGCGGATACGAGAGGGAGGTATCCAATCCATAGAAGAAGTCGCATATCCTCCCCAATGTTACACTCACCACCACACTTTATTTTTCCACAACATAAACTATCCGCTCTGACCATATTCCCTTCTAGTGATGGCAGCCTGACACTGAAGCGCCGGAACGTGCTTCATACCTTAAACTACACCAACCATAAAACCACTGCTTCGAAGGTTGCTTTGGTACGGAAAAATCACGTGACATATTACGTGCGAAACAGCAACTGCTTCTTTCTCCGAATGAACCAGATGAGTGGTTCACAGCGCCACGAACGAAACAGTCAGTTGCCTAGTTTTGAGTCTGAATTGTAGCGCCTTCAAAGCATAAAAACTTCCGCGCACAATATTGCGTTTGGTTCGTAGTAGCCTATCTCATTCTGTGACAGTCATTACGTTCGTATTGATTTATCATCATTATGAAAGCATCTAGGAAGAGAGGTCGTTCTGACATGTGGGAACACTTTATTCTGATCGCTCATGATAAGGTGCGCTGGCTGTTAAATATTTAGGCTATAGGAAAAGTAGACTATATCAACAGGCTCAGTCCAAAAAGTGTAGAACAAATAATGTTTTAAATCAAAATCTTTGACTGTTCCCTATCCAACATGGTTACACAAGCACACCCAACTTGTGCCATATTTGTCCAGCACATCCTTTCCCCAAGCACTCTCTCTTCAATAACACAATATACAAAAAAGAATGAATCTTTATTTGTAAAAAAAAATGGTATCACAATCTTTGTATACGGGTGCATGTGTGTGTGTGAGTGTGTGTGTGTGTGGGGGGGGGGATTTGGTGCGTGCACACTAGATTGTCATTGTTTTAAAGCTTTGTGCCACTGTCTAGCTGGGCTAATTTAGTTGCAGCCTTGGCACATCACCAGGAGAGTTCACTGTTACTTGAGCTTCAAGTCATGAATCGATTTTTGAAACAATGTGCCTAATGGTTCAATGCTTCACCAAAGCTTCATTTGCCCATCACTATTCCCTTCCTCCCATGACAAAGACCATTGGGAACGTTCATCAATGACAAACATCTCGTGGAGTTTTTACATTGACCTCTGTCAGATTCACGCACAGAAAGGAATATCCCAGATCATCATCGTGGGTGGCAAGACTTAAAACTTACGAAACGCATGTCTAAGTCAGGCACTGTAGAAATGATCCCTGACAGTAGAGTCATAATACTGTACTTGTTCTCTTGAAGATAGTGTCTTATTTACCTATATTTCACAGTAACGTTTGTGATGACGTGGATATTAACGGTACCGAGGGGGGCACACAACAAAAACTTCGCTTCGAAATTACTCTCCCATCTTAATTATATGCCAATAGAACGTATATACATATATGTAATCAAACACTTCTGAACTAATCAAGCAAGACCATCCACACCTTCAAAATCACGTATTAAGAAGAAGTATTATTGATGTTATAGAGATGATTAGATGAAGAAGACAACAACACCAACATTTAAATATATATCTTCGTTTTAATCGATTTGAATATGTTCTTGGTTACATATGTATTCGTTGTAGCCAGCGTGTCAACAGTGTTATCGTTGCCATAGGTAATACTATACAATTTAACATTTACTGTCCTTACCCATAATGAAACACTGTATACGGGTTGTATAGCGTTGAAAATTAAGTTTCTTAAACTGTATTTTACTTTCATGTCCCATGCAGTGCTCTCTTTAGTCTCAGGTCGGGTCTTATGAAACGTTGCAGTTTCTTCATAACTTTAGAATAGCTATTTACCTGTGGGCCCCATTGACAGGTTAGACCAGTGAGTCTATTTCCTTTTTGTACCCTACATTTGCATAGACATATATAGGACCTATATACTGTATGTCTATGTACATTTGTGCCTCGACATGCGATCTTTGTGACTCCTACTAAGAAATTGTGCATATTGTTCATTGCAGACTGCATATTTGTAAATACATGGCAGCCTATATAAACCAAATGCACTGAAGATTTGTTGGCTATAGGCTACTTTCTACTTGTAGGCTATGTATACAAGTTGTTCTAAGGCTATGGAAGTATAAAGGCCTCGAGTCCTCAATGCAAAAAAATGGCATACTGAATTACATGAATCACAATGATGATTTTGCTGCATTGCAATTTGACACACACACACACACACACACACACACACACACACACACACACACACACACACACACACACAGACACACACAGAAAAATGCATGACACAAATGAATATGCTTATGAACTGAAAAATAGAGTGTTGGATGAACCTGATTGAGATTTAGTTTGAAACAGTGTTACTCTGATAATCAACTCATCTTACATTTATCGTTTACAGCAAGCATTTTTTTAACTTCTATTTATCCTTCACAGCAAGCCATTTTTGTTATTTCTGTCAGGCCGGAGTCAGGGATTGAACTTCCGGGTCTTTTCACTAAGTTAGGAACCTTTCTAAACAAAAAAGACCGAACAGGGCCCAAGCCCCTCTCAGGTGTGGACAATCCAGCAAATGATTCCCATGCACCACCCATAGGCAGTTGCACTGCCACTGTCAGGCCAGGGGGGGTGCAGAGGGGCGAAACACCAGTGGTTCCCCAACTTTTCACGGCAGGCCCACCACCACCATATTGCAAAGATTGAGACACTCACATATTACCTGCAAGAGCCCATCAGCTCTTGCATAGCTTTCCTCAATCATTGTTTCTACATTTGAACAATTCATTGTTTTCTTAGCTTTTCACTGGGTGATCAATCCATAGACGTTCCATCTTAGGCGCATGTCCGCTCTATTAAAAATGAGCCTAGCCATCTTTTTCTAACATATAGGCTAGTTTCAAGGCGTTGTTGAACGTGAATTTTTCCTCACCTCCAAAAAGGACAACAGGAGTCTCTAATCTGTTTTCTTTTCAACACAATAACAATAATTTCCACCACACTGAATCAAACAAAGTACAGTAAGACCATAACTGTAACGTTATTAGGAGTGTATTAGTGAGTGAGTGTTTTATTGGGTAATATTTGTATGATGCTGAAGCACAATAAAGGCGTCACATCAATCACTATGTTCGTTATGATGAGTTATTTCAAAACTAGATCAGATAGTGTCTGTTAATTTGTATCCAGTTTAGTTACCTGTGGTTTATTTTCTCTCTCCAGGGACATGCGTGCCGTTTCCTCAAGAACCTGGCGAGAAAAAGACATTGATAGCCATTGAAGTTTATTTATTAATGGTAGACTAAGAAGACACCTAATCAGTCTATACAGCAGGGGAGTAGTAAACATTACGAAGTCTGTGATACTGACATTGACCAGAGGCTTCTATGTTGTCTACCTTTGGTTACCTAAACAATTATCTAATTGATAGCCTACATACGTCACGAAATTTGAAAGCAGCACTCTCAATTCATAACAAACAAAACATTTAGGAGCTGCCCTTGCTGTCATGAGTTCCTAATACAAACTGCATAACGAAGTTACCATCGTAAATTATTGTTAACAGAGCTGTAAAATAATTACTATTTTGTCGTTAGAATGCTAACATGTATAAGTTATGGCTATGCTAATGTTCGTTGTTGTGGCTACTAGCCTGAAGTGTAAGTATTACAGCTAACTTGGCACTCTGAGATTCTTTTGAATGAAGAGTGCATTACAAATAAAATTAATTATTATTATTAACATACCTGTGGCGCGGATTGTTACCGGAAACACTATATGACAAAAAACGTAGCCTACCATTCAGAAGCGTCCAACCCCCGAACAACTGCCTGCTTCTATGTGTAGACAAGACAACAGAGAACAATTGCAAATACTGAATAAATGCATTGTATGGAATCATTAAATGTCAACTGTCTATAATTTCTTCTTTTATACATAGCTCGTCCAATTGCTAGACACTGATGATAACGATGCCTGCTATCATACTTAATATGTTATGTAGCATAGCCCACATTGATCCCAACCCCAATTAACCTGTGTATGTGTGTGAGTTTATGTGTGTGTGGGAGGATCTGACAGAGGGTCAGAGGTTTGAGCTTACCGTGTGAATAGTGCGACACCCACAGTACGCCGAGTTTTTCCGAAATGTTCAGCTGGGGAGATGGGTCGAGAGGACAGCTGCGTTCGCGTTCAAAGGATTTCACGTGTTTTGATGTACCACAACCTGTCGTATTTTGCTCAGAAACCATTTCTGAGGTTTCCTGTGGAGAGCAGCATACCCTTTTTGTTACAGTTGATGGCCGAGTCCTTTCATGTGGTCGCAATAATAAAGGGCAACTGGGAAGAGGGAAAAGTAAAGATTCTAGAGGTAAGCTAAACGGTTAAACCTATGACAAAGCAAAGACAGGTATGAAAAAAATGAGCCAAATAAGTATAACTAAACAAATAAGTCCTAATAAAATAGCCTATGCAGTTATAAGTAGAAGTAAGTAATCAAACAATAGGCTGAGTTCTGGGGTTCTTAAATAACCTGTTTTATTTGATTGTAACGTTTGTTCTTGTTTTGTAGTTGTAGCAGTGCTATATAAATCAATTCATTTCACAAAGGTGGGAGCATGACCTACGTATTTTCTTCAATAATCGCTAGCAGTCTAACATACTAGCTCATGAAGAGTAGAGGCGACATGTTAGCACATGTCGTTAGTTTCGTTTCTTCATCCGGTTTGGGAAGTTTAAACCTTGCATCCAGACCATTCGATACTCACGTGGCATATTCACACCCACACATACACACCCACTGAATAGTATACCTGTTCTTTACAAATCATATGTATTTTTTTAAAAACCTCTTGTTATTAAAACGCAGATTAGAAACATAGATAGGTCAGTAGAGTTACATGAGTTTTTATATTAACATTAGAAACAGATCCATCCCACCCAGACTTGATTACAAGAAGTCAAAAAATGATATTAAAATTACAAATATGTAAATTTTTATTTAAAAAAAGATACGTAATCAAATATATATTTAATATAATATAATAATATATATATATTTTTTTAAAGTGCCACTTACGTTACATGTAGATTTTGTAACAAACAGATGTCGGTCTGATGAATGGCCAGTTTATTCATGACCTGTCTAAGATTATATAACCATCCTCATAATAAATGGCATATCCTTTTTTCCCCTAGTGGTAGAGGGTCTAGAGGGAGTGGTGGCAGTGGCATGTGGTCAGGAGCACTGTTTGGCCCTCTGTGAGTCTGGAGGGGTCTACTCCTGGGGTCGTGGTGATGAAGGACAGCTAGGGATAGATTATCAGCGGTCAAAGATGTCTCAGCCACGGTATGGCAACTTTGTGGACTAATAATTGATTTATGTGGTAATAATTTAGGCCTAGAACAGTAATTCATTCATTCTTTCTTTCTTTATTTCATTTTCAGATGTGTTTCGATACAAGCTCCCTGGCCAGTATTGATCACACAAGTTGCTTGTGGAAATGTTCACTCGTTGGCTCTATCGGCAGGTAAATATTTAAAATCTACGGAAGTTACCAAAAAAGATGATGATCAATATGATGATGATGACATTTAAATTCTTGCAGGAGGGGATGTTTTATCATGGGGTAAGAATAGCCATGGTCAGTTGGGTTTAGGGAAGGCAGTGGATTTCCAGACCGTGCCTAGTCTAGTTCGTGCCCTTTTGGGGGTGCCTGTGACACAAATCTCAGCTGGAGGAGCCCACACCCTGGTCCTCACACTCCATGGACTGGTATATTGCTGTGGGGCCAACAATGCAGGACAGCTGGGCCTCAAAAGGGTGGATGAGAAAGGTACAGTGCACTGTCAATTTCATTTGTTATCTTTTACACGCTCTTTTGTAAAGTATGACATTAAGAGAGTTCAAGGATATACGTGGTATAGAGACACTTGTATACTATTTGACAGTCTACCTCTTTAAGGCTCTCTCTCTCTTTGCCGTCCTGACAGGTCGCTTTGGGATATGCTCAGTGCCTGCCCTCAGAGATCGTGACATAAGGTCTATCTGTTGTGGAGAAGCACACACTGCTGTTCTCACCCGGGTACACACACACACACACATGCACGTGCATGCACGCGCACACATACACACACACACACACACACACACACACACACACACACACACACATAGCGAGAGATAGAGAGACTGTGGATTTATTTATCCCTTATGTGAAATCAGTAACTTTATTATTTTTAACTGTCATTGTGTTTCGGTGCCTAGAATGGACATGTTTACACCTTTGGAGAGGGGGCCCAAGGGCAGCTTGGACACAGCTCCACAGCCAATGAGCTTCAACCCAGGATGGTGGAAGGCCTAGATGGGCCAGCTTCACAGATAGCCTGTGGCAGGTGGTACTTAAGTGTATTTGTAAACAACAGAACTCCTTGTAGTGTAGCTTATATGTAAGCAGAAGCACATTTGTGTTATTGACAAAACATTCTACACAGGCTGCAGGTTATCATTTATTGGCTCCTGTGGATGCCGCAGGGTTTGCCACTGGTTTAGCATTACGGAAAAAAAGTTTTGCTTAAAAACACAACATCCATATTGACATTACAATGCTCCTGAAGTTGCGATGCACAATCATGTTTAATTATCATCCATCCCACTACTAAATTGTCACTTCTCAGATACTAAATGTGGGTAGCCAACTGGCATGTCAGTTTCGGTATTAAGGTAGAGGCAGCTCATCGCTGATGTTACCTTTGCAGCCACCACACCTTGGTGCTGGGATCTTCTAATCGCCTTTGGGCCTTTGGGAGTGGAGTCAAAGGGCAGCTGGGGAATGGCCGCTCAGAGAACAGTACACAGCCCACGATGGTGGAACCGACCTGGGCTGGTGTGGAAGTACAAGCAGTCAGTGGTAATGAAGACCTCTATCACAAGATGGCAGTTATTATTTAGCTGTCTTTACTGTGCCCATCTTTAGGCAATGGATTTGATGAATATGTTTTATTTGAACTAAACTGTCTCATCAACAACTAGATTTCAACATCTCAGTGGGATGGAATTCCAACTTTGTTTTCTTCCGACCTGAGAAGGTAGGGGTCATAAGCAGTGCTGGCAAACAATTCAATTAAGTGTACTATGGTGATAATGGATAATATTATAATGAAACAATAGCATTCCTGTACCATGGGTGTTATTTCTTTCAGGCAACGTCACCATTGCAACCAGTTGGAAAACTGAATGATGCCCAGCTGCAGAGATGGCTAACAATCACCAATGGTGATCAAAACTGTGCCGAGGCTGAAAGGTGCATTAAGTAGTCTTTTTACAGCCTCCTAACTCTCAACACAGCATTGCCTATTAATACATTTAGTATGCAAATACATTGATTAGTTTACTGTGGATTCTTACAGAATTTCCAGGATATTTTCATCAAGTTCAAGTCTTGTGGGAAGTTTCATAAAGGACATGTAAGTTATTATGTCACTTCCAGTACAACAGGATCAGGTGGAACTGATGAATGCACTATATTGTGAGATCAGGAATATAAAGTTTAATCATGTATGTTCATTAATGTGGTCTCAATAATTGCAGTGAGCCTCAAGCTAAGATGACAGCAAATTCTGTTAGAATAGACTTACAAGCTGCAAGTGAGGCATTTGACAAACTGCTGCAAGTTTCTTGGATCCGCAAAGCAGTTAAGTCATAAACCTTTTCAATATTCAATTTTACTATAATCAACTACAATCTATGAATAATGTCTATGAAGATACTAAACATTGTTTTCTTTTACTGATATGTTTTCTTCGGTCCTCACAGATAGACATCAGACCACTGGTGAAAACCCTTTGTTGTTCCTCATCAGCTATGAAGGCAGCGGACATCTTCCTACTACTTCCTGTCTGTCCCCTTCTCCATGAAGACCGGAATGTCATTAATCTGGTTCTGCCACTCGCAGTGGCCATAACTAACCTTGGTGACTCTGTCATGGAAATTCTACGTAAGATCATGTGACCCTTTGATAACCGTGTGGTGTGTTTATGGCACGGTGGTGCAGTAGTTAGCGTTGCTGCTTTTGGTTTACTAGGGTTTGTTTCTCGATCGCTGTAAGTGGACTGTACGTGGCTTTGGATAAAAGCATCTGCTAAATACCTGGCCTTTACCGTTATCTTTTGATAACCTGTCTGGTTGCCATCCATCTGATCTGCATGTGACCTGTATATGAGGAAAACACATGTGACCTTTGTAATAACTGCAATTATGTTGAGATTTCCTGTTCTTGATGTAGTACATACATGCTGTGTGGAAATGATAATGAACCAAATAATGTTTGACCGTTCAGAAATCTGCTGTGATATTTGGATCTCTCCTGCTTTGACTCGTAAAGTCACATCAGACCAACAAAAGCTCATGAAACTTAATTCAGTGACTGAATAGTTAAATTGAATTGAATTCAATTCAATTCAATTTTATTCATATAGCGCCATAACAATACAATTATCTCTAGGCGCTTTACAGAGCCCAGAGCCTGAAACCCCCTTAGTGCAAGCACAATGGCAACACGGGCAAGAAAAAACTCCCTGTTAGTCAGGAAGGAACCTTAAGCAGAACCACGGCACATAGGGGTGAACCCATCTGCTTGAGGTCGGCCGGGTGGAGATAGGAAGGGGGGAGGGTTGTGTGGCAGAAGGGGAAGGGAAACAACAGGTGTTGTACATAGCCTGCATTTGGTAGATGTACATAATATATATACAGACATCCAGTGGTAAATACATGATACAGACAAGACCAGTTTAGTGATATACACTGTGCTGATAGGGTTACTATTACAGGGTAAGGGGAGTAGGAACAGAGAAACATGTCAATGGTGGCAATAATATATATTGTATATAAATGCTAGCATAGGGTATGAGGTAGAGTAAGTGTACGGCAGTGCAGTGGCGGTGGGTGCAATTGGGTCGAGGGTTTCTGCAGGTAGACCGGGTAGAGAGACTACAGCAGCGTCCATGGCGAAGATAGTCTAGATTAGGAGAGAAAGAAAAAGAACAGAGTGAGTGGGTTATAGGTATTAGCAATGTGATAAGAAAGGAGAGGGAGAGGGAGAGGGAGAGGGAGAGAGAGAGAGAGAGAGAGAGAGAGAGAGAGAGAGAGAGAGAGAGAGAGAGAGAGAGAGAGAGAGAGAGAGAGAGAGAGAGAGAGAGAGAGAGAGGCTGCCTGGCTGGGTGTATGGGGATTTTATTTAGTATTTAGTTGGCTGGTGACAGTCGCAATACGCGCCGTGTGCTGTACCCGGGATCTTCCGCACTCCTCACGGTACAACATACGCTGTCTGTAGCCCAGTTATGTTGATTAGGGGGGTATTGCATGTGTTTTAGATGTGTTTAGCTATTCTGGCATTTAGCATTTAGTTTGGTTTAGCATTAGTTATGCTGCCATTTAGCAATTAGTTTGGTTTGGTACATGTGGAGATTTTAGTCGTAAGCTTTGTTAGGGTTGCAGGGTACAACATACGCTGTCTGTAGCCCAGTGATATACATTTTTTTATTTATTTATTTATTTATTTTTCTTATGTGTTCAGTTATGTCTAGTTATGCTTGCTGACTGGCTGGCCCAGCAGGTGATGGGTTTGTTGACGCAATTACTTATGGCTATAGGATGCACTTTTTTCTGTCTTTTTTCTGTCTTACCCGATAGGTGCTGAGTTTTATATCAACTCTTGAGTTTGAATTCTCTTATTGTCTTCCTCTCTTCTCGTCTTATTGTGAAGTCAATAACTGAAACATTAGTACCTGAAAGCCGTTGGACATGGTAAATGTCACAGTGATGTCTGTGACACACAGAGGGCTGGTGGGGATCCATGGGACAAGCGATGATGTCCAAGCACATCCAGGTGTGGAAACACGCCCTGTCCTTCCTCCTGAGAGCCAACCTGATGCAGGACTACATCCCTGAGGTGAAAGCTACTCTCGAGGTCCTCAAGTACCTTCACAGAGTGAGTGTTTCTTTAGCCATCTGATGGCATTTCATGAGTCTAAGAAATGTTAAGGTACTACTGCAGCATTGCAGGAATGGAAAACCTGATGCGGGGGGTGCATCCCCTGCCCCCCTCTAACCACTGCTCCAATACATGAACACAGTGCACAATAAAAGGGTCAACTCATTCATGAATGGTTACTTCATTTGTGCACATAGACTTGGGGTAGATTAAAGATCATTTGTGGGACCTTACGCCACCTGGGCCACTTTTATTAAAGAAGTACACATTTGTATAGCTGTGAGGTCTGCTGTATATTCTGGTTTATTAGTAGCGTTGTCTATCCATCCATATTCTCAAAATAAACCCCCTCTCATTTGGCCAGAATCGAGGCTTGGTAGGTAAAACCCATAAATGAATAAAATCAGGTACTGTAATAAGATGTACTGAGCTTTGAACATACACCTGCTCAGCTCTGTTGTCATGGTGATGTATCAAATTTCTCAAATTTTCTTTGAAGGCAAACAGGAAACCTGAGAAGTCTAAGCAAGTTCCTTTCACTGATTTCTACACAGAGGAGCTCGGCCAAGACCCTATCATGCTTCAGACAGATGTGACATTGTGGAGACAAATTAAATGGTCACAAGTGCAGGTATCAGTGCCAAATATTCTAACAATATTCCCATATCTTGATGAATTTGCATGGATACTAGCTAATGTATTCATTGTCTGTTTCCTGTAGGAAGTAGAACTGACACCTGCGATTTTCTGCCGTTTTCCATTCCTCTTAGATCTTCAGAGCAAGGTGCTAATTTACCTTTATGATGCTCATGTTACACAGGTATACTTCTTTCTCCTCAATTATTATTCTCAATATATTTGTTATGCTATTCTATATTCTTATTACTCATCATAAAACATTTGAGCGCCTTACCTTATAACTTGTCTACGAAAGCTAAATGATGTCACCTACTCAGAATAACAGGTCAGCAGTAACTTGACTTACTAGGAAAATAAGAAATAGGTTGTAAGAATTTATTACAGCATGAACCTAGGGCTGAAAGGTCCCATATGATGGATAAGAATGAATATACAGTCATTCACAACACTTGCATCTCTGCTTTAAAGCCATAATCCTGACATTGTCTGGGTTATTTGTATGTCAGGCATCCCACCAATTGATGCATCAGCAATCTTTCACTGGGAGGGAAGGTCCTGGCTTCATCCCTGAGGAGACCCCTACTCCTGTGTTCATGCTCAAAATCAGACGCACCCATCTCCTGGAGGATACATTTAGGCAACTGGCCGCTAGTGACCATGAAAACTTCCAAAAACAGCTGAAGGTAAGCACATATTGCTCGTGGATCAACTGGTTTATTTTATGTTGTTAGGAATGATAAGGACTGTCATAGCTTTATCTCTGATATTCATTGTCATTTTGCATTTTGTGTTCACTGCATTTGTGGTAGAGGTGTCCAATAATGACGTGTTTTTAGGTCCAGTTTGTTGACGAGTCAAAACTGACACTTGTGCACCAAAAGGATTTTTTCCTTCACACGTTTGATGAGTTTTTTGCACCTGACTCTGGCATGTTCATGTACGATGACACCAAAACTCTTGTCTGGTTCCCATCTAAGGTAAATTATTTTCCTTTTTTAACCACAGAGAGCTGCCTCCCTTGTACTCTGTTGAACTCTTCTTTATCTGTTGACCTTTTCTCTTCCTTAACAGCCAAAACATGAAACCAAAAAGTACTTCCTTTTTGGAATACTTTGTGGTCTAGCCTTGAACAACAACAACATTGTACACTTGCCGTTTCCTCTGGCTATGTTCAAGAAACTTCTGGGTGTCAAAGTGACACTGGAAGACCTGACTGAGTTCAGTCCTGTTCTTGGAGAGTAAGTATGCACACATAACTTAATAAGCATTAACCAGCTGATGGAGTTATTATTTACTACTAATGCAATACTAGTGCAACATACATCTTTGGATTGTATTCATATGTGTTTTGTTTCTAAAGGAGTTTGCGGTACATCTTGTACGACTATACTGATGATGAAATTGAAAATCTAGACATGACCTATTCAGTAAGTATTGTGGAGGTTAAGTACAATCATCATTAACTGCAAGCATACAACCAAATAATTTGCAGCCACGTGAAAGGAATTCATGTACATCATATTGACAGATTACCTGGGATGACATTAAAGTGGAGCTGGATCCAAAAGAAATGGGAAAACTTGTAACAAGCAAAAACAAGTACTTCACCTCATATTTACCTTATTTTTCTCCATTTCTAATGACACTGACTGAGGTTGATCTTCTCATGTTTTTACCTCCACATAATCAGTAACCAGTCTAATCCAGATATGGACATGGAATTTCCTTTTGCAGTGCATCTCATGTCATACTTGCCTATTCTTGCCAACAGGAAAGAGTTTGTGCAGTCCTATGTGAACTATGCCTTAAACAAATCAGTGGAGAGGGTGTTTGAGGAGTTCAAGAGGGGCTTCTTCAAAGTGTGTGCCAGAGATGTGGTGGAAATGTTTTACCCAGAGGAGCTGAGGACGATGATGGTGGGGAGGGAGGACTACGACTGGGACAGACTAAAACAGGTGATTAGTCTACCTATTATGACTATGCAGTCTTACAATAATGATACACTGGACTACTTCATAGTTAGTATTCTTTTCAAACATTACAGTGAATTTGAACCTCTGGGCATATAATGTGTGTTATGGATGTATGGCCCTGATGAAAAGCAGTTTTTTGTATTGAAACAGTGCCTAGTGTATTATCAGCTTTCTATCTATATCACTGTTGCTGCTAGCAACAGTATCTACATTATCTATCTATATTACTGTTGATGCAAAAAATCTAGGCCATTCTGCATATCATTTCATTTTTGTTTTGTTTTGTTATTACACTGCTAAACTGTTAACTGTTAATCTCATGTAGAACACAGTGTATGAGAGAGGATACCATGGAAACCACCCTGTGATTAAAATGTTCTGGGAGGTGTTTGACGAGCTTTCTCATGATCAAAAGAAAGCCTTCCTCTGTAAGTCCAGCACACACATTCCAGTATAGTATTGGTAGACAATCTCAGGACATAACAGGTGCATGGATGTATGATCTGATTCTGTTTGTTTTTCTTCTTCGCCACTGGCTTACTCTCCCTCTGTCTTCTACCCATCCCTGTACTCCTTAAGTGTTCCTGACTGGCTGTGGTCGAGTGCCGATCTTGGGCATGGATCAGATTAGGATGACCATACGCGTCAGGCGCAAGTCATCTCAGAATCATTTCCCAGAATCCCTCACATGTCAGGGCATTCTGGACCTTCCCATGTACCAGTCCAAAGAGAGACTCCAGACTCTGCTCACTGAGGCTCTGAACCACAACAGAGGCTTCTGGAAAGAATGACGAACCCTCACAGTCCTTACATGGTGTCACAGAAAAATCTCTTGCATCACACATGTATCACATTGCATTTGTATCACACATTTTGACATTAATGAAACCTATTCAGTTTATGTAGACTCTGAAAAGAAATATAAGATTCACTTTTAAATCATCGAATAATGTTACTCATGTGCACTAACAGATGCTGTTTCTTTGATGAAGTGTATTATTTACAGATAAGTGACTATTTAGCAATGCATGACTATGATTGACAGCACTGTATGTTGCATTTTTGACTAACTGAGGTATGGCTGCGCAGTACTGGAAGAGCATAAATGACGTACACTTATTTTGTACATGTAATGTAACAGAGAACTTTCATCATCATGAGTGACTATAAAGATCTGATGAACTCTTAAAAGGTGACCTATGTTTACCTATGTTTTCCTTCCACTATGCAATAATGTTTAAGTGCGCTCATGCTCATTTTACCTGTGCAGGCTGATTTCAACAGAAAAAAGACAAATGTATTTATTGATTACACAAGCAGAGTCAAGTCCAGACTTTGGACTGGAACAATCTCAAACAGGTTAAGCAAAAACAGATAAATCCAGTCTTGCATTGCAGGCAGTTCCTTGATAAAAAAAAATAATGTAATGTATTTGAAATTAATCCGTATTCATGTTCAGAATCAGATAAAGCAATGTCAATTACAAAAAAAGGTAATCCTCACGGGCTCAGAATTTCCACTTCTTTCATATCCAGTTGCCTCATGGCCATATTCTATTTCATTACATAACTGCAATGGCACACAGTGGAGCGTATTCGTCTGCCAAGGGCAAATGCCGTCTATTACAACGTTAATGAAAGCGAAACTGAATTCGCCTAGGCGCCCCATATCGCGCAATGTTAGCGAAAACGAAACTAAATTCGTGTAGTTCCATCCGTTCCAAAATGTAACTGGTTCTTCCTTGGTCCATGCTACACCTTTCCGCAAATTTTCTTGAAAATCGGGCAAGTAGGTTTTGCTAACAAACAAACAAACAAAACAAAACAAAAAATACTTTATACATAAAGTACATACTTTACATAAATATATATATATCAGTAATGAACAATTAGTTTCTACAATAGTGAGCCTCTGGAAACCACTGTCAAGTTGGTAATGGGCATGAATTTACAGAGGTTATTAAGCAATCTCTGTATTACCATCATGTTTCTTGAACTTGTTTAAAGGTCAAATATGTCCCTTGTTTGGAACATTTAGTAAAATATCACTGTTTTGCCTGTGCAACTTGAGTATGTTCTTTGGGGGATGTTTTAGTATACTGTGTAGTGTACATTATTTCAGTTTGTTGGCATGTGAATCTGTCTCCAAAATGCACTGTATGAATTTGGATTCTTTGAAAACTCTTATTCTGGGAGGCAGTCCAGGAGCTTTCAAAGGATGACAAAAAGGCCTTGCTCTGTGAGTAGTATAGCTGTCTCGAAACCAGCGAGTTTCATTTCTGTTGTAGCCTAGGCGATGAGTTTCATTTTCGGTCTCGACGTCAGCAACACTACTTATGTGTTGACTTGCCTCCTCATGAACACTCACAGATGGCTCTCAGATTACTCAGAATCTATGTTTTTGATGTCCTTGCCAGTAGTAGGCTAAGTGTCGTTATTACATGTAAAACTAGACCAAACAGTTTAAGATGTATTGTTGGGGGGAAGTTAAACTTCAAGAATTTAATATTCTTAACAAGAAGGATAAGTGCTGTCATACATCCGATGCGGTACAGATGGTTGTCCCCGTAGCAGCAATCAGCGACCTCTCTATCGGAGAACGAGTGACCGCGATCCTGAGGGAAAATGGAAGTGCATCAGTGGCAGTGAGATTAAACAGTCAAAAGGGAGCAACGTGGAAAAAAAGTAAGTGGCGTCAGAGAAGTTATGGTGGTGTAAAGGGTATTACACAGACCAACAAGGTGGTAGCCTACTATTAATCTCAAAGTGGAGGCTTTTTAAGTATTCTCATCAAGTAAAACAGGTTTAGCAGTTTATGGTTAAGTTTAGTGTAGCCTATTTAGGCCTATCAGGCTTGGCCATCTTCATTTGCATGTCGAATCTTTGCTCGCAAAAGTGGCTATCGTATTTCCAAAATGACTAATTGCTGCCTGTCAAAACGCAACAATTGTGCAGTCAACATCGTGCGTAAAATTTAAAAATGACAAATCTGCCCTACAAGCTGAAATTCTGAACGTGACATGCTGATGCCAGCTCTAATATGAGTTTCATCGGATTATGTAAACACGAACAGAAATTAGGCGTGTAACAACTGTCGAGGAATTTGAAGTAAAATATCTGCTTTAATAGCGCCCTCTATCTACCAGTTTCTATACTCATTAATCTAATGGGAATGGACATTCGATGGCCACACAAACAAGTGGTTTTTCAAGGAACTACTCTTTTTTACAGTATACCTCACCCCTGTTTTCGCTTACCGGGCAAGGGCATTTGTACAGCTTTACATTTCTACTGCAGGATCTACAGTTTGATTTGTGGAAGGAATTTGTGACACAAAAGTACACAAATACAACATTGACATTCCATATATTTGGCAATGGCATGTGCATTATGTATATACGAATACACAAAACATTTAAAAGCAGATGTCATTCTTGATCTATTATATAAATAACAGTCAACATTATTTTTAATTTAGAAAATGTACCTTTCACCCACCTTTCACTTTCTATCTCTGCAGTCAGTCTAACAACGAATGGCAAGATTGTAGCAGTTTGTGTTGGAGCAACACATGTTGCATTGCTTACTGAAGAGGGCACACTGCTTCATTGGAATTCCTCCGATGTATCCAGCCTCCCAAAGTAGGTGAAAGTAGTTCCACAGCTACGTTTACTATCATGTACTTTGCCAAGCTCATCACATGTCTTTGGTTTCCATACTCAGGTGTCTGGCAAACCTTCAAACCAGAAAAATTGTACAGATTGCTTGTGGGGACCATCACTCAGTAGCTCTTACCAAAGGTATTAATGTTATATATATAAAAAAATGTAAAGCATATTGTGTCACTCAAAGGGTTCTTTGCAGAGACAACAAACAGCATTGCTTCTGGTTTTGGCTGCAGCGAGGCATAGCAAGGAACCCACAATTACACTAATGGTGGACAACTAAACTAACACAGATGTGAATCAACGCAAGAGACAAGCTAAATTATGGACATTTTACAAACACCTCTACTAGACACAAAAGGGACAACTTACCAGAACGATAACAACTAAATAACCACAACAAACACACACGCCCAATGCATGCTGGGAACACCCCCATCACGCTACACATATAATCAACTTTTATTGGCATACACACATTCTCAGTGGGTGATATTTGTTTTAAATAAAACCATTAGTTTAATAATGCCATACAGTAAACATGGTCGATGAGATATATGTTCCTTTGGAGAGCATTCATTTCCTTTCTTATTACCCATGGAGGATTAAGGAAGATCTGGCAGGAAATGTATTTTGTGTCATTTAACAAAACGGATGTTATTTGATGTTTGCTGAAGCCAACACTGTGAAGATGTGTTCTGCTTTCAGACGGGCAGTTATTCACGTGGGGCCAGAACTCCAACGGTCAGCTGGGTCTGGGGAAGGGGGAGTCCGGCACCCTGTCCCCCCAACCCCTCAAGTCTCTGGTGGGGATCCCCCTGTCTCAGATCAGTGCTGGAGGAGACCACAGCTTTGCCCTGTCCCTCTCAGGGGCCGTGTTTGGCTGGGGCAAAAACGGCGCTGGCCAGCTGGGCCTTGGAGATGATTCAGGTTTGTACAGGGGAAGCAGAGGATTGTTGCCTCACAGTGAAGCAACATAAGTTATACTGTATAATGGTTCATTTAAGCCATCAGTAAATTCTATGTTGACTACTGCCCTCTATAACATCTCCAAATAACTAGGGGTGGGATGGTATTGGATGCTACATCATTGGGATGGTATTGGATGCTACATCATTGGGGTGGAACTGGTACTTGTTGTTTATATGTAGGTCTGATTTTACGTATTGTGACTCTTGTGTGCAGACAGATTCAGTCCTGCCCCTGTAGTCTCCCTTAATCAGAAGAAGACCATTTTCATTTCTTGTGGAGCAGAACATACTGCTGTGTTAACCAAGGTAAAGGGATATTTCATTGTGTCTGTGTGTGCTGGATGTATATGTATATATGTGTGTGTACTCCTGACATACAGAATAGGAAAAACTTTTCATGTGTTTCTTTGTCTAGGATGGTTTAGTGTTTACATGTGGATCAGGACGCTATGGCCAGCTGGGGCACAACTCTCTCCGAGATGAACTACGACCACGACTGGTGGCTGAATTCTGGGGGTCAAAGGTGTCTCAGATAGCCTGTGGGAGGTAACATTCATTTGTGAAATGTATTTAGAACAGAAAAAATGAAAAAGCAAAACTTGGAAATCAATGCTGTATCTCAGTGCACATATGTTTTTGTCTAAGATATCACACATTGGCATTTGTTGAGCCCCAAGGCATAATTTATGCATTTGGATGTGGAGAGCAAGGACAGCTTGGGAGTGGCCAGACGAACAATCAGGCTGTTCCTCTACCTGTTGATCTACCACAAGGTAAAACATCTCTTTCACTTCACACATAGTTAACCCTGTGCTGTGCATCCTTACACAATTTTATTGTTAGTTGTTTCTTAGGTAAACAGGCACATTCTGATCTAGCTGTTCTCTTCTGTTGTGTATTGGAGCATATAGCTCAACGGTTTGGCAGTGGTGTAAATATTATTGATATACTTTTGATGGAACATTAATACTTCAAGGCAATAAGCACTTTTTATGGTAGACCTTTGTAACACTAGACATGGCTGTTACTTTGGTATTGCACTTGAATCAAGGTGGTCAAAGTCCTCTATATAAACTTGCTAAATAAATAGATTTGTTTTTTGAGTGGCAGCAATTTTTTTAAACCCTGACAGAGCAAAACAATGACAACACCATGAAGAGAATTTTTGCAGGGGCTAACCAGTCGTTTGCTGTTAGTAGGCCTGGAGAGGTATGTTGTTTGAAAAATCCTTCAATTGAAAACTTGCATTATTGCACTTTTATTCTGTACTCCAAGACTTGATACATTACATTATTCTACAGAATTGGGTTGCCGGTCATCCTAATTTTGATCCAATGAAGAAGGCATGGGAGTTAGATTTAGAGATAGCAGACAGATGGATCTCTAGCAACCCAAAACATTGGACAAAGACAAAGAGGTAACCAATTATGGCTCAGTTACTATGTTACCATTTGGTTTTAACTGTATGTACTCTAGGGTAAAAAAAACTTAAAAAAATACTATAACCCACAAAATAAAATACACATTCACTCCATACTTCTAGGAACATCACAAAGATTTTCTCATCTGTCTCATGTATCAATGGGAGTTTTCTTGAAAAAAGGTAGAGGTCATTTGCTCATCATATTTCATAGATCTATACACAGTATTTCTCTTACATACACCCTTTTAAGACCTTCCGTACTTGTGTGCAGCTCTGACAAACATTACTCGACTTCAGAACATCAGTGCGGTTTGGATTTGTCCATGACTCGCCAGTTTTTTGAGAAGCTGTCACAGAAAGAGAAGGTTCTGAAAGAGGTAACATTCATATTCATTCTCTTTGCTCAATTTACGACAATTTGAGATTTGTAATGTAATGGCAAATCTTGTTTTACGTTCATATTGATTTCTGCTAAATATTGTCTTACCAATAAGAATGTATTGCTATGGGATGATTCAATCTTTATATTTTATACTATTGTGTATGTGTGTGAGATAGAGAGAGAACAGTGAGTCTCAACCTAGTTTTCACACCTGCAGCCCCTTAAGCAATGTGAAGACTGTGGCTACTCCACTCTGCCTGTCTGTGTTTGTTTCAGGTTGAGAGGGTGGTGCAGCGGCATCTGCTCCCCTCCCTGAGCCACTGCCCTGCTGGAGTGGAGGCCCTCAGGGTTTACCTCATCCTGCCTGAGCTGCTGAGGGTGCTGCTCAAACAGCAGCTGGGGACAGACCTCGCTGTCTCATTGGCTGAGGCCATTCTCAGGCTGCATCCTGATTTGTTGAAGGTTCTTGGTGAGCAGCCACTGATATTATTTACCTTAACCCTTAACTCTAGCTATGTGGTAATTTCGTTGGTTGAGAAGTAACATTACTTGAATTAATATGCAACATGACTTTGCACTACAGTGGTTTGACTTTTAATGTACCTCTATGTATACAGAACTTTAGCGCACAAATGTATACAGAACCTTAGCATTATGTACTGTACTGCAAAAAGACAAAAACCTGCATGTGACACATTTTCATCAATTTAATCCATTAAGTAGGTTAGTAGTGGCAGGAAGGGCAATGCAAAACATGTCACAATAGTTCCCTATTAGTAAATTCATGTATATGGATGTATTCATATAGGAATTGTTATGCATATGATATGGTTTATTTATATGATATGGTAGTATTTATTGCAAAATCTATCCTCTTTGCTCAGCAAAGTAGTATACATTTGTGATATGGTATACAGTATATATATATATACACACACACACACACACACACACACACACACACACACACACACACACACACACACACACACACACAAGATGTAATAATAGTATTAAATATCTTCACTTTACAGAGAGCTACTGGTCCAGAATTGGGTATTCTTTCTTCAGAACTGTGGTCAAGAACTTCCACTCTGTATCCATAAAGTTCTTTGAGCGGATCAGAGATGAGAAGAGAGACTACTCACAGCCATTGAAGAAAACTGTGGAGTTGCTACAGAAGCTTTATGAAGTAAGCCCCTCTCCAGACTGCATTAATGACATGTGATGTGCTTTTAAAAAGTTACCCCTCCATCCTGTCAAACACATGAAATGACTCCCTGTTTTTTTTTTTCCTTTGGCAGGTTAACAGCCAAAGACACAGTGGACTGAGTGACAGTCATTTTCATGTGACGGAGATTAACGACTTCTTCACATTTGTAAGTATTATTAATAGCCCCCCACACAGTAGTCAGCATACAAGCTGTGTTTAAACATGAGAATACTTACAGTGCCCTCCAGAAATATTGTCACCCTAAATAAAGATGATTGAAAAGGCTTATAAAAAAAATCACTGTATCAGTTATTAATCTCAATGATATATTGAAAACAGAAAACAAATCTTACCTTTATTTGAGGTAAATTTAGTCTGAGAATAAGGCAACCATTAGTGAAAAATAATCACAAATGTCCCTATGGCACCCCAAGAATTTGACTGAAGGAAATGTAAATTAAGTATGATCCTACTCATATTTAACTAATTTAAAGTTGGCCTAAGTGTTTAGGAAATGTTAAGCAGTCATCAATGATTTAATGTTTCACTGTTGTATAGAAATGAGGTGACACAGGGCCCAAATCCATCCATCAACATGGGAAAGATTCAATAATATTCCATTGCAATAAGGCAAAAGTGTGTTGGATAGAGTCAGGGAATGGATAGAAAAAAAGCTGGTTGGCTTAAAATGCCCATATCAACAGCCAGGGCAATCATTAAGAAGTTTAAGAAATGTAAAACTATCATGAACCAGCCTTGAAGAGGGCACAAGGCCAGTTTGTCAGCAGCCACAGTGAGGAGGACGGTCAGAGAAGTGAAAAACTCCAAAGACCAGTTTCAGAATTACAGAGTTTGGTAGCGTCTTGGGGTCACCATGTCTACAAATCCATCATAACACGTCACCCGGGCCATGCCAATAAACTGTTTGGAAGGTATGCCAGAAAGAAGACTTTCTATTTCTTCTTCACAAGCAAAAGCGCTCAGAGTTTGCCACACACCAATAAAGATAGCTACAGAGAAAAGCACTTAAAACCAAGCGTTATGGTGGAGGATGGGGGGCACGGTGGCACAAGCCGATAAGTTCCCCCATTTACACTTCATTGCCCACGGGGACACAGGTTCAAGTCTAGCCTGATGTCATTTCCCAGTCCTCTCGCCACCTCTTCTACGCTCGCTTCCTGTCATACACTTCACTGTCCTGTCCAAATAAAGGCATAAAAAGCCCCAAAAAATAAATCTAAAAAAAAGAAAAATATAGGGTGGAGGATATGTGATATTGTGGAACTGTTTCTCCTCCAGTACCTGGTGATTTTAATCAAGAAGCTGCCAAGAAGCTAAAACTTGGTCATAGTTGGATCTTTCATCAGGACAACGATCCAAAGCACACATCAAACACCACACAAATGAACACAAAATCAAGCTTTTGCCGTGACCTGTCCCCTGTCCCCTGACCTAAATCCAAGTGAAAACCTGTGGGTTGAGCTCATGAAGAGCCAGGACTCTGCAGCTCTGTTGGCAAAAGGGAGTTGCAGAAAATACTAAATGCGGGAGTGCCAATAATTGCGACACACATGTTGAATGAATTATGTGATTATGTGAATTTTGTGATCAGCTGTGACTTCTTCTTGAGGTTTTCTTATAATTTTCATTAGCCTTTTTTACTCATACTTAACAAGGTATCTAAAAATTCTGGAGGGCACTGTAGATGGAAACTAACTACACTTAATACTGTATTTTTGTGTTTTTAAAAGGTATCACAAGGGTTTTACAATGTGTTTTTTTACGGCTGGGAACCTGCAGAGCTCAGGCAATTTATAAACCTTTACATGGTACATAAATATATATTATGGCTTTTTCTAAAGGTTACCTTAACTTGCTTACCAATTTATTAATACAGTGTTTTGTGATTTTTACATGTTTAGAAAATAGTCATGTCTGTAACAACATTCCCTTGCATCTTTGACATGGATGCAAAGAAGGATGTGTTTATGGTGGACATCAGAATCAGATGTGTGAGTCCAGACTTTTAATTTGATAATTTCTAACATGTGATACATATGATGGCCCCGAGAAACATGTTTGTTGTGCTGATAAGAATGCTCATTCAATTTAATGTGGTCAATAATATTCCATTTTGTATTAGTCTTCTATCATGCTGCAGACAAATGGCAACGCGCTGCATGTAAGGAGACAGACTTTACTGAAGGACGCATTTGAGTATCTGCGAAGGAACATCCATGACTTTAGCAGGCCATTGAAGGTCTGTCTGTTTAGCACGATCAATTTGATGTAGCAATATTCATTCACAGGGGAAATTACTTATTTAATGAGTTTTATCGTGTCTATCAGGTGATATTCATGGAAGAAAACGGCATTGATGATGGTGGTGTATCCCAGGAATTCTTTAGCCTCTTCGGTGAAGCTCTGATCTCAGAGGATTCCAAGCTGCTAGAGATCTTTGAGGAATCTGAACTTGTGTGGTTCATGTCAGATGTGAGATTTTGAAACTTCAAGAATGTACAGTTTAAAATAAAATATGAAGTTAACACAGATAGAACGTAGATAGATTGATAAATGGAAAGGTATATAACACAGACTATACATACAAGCATATACACAAACATGTTAACATGCTACACGTTGTTCATATTTTACAGGAATGCAAAGCTGTTGACGTTTACAGGGATATAGGCACCATCTTCGGAATGGCATTTTACAATCACCGTCTAGTGAACATTCCCTTTCCTTCAGCGCTGTTCAAAAAGCTTCTGGGGGAGAAGCCAACACTAAGAGACTTGGAGGAACTGTCACCATGTCAGGCCAGGTATGTTTTCAACTTCAGTATTATAATTACCAATTATAATACTAAATATAGCTGCAAGCAGCGATGCGGATTCCTCCAAAGATTGCGAAACCAGGGGAAAATCTATATTCTTCACAATTTTGGAAAGAAGAGTAAAAGAAGGAAAGAAGAGTGAAGAAGGGAAAGAAAGAAGTGTCTTGCTAAAGGCAGTTTGACAGGGAATTGAACTTACAACCTTCTGATTAGGAAACGACTTCTCTACCCCTGCACCACTGACAGCCAGGTTAATATCTCAAAGATTATCTTAGATATTACTACACTTCTTGCTTTTCTGCTGAATTTGAGTGGCTGTACCGGACAAACGGTTGTGAGGATCAAAATTCTATTCTTTGTTTTTTGTGAGGCTTGGTCTGAAGATCATCTCTGGTGATTTTGAAGAAGATTTGACCAAAATTGTAGGAGGAGTAGGCTTTTCAAAGGTTTTTTGATAAAACCGGGAATAACAGAAATCTATATAACGAAAATTGGCGCCATTGAACGTCGAATTCGTCTTGATCCAAGGAATCCCAATGGTACCTCATTTTTGAAAATCGGTCAAACGGTTCAAAAGTTACAGTGTTAAACAAAAAGTCCAACTTTGACCCGTTGGTGGCGCTTAGTGGTGGTCTAGTGGGAGACATGAAACTTGGTTGTGAGGGAAGAAGGGACTGTCCTTAATGAGTGTGCCAAATTTCAGAAAAAAGTTACCATATGGGATTGAGAAAAGTTGTAGGAAGAGTAGGCTTTCAAAGCAGTTTGATAAACCGTAAATAACGGAAAATATATATAACCGAAAATTGGCGCCATTGAACGTCGAATTCGTCTTGATCCAAGGAATCCAATGGCACCTCATTTTTGAAAATCGGTCAAACGGTTCAAAAGTTGTGTGCGTTAACAAAAGTTCAACTTTGACCCGTTGGTGGCGCTAGTGTGGTCTAGTGGGAGACATGAAACTTGGTGTGAGTAAAAGAAAGGGGACTGTCCTTTAATGAGTGCTGCCAAATTTCAGAAAAAGTTACCATACGGTTCTAGGGGCTGCCATTGACTTCCCATTGCACCAACATAATAATAATAATAATACCTACAATAACAATAGGTTTCCTCCTGACGGAGGAATCCTAATTACTATAAGTACTAATAATGCCTTCCCGTGAGGTAAACGCTGACAGTGAGGTTAATGTTGTATATGTCTCTTGTTATCTTGTTGTTGATCACATCAGGTCTTTAGAAGCATTACTGGATTATGAGAATGAAATCCTAGAACAGTTGGAGCAAGATTTCACTGTAAGTATTTAAATGTAAGAACATGATTGCATTTGGCATATGTAGAAAATGAACAGTTGTTTTTCTGTCAGTCACACTGACATTGATTGATTTACTTCTTAATTGATTTTAGGTGAAAGGACATGATCTCATTCCAAACGGGGGAGAGGTTTTAGTGACCAAAGGCAACAGGTTAGATGCCCTTTTTGTATGCCTTAATTTTATAATGGTTGTTTGAAGAAAAAAAAAGAAGTGATCAACAACAGTGAACAACTGTGAAGCAATGAAACGGTGAATCGGCCTATAGTAAAGAGCTAACAAACTGTTTACTGTTTATCATCAGGCAACGATTTGTTGATCTGTACGTGGACTTTGTGTTTAACAAATCCGTGGCACGACAGTTTGAGGCCTTTGCAGAAGGGTTTGTTCGAGCATGCCCTGCCCAGACATGGAAGATGTTCTATCCTGATGAGTTAAGGATACTCAGCTTAGGAGAGGCAGAGTATGAGTGGGAGGATCTCAGGAAGGTAAATGACTTCACCTCACCTTGTAACACCAGGAAGTTAAATGATATGTGTAGTAATGATTAGTGTGTACTGATTTGCTCACTTGCAGATTGCTGAGTACGAGGGATGTGAGAGTGCAGATTTGTTGATTCAGAATTTCTGGAGAGTTCTGTTTGAGCTGTCGAAAGAGGACAAGTTGAAATTTTTGAGTAAGTTCAAATCATTTACCTTAAAAGTACAAGACATCATCTGAAATATATTTGAGAACAACTTTTCAGACATATTTGAGAAAAACCCTTTCATTTGTTAAGAACTTTTCCAATATTCTTTCATGTCAGCCTTCATCTACGGAACAAACCGGCTTCCTATTGGAGGGCTGGCCAAGCGCCACCTGATAATTGTGAAGGTGAACATGGACAGCGCTGACGAATACTTCCCCAGGGCCAACACCTGTTATGGCACTTTACAGCTTCCCAATTACAGTAGCATTGACATATTACGCGACAAGCTTACTCATGCTATTAACTACTGTGATGTGTTTGGAATTGCTTAGCTCTAAAAGTTCCTGTCTGTTAGTTATGCACAGTTTTACTGTTTTAGACTGATAGCTAAATTATTTTAAATGTCAACGCCAAGCATTTGTAAATACTGATTAAATAAATTTGTGTAGGCTAAGAGTTGGCCTGTTGTTTGGTATCCTTCAAAGTCTACGTGTAAGTCTAAATTGTAGGCTGGTCAGAAACAACATGAATTAAATGATCTAACTTTAGTTTAATCCACATAGCGATAAAGCATTTTGACATTGAATGTTCTAAAAACATATGTACTCCTACCACATCACCCTATTGCACCATTGTTGTTTTAGTGTGGTATATCAAACTGCACAAATTTCGCAATTGTTCAGAGAGATATCTCATCGTAAAACAAAAACCATAGCCTACCTCCTTTCTAACGGCACTTATGTCACTGCACAATGAAGTAAAAAAATAAATAATAAATAGAACAACTTTGAGAAGGCTTGATCTATCCATACTTCAGCAATTTGCGGTAATTACAATATTTGCGAGACGTGCAACTCACATCTCCATGTAGTTATCCAAGTTGTGATATGAACAAAAACAAAGAAATAAACATATAAACATTTCAATATGTTTGTCCATCATCTGTGAGACTACCCCTTCATGCGTTTGCCACAAACGAGGTTACATGACCGGCCAAATCTCACATTTCACCTTGTCAACATTTCACATGTTTCACATATGTGACCCTTAATTTCACAGATTTGATTTGTAACAAATAAAGATTACTATGTAACATTTTGAATCAGATGCTTAATTTATAATAATAAATAACATCCAGACACCAGAATGGTCTATACATTAAAATAGTTTCTACATATTTTTACAAGCAAACATTGCCTAATACAGCTGTATTATTCAGGAAGTTATAATAGTTTAGCAAACATTTAGCCAAATTGATCTGATATACATGAATTGAGAACTGAATAAGCTAAAATGCTCTTTTTACATCGACTAAAACTACTTGAATATGAGAGGTACATAGATTGTAAAATTTTATTGTTTCAAGGTGCAGTACAAGATTCTAAAATAAAAAGTTCAGTCCAACCTTTCAAGCACGTGGCCTATTCAACTCTAGAGGCCGAATTGACATATCAATATAGGGGTCAAATTTCTTTATTAGAAGGTTTAGAACAGGATTCTGAAATAAACAAATTGTTAATTATCATCAACATGGCATATAGAGCCTTTCAAGCGTGTGACCTTTTGACCTCTACAGGTGTAATTGACATATGCTGATACTGCAAGAAAAATGTAAATTGTATCCCCGCAATATAGGGGGTCAAATGTATTTATTATAAGGTGTAAAACATGATTGTGCACAAAATTCCATATGCTTAAAAGGTTGCGTACAGCACGTGGACGACAATTCCCCAGTATTTAGTTCAGAATCATGTTCTACTCCATCAAATAAAGAAATTTGACCCATATATTGAGGGGGTACAATTTTTAGTTTTCTTCTTTTGCAATTCGGCCTATAGAGGTCAATTGGCCACACACTTGACAGGCTGTGGATGCCACACGGACGACAATTCCCCTCTTTTTATTTCAGAATCATGTATTACCCCTTCTTATAAAGAAATTTGACCCATTTATTTAGGGGGTAACATTTTTAGGCCAATAGGCCACACACTCGAAAGGCTGCGTACGCTACGTGAACATGGCCTATTATTATGGAAAAAAATAATCTAATTTGGAAATAAAATAATGAACTCACTCCTATTTCTTGGCTATGTAGACCTACATGTTAAGTTTTTCACACTTTAGCAAAGCAGATGATAACCAAAATACTAATCACTGTCTTAAATACGACAGTCAGACATGCAAATTATGATGGGCTTTTTAATTACGTTAATTTTCAACACTCATCGTTCGTTACGAGAGTCTTGTAGACTAGTATTTTGACATGTTTTGAACAGTTTTCAGCCGCCATTGCCAAAAACCAATGTCATAGGATAGGCTGGCGAATCGCTGCTGATATGAGCGCAGCGGCAGTGGAGGAAACTGCAGTGAAGGGTGTTGCAACTGACGTTGACAGATCAGTCACGTGACGGATGACGTTTGACAATTATCTGAATCATAACTTCCTTGTTATTGTCAAAACGTTTGGACCAAGGATTCGAGGAATGTGTCAACACAGGTACTATCTTAAATTATCCCTACACAAACTGTATTTCCTGTGAACCGTCTCTATAATTTGACACTGAGATAGCAGCACTTTTTTCTATTGCCAGAATTCAAACCTCCAAGTGACACAGAGTTGTTAGCTAGCAGACAATTTCCGAGTTGTTTGCGTGGTAGCATATGAAAGAAATTGCCTGGCATAACTAGCTAGCTATCTAGCTATATTAACTAACTGGCTGTGCAAATCGTTTAAAAATACACGATTATGTCTGTGTTATGATTATGTTTGTATTATCAAAGTGATGGTTCGTCGGTAACGTTAGCTCTAATGCATCTGCAGTGATTGTCAGTCATTTTCTATCAAGCTGGCTAAGTTGATATCTATCGCTACTGTTTCAGGTCGGAAATTCGTCAGTGTCATCAGTAGTCATAACCACAGAATTGTATTGAACGACTGGATGTCGTAGTGAGTTTGCACTATCATTGTTTATAATGTAAGTTAACATTTCTTTCTTGTCTACTTGAATAACTTAAAAAGAAAGGATACGTAAGCTGTCCTAATAGCTTGGTTCTTGACTTCATGGCTCGATAGTCGAAGTGGTATCCAATATCTGTTAACGTTTATAATGTAATATTGTTGGATAACATGAGCAAGTAACGGTAACCACTGCAGTTTCAGTTTCTGCTATGTTAAAAATTAAATAATACAGTGAAGCTAGCCAGCTAGTTACCGACGTATTTAGTTTGCTATTACGTAATTTGCCGTGCAAATCCACCACCAACGCTAGATAGCTTTCTTTAGTCAGATATGATCAGAAATCAAAGCAACAGTAAGGAGTTGTGGTCGAAAACTAGCAATCTACTACTACTCAGTACTGAAAAGGCATGCAAAAACCTTCCAAATGCCAACATCAGCACAGCTGACCCCAATGAAAGGCTAGCATGCTAACTCATATATTTAGGCGATATAGTTAGCGAGGTCTTGCTGTAAAACCTTTTTTCGCGGGGTGGTACGACCCAAAACACATATATTTATAGTGCTTAGTCTAGGCGGCTGTAGTTGTAAAGTGGTGTGTTTATCTGTTCTTCATATGTCAATATATGATTAAAAAAAATCGAAGCAAAACCTTTTTTAGTTGCCAATAAAACATGCTTCAAAAATTGCTAAATTGGTGCATACTGTGTCTTACTTTAGTGACAAACCTGAGTAAATGAACTTCGAATAATTACTAAACCTCCAATTAGCAGAGCCCTATCACATAATTCTCCAGTCAAAACAAAACCATGGGGCTCTTCTATTAGGAGGTTTACCACTTACACTGAGTTAACTTATCCAGGTTTGTCACTAAACCACGTACGTGGAATACCCCCCTGGTCTCTTCTACTCCCTGGTCAAAAGTACATCTCCCTGGATACGAAGCAGTATGACTTGAAAAGCATGACAGTGCTGGCCAGTGCTGGTAGGAGATATCATTGCTAACCTAGCCGATACAATTAGATCTCTCTATTCAAATGTTAATGTCGAAACAGTGAACGTTTGTAAGTTATATTCAACAACATTTGTTTGCCGTTCCAGAGGTTGAATTGCCAGATAAAACTGGTACACAAGACACACGTTACCTGACATATTTTTGCCAATTACATTGTGCCTAAACTTATTTTATCACGCGTCACAGTCAGAAGCAACCACAAAGTAACGTTACTCAACAGTTTCCATGTCTTGCCATATTTTTGTCGGATCAGTTTGTGTATGTGTCCTTGTTTAAGACATAGCTCTTCCTATTACTATTGGTTCTAGTAGTCTCCCATGGAGGTGGGCGGGATGTTTGGGGTTTGGGTGGATGAACTTGTGGCTTCGTGACCTTTTTGTTGTTCAGCCCAAGCTCGTAAATTAACACATAAACGCAGTCCCTGGGTATATGCTCTGAGGACATCGTGCCGGTTGGAGTAGCCCTGGCAGATTGAAGCTGCTTAGATGGGGGATTAACGAGGAGGCTGAGTTTTATTTAACTGCACTGGGGAAGGTTCCTTATCTCGTCATGGCCACATGTCAACTTGCCCCACCCCTTCCAGGCATCCCATCCCTGTCTCACCTCACTGTCATTCTGAAAATACCACTTGACGCTTTGGACCAGAGCAAGTGACGCGGTGTATTCCGCCCTCCATATTTGTATTGAGTTCTTGCTTATTGCTGTCTAATGCCAGCATTTCTTTTCTCCCTTGCAGGCTTGTCGTTCTCAGCAAAGGGAGAAGGCAGGGCGACCTAGCCTGAAGCTCCCCCTTGCCTCTCTCCCCTCATTCTTCCATCCATTCTCTAGCCCTTGTTCTGTCTTTCTCTCCGTCTTACTTTTGGAGCCATGATGCTATGTTGGGGTAGTGCGTCTTCTGGACAGCTTGGTGGTGGGGAGCCGGAGAGTTCGGTCCTAGAGCCACGGACCTGTCGGGTGTTTAGCGGGAGGGCCCTGAGGGAGGTGGCCTGTGGGGGGTATCACTCGCTTTTCCTGTTGCATGATGGGAGTGTGTACACATGTGGCTCCAACTGCAGTGGACAGCTGGGCCACGAGAAGGCCGGAAGCACGCCAGGTGAGGGTCCCGCGTCACACACACACACACACACACACACACACACACACACACACACTCACTCAGAGGCTCACACTCACTCACATTGAGGGAGAACACACACATAATTCATACTGTCATAAACACACATACACCTAGAGCCTGGCACACATGATCTTGTTTGTACCGTCTGCACCCTCTCAGTCACCCTCACACATTAGCGCTAGTTATAATGCCTATGAGACTGTGCTTTAGTGATAAACCTGGTTTAAGTGGTTTAGTGACAAACCTAGGTTAAATTAACTCAGAGTAAGTGGTAAACCTCCTAATAGAGGAGGCCCATGGCTTAATTTTCCAAGCAAAACAAAGCCATAGGGTTCTTATTTTAGCACTTACTCTGAGTTTCTCTACCCAGGTGTCTAATCCCTCACAGGCTACAGGTTGTAGAGACGCGTAGCCTCTTTCCCAGGAAGATACACAGCTTCACGTGCACGTGTGATCCAGATGGCCTCGGCCACTCCGCTGCGCTGTTTTGATCAGGTGTGCCTGCATGTGAGTGGGCTCATCATGTGCCTGCAGTAGCAGGAGGGAGATCAGGCTGTCAGGTATCAAAACAAGAGTCATAGGCCAAAGCAAAAACAAACAGCCAAAATGAACCTGTTTCACGATGACTTTGCTGTTAGCTGCTTCCCCTGGAGCCTGTGCCACATCTCCTCTCACATCTCTGTCTACCTGTTAGGTGAATCTGGCTTTTCGAGCGTGAGAAAGCTTCACTTGGCCCAGGCTGCAGCACGCTGCACACAGCATTGCATGCCTGCCATCTCACCACAAGCTGCAGCGGTGGCCACACACCAAATTCCTCTGCGTTTCGTACACCGAGACGATGCATTATTTAAGCCATACCCCGGGCTGAATGCTTAAATTAAGTGCCTTTTAAAAGCCATCCGTAGTTCTCTTTCAGCCTGATTTGGTTTAGAAAGACATGAGGAAAGGAAAAGCATTTGCAGTAGAGGATGTGGGCAGCTTACTTTCTATCGGTGAGCTAGTAATGAAAGTAAGAAAAGCTTGGGGAAATTCCAGATATGCCATGGTGCTGGTTTCTGATCCGTTGTCAGATCTATTTACTTTGATAGCTGTGACCTCAAGTTCAAACACAACAATATATTGACAGACTTGGTTTAAATAATTAGGTTAAAAAATGTAATTAGTTAAAAAAAAACAGTTGCACCTAGGACTAGTCATTTTCTTACTAGAAACACCCAGTGGGATAAAGAGTAGTTTTTTCGGTTTATTTTCTGACCATTAAAGAACTGTACACTGGGATCCTCCGTTTTACAAACTGTTTTGGTATTTCAGTTCCGACTCTGCTGGGTGTACTAGTGAACTCCTAAACTGTTGGCCTATATCAGAATTGCTGCTGAATATTAAAGTGTCATTCAGTCATTTCCATGAATCATCTGCACATGATGTGCTGACTTTTGCTTTTTAAATAGTGATGCTAATTAGCTACATTCCTTCCTCTATCATTAAGGGTAAGGTCTGTCTAACTGATGAACACATGGCAGTCCAAGAGCGCTAAAACTAGAGGGCTTACCACAGTAGTAGTGTTACGCACACACAGTGTATATCAGCCTGGTGCTACACACACTTGACTTCTGGGTAGACACATATCTCAGAACCATCCAATAACAATGAGAATAGCCCATGCACGAATATTGCTATTGGAATTCAATGCTGAAAACTGTCTCCCTTTCCTTCTTGTCTTCCTTCCTCTTGTCCTTTTTGGTTTTCTGTCTCTCTGCCCCACCCACCGACAGAGCTGGTGGGGGCTCTGGATGCTCAGAAGATTGCTGGCGTGTCGTGCGGCTCTGCCCACTCGCTGGCAGTGAATGAGCAGGGCCAAGTATTTGCCTGGGGGGCCGGCGGTGAGGGCCAGCTGGGGCTGGGCATGGCAGAGCAGGTCGTCAGAGTGCCTAGGTACAGTAGGGTTGACGGGCTGGTGGGTTTATCAAGGCATCATGGCAAGTGTAGGCCATGTTACCAATTTCTTACAATCAAATACTACTGTTGGAATAATGCAGTGGCAAAAAGGAAAGGCAACTGTCCAGTGCCCTCTTGAAATTCAAATGCCACCCTTGTTATCCCAGTTTTCAATGTTTATGGGTGTGTTGTATGACAATGTCCCTTGTTGGGAACATCTCGTCTCAGCTAGTGTTTTTGTTAGCACTGAAACATGGTAGAGGCAGCATCTTATGCCTAGTCTCTTTAGCATGTAACTTCATCTGTTTGTTCCTGTATCACTTGATCAGTATGTTGCTGGAACAGGGAACAGGGCTTCATCTTTGGTTACAGAGAGATACACCCTTTAAAAAAAAAAAAAAGTCCTCAGGTTTTTTTCTTCTTGGTCCTTCTTAGTACATCCTAGTACATCCTCTCTAGATGTGAACGTTTTAGGGTCTACTAAAGGACGTTTGTCATATTATGTATTTTATATTGATTTTAGTTGAGATTTTTGCTGAAGATTGTATTTTTCACAACTGATATTGTTTAGGTTGATCAAGAAGCTGTGCGAGCATCGGATCACACAGGTGATGTGTGGCAACCGGCACTGCATTGCACTTTCCAAAGGTAGTACCCTGCACCCTCAGCCGTTAACGTCCAATATAGGGATTATATGTGCTTATTGTTTTTTTCCTTTTTTCATTTCACTGACACATGGTAGTCTCTCGAGGCAAAAGCCTCCTTTGATGTATTTACAGACTTAAAAAGCAACTCTGTTAATCAGGAACGCATAATTATTAACGCTCAGGTTCATCAGCTTCTGCCACACATCTCTAGTTGAGACACATGAATGCAATCCCTGTACCGATCTCTCCCCTTTAATTCTATCCTCAGACGGGCAGATATTCACGTGGGGCCAGAACTCCAACGGTCAGCTGGGTCTGGGGAAGGGGGAGTCCAGCACCCTGTCCCCCCAACCCCTCAAGTCTCTGGTGGGGATCCCCCTGTCTCAGATCAGTGCTGGAGGAGACCACAGCTTTGCCCTGTCCCTCTCAGGGGCCGTGTTTGGCTGGGGCAAAAACAGCACTGGCCAGCTGGGCCTGAATGATGAGCAAGGTAAGCATAAAGGGAGTTTCAATTCTCTTTATGGAAAATACATGGTGCAGATCGACAATTTGGCAATACATACAGAATTGTACAGAAACTGCTATGAAAAGGATTGATGTGTGCTTTTTGTGAAGTAATTAAAGGAGCTCTGGTGATGTACGTACTAGGCTTTTTGAGGATTTTGAGTGTTCCCATGAATGAGGAGAAGGATAATGGATCAGTGAGCTGTTGATTTGCTAATATAATGGACCAGGCAGAAGCAGACAACTCCCCATGGGGCAGGAGGTCACCTTACGTACATCACTCTTATGACCTGTTACATGCAGCGATCTTAACCCAGCATTTTAAGATTTGGACTTAGATCAATGTTTAAAGTGAATCTGCCTTAGGTTCATCTAAGTACAAACACAATGTCAGTGGGTTAGCAAATGCTTGTTTGAAATGGGTTACCCATTAGACATTAAAAAAATCAGTACAAGATAAACCCTTTAATTAGCCCTGATAATTCAGATACACAAACAGCAGTACAAATCCAGTGTTCTAGTGTGTTGTACTGAGCTCTTATTCAGTCACTGTAGTGGTTCAGCACATTCATTGCTCCTTATTGTTTGCCTCCCCAGATCGTGCCGTCCCTTGCCACATAAAGTTCCTCAGATCCCAGAAAGTAGTGTACATCAGCTGTGGAGAAGAGCATACAGCTGCATTGACAAAGGTGTGGTACATCTCTCTATCACATGGCTAGTAGAGATTTCAGAGTCATATTTTCCGTGTTAGGAATTCTTGTTTTCCTTGGACAATGGCAGAACGTTGCAGAGATGATGGTGAGGCAGAGAAAGCCAAAATAGAAGGACCTATTTGATTGTCCTCATTTACTAATAATACAGTCATCATCTTCAGGTTTTACTCATCGCAGGGCACAATCCTTTGCTGATGTCTTCTGTTTTGTATCTTCTGACTGTCTGTGTCTGTGTCTGTGTCTGTGTCTGTGTCTGTGTGTTGGGGCAGGACGGAGGTTTGTTCACATTTGGAAGTGGTTCCAGGGGCCAGCTGGGCCACGACTCCATCAACAACGAGCCCCTCCCCCGCAGAGTCCTTGAGCTCATGGGCACAGAGGTGTCCCAGATTGCCTGTGGCAGGTACCTCTAACCCTAACCCTCACCCTCACCTCACCACTGCACCCCCTCCAAACCCCTAACCTTAACCCTAACCCTTACCAATGCACCCCCTCCAAACCCCTAACCTTAACCTTACCACTGCACCCCCTCCAAACCCCTAACCCCTACACCGATAGAGGAGTGTCACTACTGCCTCATACTAAGTCACTTCTATATGTGTCTGAAGGTTTGAACAGTAATAACACAGGGAAAGTGCAGGCGTTCTCAGATTACTGTAATAACACGTAACATATTGTCAAGTCATTCCACCTCAAAGTGTACCCTTATATGTGCAGACTTACCAAAGCCCTCATGTTACCAGTGCAGTGTTTTGCAGTGTTGCTGCTTTGCAGTCTCGCAAATCTCAACTGAATACTGCCATTTGCTGTGTAGATTTTAATATCATTTGGCGGATTTTTCTCTAAAGCCTTTTCATAAATGCTCGATTTAATCCTTTGATTCATACAATCACACCATAATGATGATTCTATTAGTCCCTGCCACGTATGTCTGCATTCAAACATTCTTGTTTATGTGCATTAGTGGTTCCTATTGAAAAATTGTAACTTGCATACAAAAATGGGAAAAATCACAACCAAGTTAAGTTTAACAAAACAATATGTATTCCAACCAGGCTATTGCACATATAGGCAACAAAAACATACCCTTAGCAAAAACAGAGCTCAAAAGAATGTACATTCAAGAATCCCTGAGAGAGATTTCAAAACTACATATATTTAAGTGCACTTTTTGTGCATGATGTTTGTGACAACAGGTCATTTAAAAAACAATCAAATAAAAATAGCGTAGTGTGTGAACCAAGGTTATTATAGTTTTGCATTTTTCACTAGTTTTTATTTTTATTTTGTTTTGACTTTTTGTTTTCAATTTCAGTTTAGTTTTAATTCGTTTTTAAAGCGGTTTGCTAGTTTAGTTTAGTTTCTATTTTTTTAAAATGCTTAGTTTGAGTTTAGTTTTTATTAGTTTCAGTGTTAGTTTTAGTCTTTACCACGGAATGCAACAGACCAAGGGGGGGCCAGTCAGGGAAGCTTAATTTTTTTGCTTGCAAAACAAAATGCTCAAAATGAATAGAAGATACAAGCTATAATAAATCATATGTAATAAAAACTCACCAAACATACTATTTAAAAAAAAATATTCACTTAGGACAGATGAACAGCCATCCACAAAAGACAACTATGAAAGATCTGTGTCAGACGTGTGTCAGTCAGAATTTGCACATGTCCTGTTCAAACAGACAGGAGACAGGGAGACGGTGAGGCAGCGACGAGCTGTGCCTCATCTCAGATTGCGCAATCCCTCACAAACTGGTTTGAGCGCATGGATAGAACTGATTTAGCCTTGCTGATCTGACGTAAAGCCGCAGTGAAAAAGCATGGAGAGGAGGCAAACAGTACCTCTGCTTCAATGAAGGGAGCATGCGAGAGCCCACCGGTCGGGTTTATGCTTGTTCTGCCGTTACTCTTCTTATATTTGACCTTGACTACGAAAATGGAAGATTCTATAGCTAAGCTAAAACATTTCTCATAACTAGACTTTCAATCAAAACGTGAATTGATCAATAATGGGAGACCAATGCCGTAGCTAAAAGATATGCTTCAAACGACGGGACAGAAGATAACTCGATCGACTTCTCACAACCAAAGCCAAATTGCTTTGAAAATATTTTGAACCTCAATAATAGATTTTGGACGTACAACGGAGACCCTCAGGGGGCCTGTGCAACTTCGTAAGAGTTGATATTCACGAGTGCATAATCACACATATTAACACGAGTTCATCACAAGCTAGCAGCTGCCAACTGTATGTAGCCACCTTACCAGACTATGTGTGTGTAAAGAATGCTGATATGAAAAACAACCAGTAGTCAAAGTGCAAGCTGCCAATAGAATGGTGATTTAAGCTACTGTATTGGGTTTATATATTTGTAAATCTGACTCTGAAGTGCCTCACCAGCCACGAACCTCACCGCACGTTACTGTTCCAAGTAATCCCAAATAGGACTCTGTCGCTTTCTCCCGATTTTTGCCGCTATGAAACCAGGTGAGGGGCGTGTACTAAAAGTGGTACGGCGGAAGATAGACTATAAGGCTATGTATGAAATAAATTGACATCTATGAAATACATTGACAAAGACGAAAACTAAAGACATTTTCTCTATAATTCTATTTTATTTTAGTTAGTTTTATAAAGACACAATACAGTTTCAGTTAGTTATCGTGTTTTTATAAAGCCTCGTTTTTATTTTTATTTCAGTTAACGAAAAAAAAAATCACACCTCGTTTTCGTTTTTTCGTTAGTTTTCGTTAACGATAATAACCTTGGTGTGAACATTAGTCATAGGCATAAGTCCTGGCTGTCACTGTGGCAAACGATAACAGAATAACAGAACAACAACAGTAACATCACAGAAGTGCGTGTGCGTGTGTGTTTGTATGTATGTATGTTTGTGTGTGTGCTGTGACAAGCTACTCTGCATAGCAGTGAGGGAATATGGCCTGAGAGGGATGTGTGGGTATGTGCTTGTGTGTGTGCACAAGAGTGGTGTGTGCAAAGGTGTGGTGTGTGTGTGCACAGGTGTTCAATTGTTATTTTGTGCTTGGCGTCCCGTGTGTTTGTGACAACCGTCAGTACCAACAGGCCGTCTAGGGAATGTGTGCCAATAACACAAGCCTACTGGCTAGAGAGCTGCCCCGGTGGCATGTAACTATGTGCCCACTGGGACTAAGTACCCTTTCCGATTGGGAACTAGTGGACAGATACTTTTGCAAAAATAAAACTTCAGGTTAAGGAACATTTCCCTGTGGTCCTTCAACCATTGCAAAGGGATCTGATTCACTGTCGGTGGCAACAGACTGGAAGTATGCAGATAACTCTGTTGTAATTGGCTGATCAGCTGGTGTGCAGGGATATTTAGCTCTTTCTGCGCTGCGGCCTGGTCTTCTTCCTCTTCCAGCTGAATGTGAAGCTGCTCACAATCTTGCAACAGCAACAATACGTTCCATATTGCAGTCTTTCGTGCTCCTCTCTGAGAATAAAAGCAAACATTTTAAAATGTTAAAATGGTAAAGAAATCTTGTGCGACGATCTCGCCAGTGTGATCTCCCAGTAAAAAGCTTGTTTGAAGGCACGCACTCTTCAACTCCCAATTGAAACTCCGATATGGCCCACACTGCTGGACCCCCAATTGATAGTGGAGAAGGTCACATTTGTTAGCTGGTAGAGCAACTTTTCTCTCACTGAAAACTCAGGGAGAGCTTTCTCTGCAAAAAAATGTGTCTTAATGAGTTTTTTGAATCAGGGCTTTTCTGCTACACTAATTAGTGCCATGTCTTTGGAGATGTAGTTGGTTATTGCGGTCATTATTTCTTTCTATTTCAGACTTTTTTTTGTCATATGGGATTTATTTGGAAAACAAAGAAGCCAGAGTCATTTGCTTCTTGGCTGGTTGCTTCGGTGTTTTATTTGGTGTAGGTGGAGTTTCAGGCAAGCAGAGTGGTGTGGTTGGAGAAAGAGAGGGAGAGAGTGTGAGAAGTGAAACAACCAAGCAAGTCTCATGACAGTGGTTTAAAAAAAATTCCGTGACAACTTGTACTTGGTGTTCACGATTTAGCCATTTACTACATCCCATGTAGAGCAAACCGAGTATGTTTGAAATATCGCCCACCCCTAATTTGGCGTATAGGTATAGTACATGTTTTCTGTGCCAGACATCTAATTCCTATTTTAGATACTAACCTATGTTTGGGTTGTTTGGAATCAGTCACTTTCACTTTCCAAAGACTCTTGTCCGTAGGCTGGTATTTGCCCACAGTAAAGTGAAGGTAGTTTGACAGCATGCCTCGCTCAGCTACTGTATGTGCCCATATCGCCACACCCTGGCCCCCATGCCCTTGCCAGTTCAGGTGACATTATTGTCCCGTAATGTATTTATCATTCATCCATTCAGTCATTATTGTCCCGTAATGTATTTATCATTCATCCATTCAGTCATTATTGTCCCGTAATGTATTTATCATTCATCCATTCAGTCATTTATTTTTTTGAACATACAACTCAGTAATGAAATGGATTTGGCACTGCTTAACATTTCTGTATAGCTGAAGTTAGTTCTGTATAATCTAAAGTTAGAAGGATCCTGTAAAGAGCTGTTCTTTTAAAGGACTCTTAGTCAGCATTCCTCTAATTAGACAGACGGTAAACGCAGAAACGCTCAGGGCAACTCAGGGTCTTTTCTACATGAAGCATTTCAAGGCAGGCACTTTATTAAGAAATGATGTGAGTATGTGGCTCCTGTCTTTCTTCGTGCTGGTTCTAGGCTGCCCTCTTGTCTGAGTGTGTTTTGGTTTCAGACGTGTATACTCGTGGTTTGACTACATACCGCTGCTCATGTGTCTAGGCACCACACCCTGGCATTTGTGCCCTCGTCCAGCCTGGTGTACGCCTTTGGCTGCAACGCTGATGGCCAGCTGGGCATCGGTGCCACGACTGACATCATGAGCCCGTTTCCTCTCCGCAGCGTCCCTCCCTCCTGCATAGCCAGGATACAGTCCTCAGGTGAGAAGGAGAGGAGCAGACTGAGTTAGTGCAGCTGCGTCTGGACATGTACACAAGCTGAACAATCACCTTCGAACCACCAAACGGCTTCAGCTTTTTAACACACACACACACACACACACACACACACACACACACACACACACACACACACACACACACACACACACACACACACACACACACACACGTAGTGTAGACAAACACACTCAGGTGCACATACTTGCTCACCTTAGTTTTGCCCTCTAGTGGTTAAATGTGTCAGGTGTCAGGAGTGTATTTACAGATTTCAACAATTGTTATCCATGGTTGCCAGTTGTCCTTAATCATTTGTGTAAATGTTTTTTTTAGTTTTTTTTTTTTTAGTTCTGTTGTGATCACAGAGTTGAGATTTTTTTCAGGTGCTATTTCGGCCCTAAGCAGCATTGGAGACTGGTGCCCAAGCAGCTGACACAACCTTTTATACGGTCTTCAGCTCTAATGATGTATTTGTGTGTTTTTTGGTGACAAACATATAGTGGCTTGGCAGTTGGATTCCATTTATGGGTAATTTGGGTAATTTATTTCAAACAAATTGCAAAATTAGTGTACTGTAGCCAGTATATCATAAATGTGTGGTATATTATCTTAACACACAGTACACAGTACAATAATGCCATTTGCTTGAAATAAATTAACAAAATTAGCCAATTGTGATTTTGGTTTTTAGTATGTTTACTAAGATTAACTTCTTTCTTCGTAAGGGGATACACAGGCATCCAGGACAGACAGATTGAGGGACAGCGCCAGGGAAGCTCTCTGCTGCTGCTGGAGCAGCTCAGTGCAGGGTAAACAGGAGCCTTAAGAGGCCACTCTGGCAGCGCTAGCATATAGCTACCAAAGCTACAGTAGGTAATAAAGGGCACGAACTCTGAACTCTGTGAGACCTTTCGCCAAAGCAGTCATGGTAAGGTCTTGAATGATGAGGATGCACATGTAAAGTATTCCATGTTTGTGAGCTGTGTGAGAATAGTGTCCACCGTCTTCACGTGGCATGGCATCAGCGCACCGGTCCTTGTGTGTTCTCCATGAATCGCTGCTGGTCCTGTAGGCTTTCATGTCGTGACACCTTTGTGCGCCCCTGACTCCTTGTGGCCTCATCCTTTCTTACTGTTCCACTCTTTCCCTCCGTCCTCTGTAGATCCGGAGCAGTTCGTCATTAGGAAAATCTACTGCGGGGGAGACCATAACTTCCTGTTGTATGGCAACGATGAAGTGAGTAATCACTCTGCATGCCAGGCTCTGCCTCACGCACTACCACTCTGACTCTAGCTGATGTTTGGTTGATGGCATGCAGATGGCATGATCCCACTGCATGGTTGGAGCCGTGTGAAAATATAGGCGTCATAAACTTCAGGACATGGAAAAAATGTTGCTTCTTGGGTTTGGTTGCGGAGAGACCTACACATGATCCACAAGGGGGTGCTGTTATGTAAGCATTGTAGGCCTTGGGTGTAGTCATGACATTTGTATTTATTTATTCCAATACATATTTACCTAACTACACTGAGTAAAACAGTGTGAAACTAAATATGACAAACTAATAATAGGAAACCCCTCAAAATCTTGCTATCCAAGAGGCAGACAGTCAATGGAAGGGCCATGAAATGATAGGAGGAAAGGCATTGTGTTGGTCTTGTGTATGTTTGTTTCTCCTCGCTCTTGTTTTTCGTCTGTGTGTTCACTGAGGAGGCAGTCAGCCCAAACAGATGTCCTGTTGTGGCTGTCTGAGGAGAGTGTTTTTGATCAAACATGGAGATCTCATTCCCGCCGCTTCTGCTTGTGTTTACAGGACTCTGCAGTCCCGGAAGACTTCCGCATGATCAACACTTCCAGGAGCATCTCGCTAATTAATTATGAGAGCCTGAACATGCTGAGACTGAAGCTGTCTGACAGCGCAGACTCCAGCATAACCAAGTAAGAGTGTGTTAGATTAAGTGTCTGCAAAAGTGCTTTTAAGTGAGTTTTATCGTCAGTGAATTATGAACTGTCAGCTAATCAGCTATCAAACAGCCGTACACCTCCACAGATTAATAAAGTGTGCTCCGTCTTTTCTTTTCATAGCGATGCCATTCTACTGCTCTCATCCACTGCATGTTGGAACGCCAGCTTTCTGGACCAAAGGTTAGCTCTGTCCACTCCTCTGTCTGTTGGGACATGGTTCAGGGTGAAAGGGTGGACTCACTGGAGTGTGGTGTGGGTGGTTATGTTTACTCCTCGCATCTGCTGTCTTGAAGAGATGGTGCCGCCAGAGGATGACATGATTTTATGTTTTTCAGCCAGGTCAGGTTCTGTGGTCAGTTATTAGACCTACGTCTTTAAAGTGAAAACAAAAACAACAAGCTCTACGCTCTACGAGTCATGAATTTAGGTCATGGGAATGATTTATTATCCCAAGAACACTCTGTCGTCCCTTAATCTCTCCAAACAAAGCAGTATTACAATAATAATAATAATAATAATAATAATTAAAAAAAAGACAATGAGTTGAGAATGTGTCTTTTAGCTGACTTTTCAAAAGTGGAAATGGAATTGTTTTTGTAAGTAAAAAATAAATCAATACAAAATAAAAAGACCTTTCTCCTTTCACCCCTCACTTTCTTAGATGGTTTACATGGTTGTCATCTGCCATCCTTTGTGCTTGCTCGTTTGGCACACCACCGACATAAGAGCACGTTTACCCAGAAAGCATTGTAGCATGCTTAGCCCTTGGCCTTGGTAGATGTGATGTCATGGAATCACTGTGCTTGTGCCAACACAAGCAATGGCAGCAGGTATCGCCTGGCATTAGAGTGAAATCTCACATATCCATCGTCAGGGGTCTGTGCTGTCAGTCAGCTGTTGACATTCGACACAACTTTACAATTAATGGCCTTTATAAACATGCAGGGGGCTGCTTAAATATGCAGGGTGTTTTTCCCTTGCTTGTCCACTGTGCTTTGGTGTCGGGTGTCTTCGGTACTGTTTCCACGGTGAGTGGATTCGAATGAGGGAATGAGCTTAAATACCTGCCGTTTCTGTTTACTCCCTGTGCTGTGATCCTCATGCTCATCCCGAGCACAGCGAGAGGGAGAGGGAGAGAGAGAGAGGAAGGGAGGGAGGGAGGGATATAACAGAGATGGAAAGGTGCAGGGATTGGGTGTGGGGGGTGGAGGGATAGAAACCCAAATCCACCTCGCCAACCTCCTGCCTCTCCAATGTTGCCACGTGCCACGATTTACCAGCCTGTGCCTCATACCCAAAATATACCCTCCTCTCAACACCCTAGTCAGGACAGCCCAACACATGCTCTCACTTATCGTGTGCTTAGTTTGACTTTAGTCAGCCAGGATTTAAGGCTTTTTACGTACAAATATCGTAATTTAGTTCACCATGTACAGTATTGCAGAACGTTTTAAGGACATGCCATAATACCCTGTGACTAGGCCATCATAGAGTAACATTTCATATAATTATTTGAAAAAAAGTACAAGTGGTGTTGAGTTGAAAATCTGTCTTGGATTTGTATAAACAGGTAGGTAACAATAAGAGGCCCAGACATTTTTTGAAACGGTGTGATGTTTGTTAATGAGTCTAGTTCATTTGGGTTTCTGTAAATTATGCTTAATTTCTCCTCTCATATGTTTGTTTGTCATTAGAATCATTCTCACTTTTCTTCACCTCTTTGTTTTCAACAGCGATGATGGCCACTTCAAAACCAACCCCAAAATCCCAGGCATCGACCTCAACTCTGTGCGGCTACTGTTTGACATGCTCATGAAGCCAGACTTCTCTAGACTGTTGGAGCAGGTACAATGGCCACATCGACACCTCATTGCAGACTCTCTCGAAAAAATGTCAGATTTGTATTCATTTCTTTCCTGAAAGATGAATTTGAGCCAGGACCTGCTAGCTAGCGTACTCTGAACAATCACATCACTCCCTGGATTGTTTTACGACCTGGATCACAAAGGTGCAGAACCCAGTGAAGGCAAAGCTGTGCAAGTCATGACAGAGGCACAAGTATAAGGGGTGCAGGTGTAACAATGACACTACAAAGGAGAAAATACAACAGTGTAATGGTAGGCAGCAAAATATTTGACATAAAAGATAGGTCAGCTGGACATGGTGCAATAGTATGTACAGTGCCCTCCGCAATTATTGGCACCCCTAGTGAATATGAGCAAAACAGGCTATAAAAAAATATGTCTTTGCTGTTTATCCTCTTGGTCTTTCACTCAAAATATTCACAAAAATCTTACCTTTTCATTGAAGTAAAACTATTGAAAGAAAAAAAAACTGTTGACATTAAATAAATATTTTTCCCCAAAACATGTGTGCCACAATTATTGGCACCCCTTAATTTAATGTTTTGTGCAGCCTCCCTTTGCCAAGATAACAGCTCTGAGTCTTCTCCTATAATGCGTGATGAGGTTGGTGAGCACATGGCACAGGATCTGAGACCATTCCTACATGCAGTATCTCTCCAGATCTTTCAGATTCTGAGGTCAACGTTTTAAGACTCGGCTTCAGCTCATCCCACATATTTTCTATGGGGTTTAGGTCGGGGGACTGTGATGGCCATGGCAAAACCTTTATTCTGCGGTCGGTGAACCATTTTTGTGTTGATTTTGAGGTGTGCTTCGGATCATTGACCTGCTGGAAGGTCCAACCACAGCCCATTTTAAGCTTACTGGAGGGGGCTGTTAGGTTTTCATTTAATATCTGCTGGTATTTGATGGAGTCCATGATACCATGTATCCTAATAAGATGTCCAGGGCCTTTGGAAGAAAAACAGCCCCACAACATCAAAGATCCGCCACTATACTTCACATTGGGTATGGGGGTCTTTTCTGTATGGCTATGTTTCTGTCTTTCTGTCTATTTTTCCAGTCGAACCATCCTCCTCACGATGCATGGGGTCAATGTACACACACGTCCTCTTCCAGGCTGATTCTTAACATCTCCTGTCGCTTTAAACTTCTTAATTATTTCCATGATAGTGGAAATGGGTATTTTCAACTCTTTAGAGATTTTCTTGTGTCCATTTCTTGATTTGTGCAGCTCCACAACTTTCTGTTGCACATCGTCACTGTGTTCTTGGGTCTTTCCCATAGTGATGAATGACTAATGAAATTTGGCCTGTGTCACCTCATATTTGTACGCCAGTGGAACAGGAAGTCATGGTTGACCTCTTAAGAGTTCCTTATCAAACAGGTGAACTTAAAAATGTAAAACATGACTGGAAATATACTTCAGTTAGATTTTAATTATAAGATTTTTCTAGGGGTGCCAATAATTGTGGCACACATGTTTTGGGGAAAAATATTTATGTAATGTCAACAGTTTTTTTTTCTTTCAATAATTTTACTTCAATGAAAAGGTACGATTTTTGTGAATATTTTGAGTGAAAAACCAAGAGGATAAACAGCAAAGACATATTTTTTTATAGCCTGTTTTGCTCATATTCACTAGGGGTGCCAATAATTGCGGAGGGCACTGTATGTGTGATAGTAATAGTATGTGTGCAATATGGGCATAGTTTAGTTTAAGTAGTGCTAGTCAGTGGCAACAAGGCAATAGTGTAATGTTCAGGCATAGTGCCATAGTGTCTGTGTGAGTAGATGGGTAGTACAGTGTAGTATATGTGTGCATTGCTCAGTTGTCAAGCCAGGGGATGTTGGGAGGGAGCAAGATGTTTAGGAGCATGATTGCCTGAAGGAAGAAGCTGTTTTGCTGTCTGGTGGCTGGCCGGATGCTGCTGTATCTCCTGTCAGATATTTGAGCATTTGAGCTGGGTGGGTGGAGGTTCTTTGCAGGCTCTGCAAAGCAGGTGTTCTCAAGTATAACAGGAGAGAGGCCTAAAGAGGTTCTTCAAGTATAACAGGAGAGAGCCTAAAGGGGTTCTTCAAGTATAACAGGAGAGAGCCTAAAGAGGTTCTTCAAGTATAACAGGAGAGAGCCCAAAGAGGTTCTTCAAGTATAACAGGAGAGAGCCCAAAGAGGTTCTTCAAGTATAACAAGAGAGAGCCCAAAGAGGTTCTTCCTGTCTTCTGAACAGGCATGTGCACCACTATCTTGCAGTTTCACTCACCAGACAGTGATGAAGCTAGTCAGGATGCTCTGTAACAACCAGGCGTGGCCGCCTGCAGTGTGCACACCAAGCTTTTGTCTGTCTCCCACAGCAGAACCACAGTGGATGCAGTCACTGCAAGTCTGTCCTGAACTTGAAGTCAATAATCAGCTTCTTTGTCTCTTCCACACACAGAGACAGATTGTTGTTCTGACACCAATCCGTAAACCTCTCTGCCTCCTCTCTGTGTCATCATCATTGTTGATGTTGAGGCCCGCCACTGTTGTGCCATCTGCGAACCCGATGACGGCGTCACCACTCGTTTTGCTTTCCTCCCGCTATTTCTCCTCCTCTGCTCCATCCTTATCTGCTCTGCTCTGGTGTGTGTGTTTGCCTGCTGCGGTGCTGTGGTGCGGAGATTAGATGGTGCACACTACTGCCGTGCCCCCCCCCCCCCCCACTACTGCCGTGTGGAGCTAGACAGCTAATACTAATGTGTGTAGGATTTTCTTTCCCACAGTTCAACATGATTCATGATTCTATTTGATGTCCAGACAGGGTGTATTTATTTTTCTATTTATTTATTTTTTTTTGGGGGGGATTTGTGGCTGCAGAGCTTGTTGGAACCCGTTTTGTGAGATAATGATGTTGTTGAACTTTACACTATGTTATTATATGATATTCGTAATGCCTTGTGGGAATGTGGTAGAATGTGGTAATCTTGCTGTCCTTGGTTGTAGCCAGCGTAGTCTCAGCGGTATCCTGCATTATTTTCATGCGAGTTCCATGTTGTCATAATGTCTTCATGTGCCTTATGCAAGTAAATATAACGAATCAATTGAGCAAACCACAAGGGTTTGTCCTTGCAGGAAACTTAACTAATATAATTCTTGTTGACACTTCTGAATGTTCTGAAAAGTGATTACTTCCAAGCCGTTTGTTAGATGTGGAGTCAAATAAGCCGTGTCAAGAATTATTTACTATAATACTATAAAATGCAGTCTTTGCGTTGCAGTCAACATGCTGTTAGAGCCCTGCCCAAGCCCAGCTCTGGTAGGCCTCCAGCCCTAACTCACCTGACTGTCATACTCACACGCCTTTGAACACCTTCTGAATCAGGCTCGTTAGATTATGGTTGCTAATAAAACTGTGCTGGACGGCAGATCACCAAGAGGAGGGTTGAGCACCCAAACGCTAGAGTGCATGATTTTTACACTGCTGGTGTGTTTACCCATCATCCCCGTTTGTGTCCTCTTCAGGCCACCAAGAGCTTTGAGAGCCTGCTGATCCCTCAGCTGCCCGTCTCTCCTCCAGATGTGGAGGCCATGCGCATCTACCTGATCCTGTACGAGTGCCCCGCTCTGCAGGACTCAAAAAACTACATCTCCCTCACCATCCCTCTCGCCATGGCCATCCTCAGGCTCGACGCCAACCCCAGTAAAGTGCTAGGTAAACTTCCAGGCAGCCATTTTGACTCTTGGTGGTGACATTCTAGCTCTAGACCATGGTGATGTTGTGGCCCTTGAGAGTTGTAGTCCGTAGCGAATTCCAATGTTAATTGTCTCAGGTGCTAAGAGACACTGTTCCATTTCCTCTCTTCTAGATAACTGGTGGTCGCTGGTGGACGGTGAGGTCTTCTCCAGGCTGGTGGAAATGTACAAGAGCATAGTGGTGTTCCTGCTGACAGGAGGGAAAGCCCTTCTCATCCCTGCATTTCTGGAGAGTTACATTAGCGCTACGCTAAGACTCCTGGAAAAACTCCACAAGGTAATTCTGAGGCAAGAGCCTCAGTAAAGTTGGTGTTTCAGTTTTAAATGAATGAGAAACATTACTTGTGTCTTGAAAGTCGCCACCACATTGACATTGAAAACCGTGATGAGTATGTGCAATGAGTGAGTCTGTTTATTGAGACCGGCTGCTGGGGTGTTGATTCTATATATTTGCTCAGCCTGCTGCATCCTCATCTAGATGCTCTCTCCTTCTGTGGCAGGTGAACCTGAAAGCTCAGCATGTGGAGTATAATTGTTTCTACATCCCTGACATCACCAGCCTGGTGGACATCCAGGAGGACTACCTCAAGTGGTTTTTGAGCAAAGCTGAGATTGTAAGAACTACTTTTGTCTCTTCACTCTTTATTTGGGTTCCTGAACTCACCCTCATTCACTCTCTTTTCCTCCTTTCTCTCTCTCTCTCTCTCTCTCTCTCTCTTGCTCTCTCTCTCTTTCTCTCTCTATCTCTCTCTCTCTCTCTCTCTCTCTCTCTCTCTCTCTCTCTCTCTTGCTCACTCTCTCTTTCTCTGTCTCTCTAACACACTGTCTTGCTTTTCCTCTGACACACACATCATGTCATGTATTTTAAGGGAATTTTAAGTTAATGTTTGTTGCAGTGTTTTTCAAGGCTCTAGTCACAGTTGTGAAATGTAGACTCCCTTTGGAGTTTGGGGTATTTGTGGGGTTGTGTGTGGGTGTGTACACACATATTTCTTGGGTATGGTTGGAAATACTGCGGATTGGTTTTCCTAGGACTCAGCCAGTCTTCAGCTACAGTAGTCAACAGTAGGCACACCGTGGAATTTAGTGTGTGTGTGTGTGTGTGTGTGTGTGTGTGTGTGTGTGTGTGTGTGTGTGTGTGTGTCTCTCTCTCTCTCTCTCTCTCTCTCTCTCTCTCTCTCTCTCTCTCTCTCTCTCTCTCTCTCTCTCTCTGTGTCTGTGTGTGTGTGTGTGTGTGTGTGTGTGTGTGTGTGTGTGTGTGTGTGTGTGTGTTGGCCTGAGCGATGTCCTGATCTGAATCATGCGTCACATTGACACATTCTCTTTTTTCATTCTGTCTACAGAAAATGAGGACCCCTGCAGTACAGGTATGGGATATCAACCTTCTGATTTATTTTTGAAATAGGAACAGGAACAATTCAACCAGTTTACTAACCGAGTCTCTGATTCGGTGATTTTGTTTAAAATCCACAATCTTTGTTTAGCCTCAGCAATCATTGGCTTTTGGAGGCCAAACATCTGGTTTTGAGACTGCCATTATGATTTGAGAGCGCTCTCCCGATTTTCTGAGGAAGTGGAAGTGGAATTGTATGAAGTCCTAATTCCTCATGTGTTCAGTTAATGTAATGGCCATGAGACCGGTGTAAGTGGAATGGAATGGTAGATTGTCTCTAATGGAGCCTCTGTCTCTGTGTCCTTCAGAACTCTGTGACCCTCTGTGCCTACCCGTTCATATTGAACGCTAAAGCCAAGACAACCATGCTGCAAACGGACGCAGAGCTGCAAATGCAGGTGAAGGATCCTTCTGTGATTTGTCTGCAATTAATTAAAGGGTTCATTCAGCAAATGATGGCAAAGTATCACTGGCACATGTCTTACAAAATCTTTAAAATTTCAGCTAATATGTAAGTTGTGATGTGCATTCCATTTATTGACTGTCAGAGTCACAAACATCAAGAGTCATTCATTTTAGCTGATGTGTCAGATGTGTTGAAATAGTCTGCTAGTGGGTTGCTGCATTTCATAGAATATGTCTCTCTCTCTCTCTCTCTCTCTCTGTCTCTCTCTTCTGTCATTCTGTGTTTCTGTCCTTCCTCCTCCTCCTCCCCCGTGTGTGTGTGTGTGTGTGAGTGTGCTTGTGTGTGCGTGCTTGTGTGTGCGTGCTTGTGTGTGCGTGCTTGTGTGTGCGTGCTTGTGTGTGCGTGCTTGTGTGTGTGTGTGCACGGCGTGTGTGTGCCTATTGGGTTGGTAAGATGGCGGTGAGCGGTGCCAACCTGCACAACGTCTTCATGCTGCTGACGCTGGAGCCCCTGCTGGCACGCAACCCCTTCCTGGTGCTGCACGTCCGCCGCGACCACCTGGTCAGCGACGCGCTGCGAGAGCTCACCGTCTACTCTGACGTCGACCTCAAGAAGCCCCTAAAGGTCAGAGTTCAGGGGTCAGCGGTCTGCTGATCAGCGCCTAATACACATGGGTGTCAAACGATGCGCCGGTCAGTCAGGGAGGGGAGAGGCCAGCTCTTCTGTGTGACATAAGGAGAAGCAAAGTCTGCACGTTATGCAGCAAATCAGCACTGCTCAGAAAATGTCAAACTTGAATTTTTCCGTTTATAAGAAGTTGAAGTTCAGCACAGCTAACAGTATCGTATTACTCCAATACTGAGAGTGAAAAACTGGATTGGATACTTGATCATTTCAAGCACACATGAACAGGCTTTTGCACTCCCAGCTGCAGTGTAGTTATCCCAGAACAATAGAGTTTCTTAGGTTCTTACTGATATAGTGAGTAAACTTATTTTTTTGTACTCTGTGGCTATGGCACTACATTCCACTTCAAATAACGATTACCCATTTTAAATGTTAATAGCATTTTTGGTTTGTATAGGGACACTTCAGAGAGTGAGCAGTTGGCTGGCTAGGTTGCTCTCTGGCTGAGCTCTCCCTTCTTCCACTGCAGGTGATCTTTGATGGGGAGGAGGCTGTGGATGCGGGAGGAGTCACCAAGGAGTTCTTCCTGCTGCTGTTGAAGGAGCTGATGGACCCGGTCTATGGCATGTTCACGCACTACCCCGAGTCCAACCTGCTCTGGTTCTCTGACAAGGTTGGTGGTGTGCACTGGACAAACATGAGTTAATATGCATTTGTACACTGTTATCCTGTGGATGCACCTTTGGGGTGGGCAAGATGAAGACTGATTAATCCTTAAGTATTCACATTTAACTCTCAAAAGAAGGCAGCCATGTTGCAGACCTGTGCTGGGTTGGTTAATGTTCCTGTTAAATGGAGATCTCCTTTAGAATGAATAGTGTGGAAGGTTGTCTGCTTTGTATTGGGAGCAGGTCATTCTTCCTGATCCTCAAGCTTTAGATATTTTGCTCTAACCAATGGGATAGATACTGCTGTAGAGCAGAAGAAACCTTGAGCAAAAACATGGCTCAAAAAAGGTGAAACCCCTCAGCTTCAGACTAGCTAGTATTATTGCTTAGGTCTAATTAGCCTGTTATAGATGTGTAGGTTGTTCCAATCAGACACATTATGCAGATACATGACATCTGATATTCCTGTGTTTCAGTGGCATACTACATGCATGTTACAGCTGTGTGAATATTCTGTTGCGATATATAATATGGATATTGGAATAATGTATGTAGGCCTTGCTCTGCCTGTCGTGTCAGATTGAATCAATGTAAAGCTAAAAGTAGATAACATTCACTGCCAGAGCCAGACACAATTTCTCATATGTATTCCCCCTCACACGTGTACATTTGATTCTCATGTCATTCACAATGAATAGGTAATGTGGGTTAGAGTGGGGAGACACTAGACTGTTTGGATACTTGTGTTCCACTTTTATGAAAGGACAAGTTTGATAGAAAACCCAAACACAGACACAGATAGTTTTGTCTATAGCGGGTCACTGATGTTTTGGAAATGTGTCGTTGTGTCTGACTGACACACATTGTTGCTGAGTCCTGCCCTCCCTCATAGGAGTTGTTTATTAATGGAGAACAGAGCCCCCATGGCCTTCATGTGCAGCACAGTTTCATGTGTTTACTGTTCCTTTTTAATCACTCTTAGCCCTCTGGCTTCAGGTTACCATACCGACGCTCTCGGGTGATGAGTTCAAGGTGAAGGCACGTGAATGTCAACCTTTTTACGTAATGTTTGCAAAGCAGCATCTAATGTAGGGCCTGTTGCGTTTAGCTTAGATAGGCTTTTTTTTCCCCCAAGAGAAATGACCCGTGTTCAGCATTAACTGAAGCGTGATGGCACTGGGAACATCGACGTGTGCCAAACAAGGCACCTGTGGGAAACATGCCGCCCGTCTCTCCCTGAGCACTGGTGCTCTCACCTCCTCATTCAGCTCCCATGTTATGATGATTTAGTCCATGTGGGCCGGGTTCCCAGGCAGGGATTAGGGCTTGGGTCGGAATATATTGCTTTTTCACCAGAGATTCCACATGCCGAGCCAAATGCAGTGCAGAGCTTGGCCTAATGTTTGTCCGGGACAACGCCTTTTGAAATGATACCTCAGAGTCAGTCTTTTACAAGTTGTTACATATTTCTCACTGAGTATTCACTACTCCTTGAAATAGCTACTAACTTTTAAATATTTGTTTTGCATTGCCTGTGACGTTGATTGTGAAAATCCTTAAATATCGAGTCAATAGAATGAGGTTGTCAGATGGTAGATGAATTTTCTGACTGCAACTTTCTCTGCTTTATGGCACACAGTGTTTTGTTGAGCACAACTGGTTCCATTTGATCGGGATTATCTGCGGCCTGGCCATCTACAACTCCACGGTGGTGGACCTGCACTTCCCAATGGTGCTCTACAAGAAGCTTCTAGACGTTTTCCCCACCCTTCAGGACCTGAAGGAACTGTCTCCTACTGAGGGCAGGTACTGGAACACAGCAACACTAACCACAGGTTGGAGGTGCAGTCATAGAAACACAAGCATAGAAAACATTACATAGGAGCTGATCCCACTCTCTGAGAATTATGTTTTAACATTTACCAAAACCCAAAATACCGTAACTACCATTTGGTCAGTACATATCATATTACTCATGGCTGGTCATTTGGTCAAAGATCCGATGGTGTATCCATTTGTTGATCACAGCAGTGAGGGATTGTGTGTGTGTGTGTGTGTGTGTGTGTGTCTGTGTGTGTGTGTGTGTCTGTGTGTGTGTGTGTGTGTGTGTGTAAAAATGCCAGGCCTGGAGTCAGTCTGAGGGTTGAAATAAGCAGGGAGTTGAGAAGGCGAGCATGTTCAACGCCACCTCATCTGTGACCAGAGCGTGCTGTCTCTCTCCCCATGTACCTTCTTCTTATGTAACAGGGGTTTTTACATAACACTAAATGAGCTGTTGTCTGCTCCACAGCACGTTTTCTCAGCCCGGCCATGCGCTGGCTTAGTGATTGGGGCGTAATTGTGTGCAGATGTGCCCTCAGCAGAGGAAGGGTGTAATTAGCGCCTGCTTGAAAGCACAGCCTCCTGTGGGGATGGGTTGGTGGAGCACGTGTGCATGTTCTTTGGCTTTTGTCTGGATGACAGAAAAAACAGCTTGTGATTAACAAAGTTGTTTGTGGTTGTTGGTCTTGGATAGTAAGGAAAAGGGGAACGAAAGATGGATTCTGTTTATTTGTGTGTGAGTGTGTGTGTGTGTTTTGTCTGTGTGTCTGTATGGACCATGCAGTTTAGAAACTGAAAGTACTATATTGATCAAATATAGCCTATATATCCCAAATATCCCTCAAAACTGACTCACAAAAACAAAGAAAGACCTAATGAGAGTGCCAGTGTGTAGTAGTAGTACAGCTTGACCAAGAGACGCGTTATTTCCTTGCATGACTCGTGCATGGTCTAAAACCCTTCTCTTTTACCTGTGTTCAGCACCGTTCCCCTACCTGGCTACCTAAAAGCCTCACCCTTTTCCTGCTCATTAGACATGTGTGATTAGTAGATGAATAGGCCAAATGTGTCTACTAAATCATCTCCCAAGCAATAACATTATCAATAATAACACATAGAGTATGGTTCATCAGTAGCTACATTTTCTAGGCTTGTTAAGGATAAGCCTAAATGTCGGCACTTAACGAAACATTACAAAATGGTTCCAGAATCTGGTTTAATCTTTGAATACTGCATACCAAATTAATCCCGGTTAATTAAACGAGTTGGTTTTAAATGTAAGTACCGTAAATTGAAATTATTCCATGTTTGGTTAAGTCTCCCTCACTCTGTCGCTGTTCAAGCTCTGCTGTGTCGGGTTAGAACATTCTGGACGTTGTGCCTTGTGTAGTGTAGAGAGTATGAGAAGACTCTTGGCTTGGACTCTTTGCCTGAGTCTGCAGTCTCAGATTTCTTTTCCACTATGGCATTGGAGGAGTGCAGAGAGCCTTTTTTAGCCCCTATGAACATTAAGGTTGGGAATAGAAAAATGGAATGAGGGTTGGCGGAGTCTAACTTTCAGTGTAGATACAGGAGACAGAATATATATATTAGTGATGTAGATAAAAAAAAATACTATATTTAGTGTGTATATATATATATATATATATATAAAAAAAAATATATATATATATATATATATATATTTACAATACTTTTAGATACAATAAATAGAATACAAATACAATTTAAGATAGAGCTCTAACTGCTTTTCTTTCTTGATCTTCTCCCCCACCCCACCTTCCTCCTCTCCACCCCAGGAGTCTCCAGCAGCTTGTGGACTATGAGGGAGATGACATTCAGGAGACCTTCTGTCTGAACTTTGCGGTGAGTCCCTTTAACTCCACTAGCACAACCACCTCCCTCAGCTCCACTCTGCTGCCCAAACTGCAGTACTGCCCTCTCATACCATAGCGGCCCCCTTGCAATACCCTCACCTGCTTTGCTACTCTTTTAGTCTGTAACACCCCCCCCCCCCCCCCCCCCCCCCTCTTTGAGTGACATTCTGCTACCCCTGCACCAGGCCTCTACATAGCTGAAGTGCCCCCTACAAAAAGAAACGGATCCCTCAAACATCTCTGGGGAAACCCTTCAAGCCTCAGGCTGCTGTCTTACGGGAAATGTTTCAGACGTATATGGCACCAGTTGTGCAACAAACATTTCCAGAAAAAGCCTGGAGATCAGAGGCCAGTCATCTCCCTGTTTAATGAGTCAGCTTTCTGCTCTCAGTCTCCAGCTGTAAACATCTACTGGTTCCAGTAGAGATGTGGAAATCTTCATTCCGAACAGCGTTCACTCATTCGGCTTTTATCCAAAGCGGGGCGGAGTGCGGTTCAAAGGTGACGGTTCAAATGTGTGGTGTGCCAATCAGAACGTCTGAGCCTGGCACTCTAGCATGAAGACGTGTGGCACTGCCACCGAAGCATGTCATTAACCCAATTATCGGGGCTCTCAGTCCTCCCACCTGGCTAGCAAGCCTGGAGGTGATCTGTTGGCAGATAAACTAAGGCAGAGGCAGGTGAGTTGTCTATGTAAAGGTCTTTGCTGCAAAGTGGTTAATGGAGATTTAACTTGACCATGCAACAGTTGCGAGACCGCTGCTGCTGAACTGTTCCAGAAAGGCAGCCACCTTAGAATTCTGGGTAAAGGAAAGAGCAAGTCTGACATTCATCTTCAGTAGTACATGAGACTAGAGACTAGCAGACTATGGCAGAGGTGAAAGATAGTGGGCCAAATGTATCACTCTTTGTGTACAACTTGCTCTAGAACCATGAGAGGTTTTCCGCACAACATACGCCCAATCTCTTCATAAATCTGAAAGTGAGCCTAAAATCATTTTTGGAGAAAGCAAGAAAGAGAGACAGTGTCCGAACAAGAGACTGAACGAGAGAGTCTCTGACTGGCATTTACTTATTGGCGAGAGCTAAAAGAGACAGAAGGATGCAAATCAGATGCCGAGCTGGCCTTCTTTCTTTTGGACTAGTCAGTAATAACAAATTAGCTGTCTGGCTATGTCTTGTGTTGCGTTTGCTTGATGTTTGGCTGTGTTAGGAAAGTTGTCAACTCTAGTTTTTATTATAAATATCCCTGCCAATGTTATTTATGAAGGAATGTGACATGATAGATAGATGGATACTTTATTAATCCCGAGGGAAATTTAGGTAACACTGGACTGTATTCCTATGGACTGTAACCTTAACAGTGTGATCCCTGTCTTGCAGATATATGCAGTTTTTCCAGATGCCTAAAGTATCCGTCTCCAACATCCAAATAAATACATTTATCTCACGGCAATACGTTTGATCAGTCTTCGTCAGTCTAAGCCCTGGAAAACCTAACTCGGCTAGCGTGTAATAAATCACACTGTCCAATGTAGATTATGCAAAATATGTACCTTTATCATGTTGCCAACAACATTTTATTAGATTACACATAATCCACATTCAAACGCTTAGAAAACAATGTATATTCAACAGAACTAAAAATAGTTATTCTTTGGTTTTGTTAGCATTCATCTCCAATGTCGCAATAAATAAAACAGTCATATTTGTGTAAAATCTTGTAATATTACTCTATCTTGTCAGTCAACATGCTTCTTTAGCTTCTAATGTTGTATTTGTTGACAAGCTGAAGAATAAAGTATGTGTACCACTGTCCATAAGGGGGTCTCAAATCGCAATTTATTTATTTAAGACAGTGGTGTAAAAACGTGAACTATACGTGAACCAGGTCGTTGTGCTACAACATTTCTAAATGCAATGGAGGAGTCTCAAATAAATCACTACATTTGAGTATTGCTTTAATGTATGTTTTTGTTTTTCGTTATGAAACTGATCATTCTCTCTTGGTGCCTGTAGTTCAGTATGAGTGTACAGTCAATTACACTGTGAACCTGACAATGCTGCAAAACAAATCTTATCAGCCTCCATACTGTTAAATATACCTTAAACCTTAAATATACCTTCTTTCTTTCTGTCTGTCTCCAGATCACCAGGGAGTATTATGGGCTGACAGAGGTCAAAGAGCTGGTTCCAGGAGGAGAGGGCATCATGGTGGACAAGTCCAACAGGTGTGTGTGGACAGAGACACAGAAGTGCCTTACTGACTAAAGCATGCAGTGGAGAAATACATGACCCAAATACCAGAGGTGTCAGAGGTGTCATGCTCCAAATGGTTTGAAATCCTAAAAAAAAAGAAATCCCCATGTTTTACTCTGCATTTTAGCATTTTAAAATCTGTCTGATGGATTTATGGAGGAGAGAGAGAGAGAGAGAGAGAGAGAGAGAGAGAGAGAGAGAGAGAGAGAGAGAGAGAGAGAGAGAGAGAGAGAGAGAGAGAGAGAGAGAGAGAGAGAGAGAGAGAGAGAGAGAGAGAGAGAGAGAGAGAGAGAGAGAGAGAGAGAGAGAGAGAGAGAGAGAGTGTGTGTTCCCTGTGCTGTGCTGCCATGAAAGCACTAAGAGAATGTGTCTGGGACAGATTGGACCTTCCAAAAAAAAAAAAAAAAGCTTACACACACAAAACACAAACTATCTCTTTCCCTCTGTCTTTCTTTCTCACTCACACACACACCCATAAATACCCTCAATAAATACACATATCACTCTTTTCCTAACAGTGACATGCATGCTGCCATTTAAATGCACCTAGCCCCACACATGCACACACACACACACACACACACACACACAGGGACAAACTGGACCACCCCGCTCCACAAATCCACAACGAGCGCATTATTATTTTTCATTCCATTTGGTCTCAGGGCCAAATCCTCAGGGGCATCACACCAGACAGAGAGTCTGTGTGCCTGTGTGTCTGTGTGTCTGCGTTGCCTGTGTGTCTGTGTATGTGTGTGTATGTGTCTGTGTGTGTCCTGCCAACTTGTGATCATTTGAATTTCATACCAAGATGGGACATTTTGCTTTTTGCATTTGTGGAAAGCCAAAGTGTGTATGTGTTTGTGTCACTGTCATTCGCAAGAGATGAGAAAAGAACAAGAGGGGAGGGAGGGAGAGGGAGAGAGGGAGGGAGGGAGGGAGAGAGAAAGGGGAGGGAGGGAGCTGGGGAGGGGGGAGCTGGGGAGGGGGGGGGGGGGAGTGGAGAGGTAGTAGAGAGGTAGTAGAGGAGTTGATGGGTCAGGTTTGCACTCCAGCCCAGCAGTATGGGAAGCCGGACAGGTGTCCAACCCTCTTGGGCACAGTGAGGCTTCATCATAGTTCTCTCTCGCACACACGCGCACACACACACACACACACACACACACACACACACACACACACACACACACACACACACACACACACAGCCTTGACTCTGCCATCTGATTTGTTATAGAGATTACATGCCTTTAAGACAAGGCCAGATTATCAATCCTAATACACTTTTCAGCTGTGTGTGTGTGTGTGTGTGTGGGTGGGTGGGTGGATTAAGTTGCTTGGTGTGACATGCGGTGGACACAGGCCGATGTCTGGAGCTTGTCCCCTGCTTGTGAGAGCAGCTTGCACATGACCCGATAAGAGTGAGTGAGTGAGTGAGTGAGTGAGTGGGAGGAGTTTAACTGCTGTTTTGCCTCATCCTCGTCACACAGGCAGCTTCATAAATGAAAGACCACTGACATGTAGGGGACTGGGGACTACAAGAGAAGATACTTCAGTTCTCAAAGCCCAGAGAGAAAGACAGAAATGTCCCCTCTATTAGAGCGCCCAGAATAGTGGAAGAGTACCCTGGGGGTGTGTGTGTGTGTGTGTGTGTGTGTGTCTGTGTGTGTGTCTGTGTGTGTGCGCTCTCCATTACGTGGATAGCAGCGATATAGACCTCTCAGGCAAGGAGCACACAATCAAAGCTAGATATGTTATCTCAAGTAGAGGAAAAAGGGGCGAGATGTGAGTGTGTGTGTGTGTGTGAGTACGTGCCCCACGTGTGTGTGTGTGTGTGTGTGTGTGTGTGTGTGTGTGTGTGTGTGTGTGTGTGTGTGTGTGTGTGTGTGTGTGTGTGTGTGTGTGTGTGTGTGTTATTTACCTTCCTCAACACCAGGAGGATTTTTCATGCAAATGACCTGTGTCAGTGCACTTGCGCCAATGTATGCAAGTGTGTGTGTGTGTGTGTGTCTGTGTTTGTTTACATGCCTGTGTGTATTCCCTCCCCAGAATGGAGTTTGTGTCTGCGTACCTGCGCTACGTGTTTGTGGACTCGGTGCAGGAGCTCTACGCAGCCTTCTCCAGTGGCTTCCTGAAGGTGTGTGGGGGGAAGATCCTCTCCCTCTTTCAGCCCTGCGAGCTCATGGCCATGGTAGTGGGCAACTGCAATTACAACTGGGAGGAGATGGAGAAGGTAAGCAACAACACAACACAATACAACACAACACAATACAACACAACACAACACAACACAACACAATACAACGCAGAGCAGAGCAGAGCAGTGGCCGCTCCATAGACAGAAACATATGCCTTCATGCTACACACATATCCCAGTCACATGTGCATATAGGGGGTTTCAGGCCCTGGGCTCTGTAAAGCACCTTGAGACCATTTGATTGTTTTGGCCGTTATGTAAGTACAATTGAATTGAATTGGATAAGCTGATGAGTGGCGAGACACACATAATAGAGAATTGTTAGGAAGCATCCATGACTCGGCCCACTTGAGGGAACCTCACGGCAGGTAGCAGAACTCCTGTTCCACATGGAGGCTGCCGAATAAGCCACCCCCCTCACTAATCCTGTCAGTGGGCTTTTCTCTGGCAGACAGAGTTCACAGCCAGACCAGACACTCACATGCGCTCAGACTCCTGACAGCCTCAGCTCACCTCTCCTCTACTCTCTCTCTTCTCTCTCTCTCTTCTCTCTCCTTCCCTCTTCTCTCTCCTTCCCTCTACTCTCTCCCTCTTCTCTCTCCTTCCCTCTACTCTCTCTCTTCTCTCTCTCCTTCCCTCTACTCTCTCTCTTCTCTCTCCCTCTCTCCTCTCTCTTCTCTCCTCTTATCTCTCCCCTCTCTTCTCTCTCTCCTTCCCTCTACTCTCTCTCTTCTCTCTCTCTCTCCTCTCTCTTCTCTCCTCCTATCTCTCCCCTCTCTCTCTCTCTCACTCTTCTTTCTCTCTCTTCTCTCCTCTCTCCCTTCTCTCTCTTCTGTCCTCTCCTTTCTCCCTTCTTTTTCTCTCTCTCTCTCCTCTCTATCTTCTCTCTCCTCTCCTCCTCTCTCCTATTCTTTCCTTTTCTCCTTTCTATCTTAGTAGACCAAGGAATCTTGGTTTGTCCTTTTCTTCTCCTCTCCTTCACCAAGGTTACAGTCAGAGCTCTGAGTGGAGATTTACTTCTTGTCTAGCTTCCATCAACCTCACTCAGGCCCATAATACTTGCTTAAATGTGTATATCTATGTTTTTTATAACCTACATCTTGCCAATAAGATCCAATAGGCTCTGACTGTATATGAATGTATGTTTTACTGTCTAGTTCATATATTTGAGGAAATGGTCCCAGTGATGACATTCACTGCCTTATTGCTCCAGGGGTTGGTACACAAACCATTAAGAAGAACACGTACACAAGCAAGCACAGTCACTAGGCACACACACACACACACACACACACACACACACACACACAAGTCTCATAAACTTTGATCTCTTTTACGAGCTGGGACAAACAAGGACGCGCTTCTTCACCATGGCTACTCTCCTCCGCATCCTCCTCCCGCAGCACCAGAGCGTTGCTATGGCAATGCCAGTCATCGCCATTGCTGTGGGTTTCTGTTGCCACGGACACACAGGGAAACGGGAAACCCGAAATTAGTGTTGGCGCCGGGCGGTGGGAGAGTTGATTCAGAGCTGCTGGTTGAGGAGGGAGGTCTGAGGCTGGGCTGGGCTGGGCTGAGAGGAGAGGAGACCCTGTGGGGAGGGTAACCAGAGAGGGATGCCCAGGCAGGGGGCCGCCCCGCCCCGCCTGCCCTCAGCTGAGGGGACGTGCGGTTGGACGTGTAGCCTAGCACGTAATTGTGGAGCTTGCGAGGCCCCATGTTGCGTAAGGGAAGAAGGGTGCTGTGAGTCTTTTGTGTCAGCTCTTCCAGGGAACGTTTTCTTTTTTTTTCTTTCCCGCTTCTGTGTTTTTTTTTTTTTTTCACAGCACTGTATTGAATCTTGGAAGTCACACACACACACACACACAAAGTCATGGGTGCCTCACCAGACCATTTATCATGGACACCCTCGCCAGTCACACTTAAGTCTTCTCACATTAAAACACAAGGGCATACACACACACACACACACACACACACACACACACACACACACACATTCTTGTCGTTCACACACTAGTGATAGAAATCCCACGGGTCTCTTCCAGTAGAAGAGTGTCTCTGTCATATAGTAGCCCGCATTCTCACTCAGTGTGGGCCTGTACCGCACCTGCATCTTACCGCACCTTCATCTTCATGCAAGTCACCATGTATACACCATGCTTATCTACCCATCTCTTTTGTTTTTCTCAGAATGCTGTTTATAAGGGCGAGTACTCGCCGTCCCACCCAACCGTGCGCATGTTCTGGGAGGTGTTCCACGAGTTTCCACTGGAGAAGAAAAAGAAGTTCTTATGTAAGAGTGGTTCCACGCATGATCAGCTCCGAGATTTATGACTCTTTTGCTCTAAAGTTACAGAATGGTGTCAGGGGTTCTGGGCAGAGGTCCTCCACATAGTTCACGACATGCTACTTCTGACGCTCGACAGCGATACAGTTTTAGACCTGATGCCTTCACTGCAATGGGAATGCTGAAATCTCAATTTTGTACGAACATCATAGGAGCATCAAGGGTTCAGCTAAATTAATGGATTTTTATTTGTGTATTATAATCAGTCTACAAATGAGCAGGCACATCTAGCAACCCTCTCGTGTTGGTGACAAAGCTAGTAGAGCTCTTTTAGTTCTTTAGCTTCTTCACATTCAGCACACTGAGGCTGGTTGGTGGTTAAAGGTATCTGTGTGTTCTCTCCCGGCGCTCCAGTGTTCCTGACTGGCAGCGACCGTATCCCCATCCACGGCATGGCCAGCCTGCACATCGCCATCCAGTCCACCTCGGCCGACGAGCACTACCTGCCGGTGGCACACACCTGCTACAACCTGCTGGACATGCCCTGCTACCGCACCAAAGAAACGCTGTGCCGTCGCCTCACCCAGGCCGTGGAGCAGTACGAGGGCTTCAGCCTGGTGTGACGGCCCGGCCTCCGGGACTCCGTGGACGGGGCCTGAAGCTGGGATCTCGGTAGTGCTGAGAAAGGCGGAGGAGCTTCTCCGCCACGTCACTAATGCTGCACTTTAACCAACACCACCAAAAGACAAGAGGGGTGGTGGGTGGGACTGACGTGGGGGAGCCTGTGGACGATATAGAGAGAGTTATAGAGGTGTGGGAACCTGTGGACCATATGGAGAGAGTTCTAGATAGCAACCTTGGCTAAGCACCTACAGAGAATACTGAGGAAAGTGATTCTTTTTGGTATTTTTTTTTTTTATGAGCTTTAATTTACATATGATTGAGATGCACATACTTATTAATACAACAGTTCTTATAGAGGATCCCAAATTCCTTTTATTTGTTTCTCCCTGTGGGTGGTTGCCATCTTAGACACAGAAATAGTTAAACAGAAATGTTTAACAACCCCTTCCAATCCTTGACCCTTTACATACACATTGTAAATAAAATGGAGGGTTTGGAATCCAACCTTGGGGGTTTTGTTTTTCCACTAATGATCTTATCAGCTAATTTATTGAGCCTCGTGATGTCATAATTGTTTTTGTTCTGTTCCCTCTTGGAAAGGACCGTGTGTGTTAGGTGAGGGTCTGGTTAGGCTTAAGGGTTGGGGCACTGAGGACATTGAAACTGCTGATGAATCGTTTCAGCTGGATTTCACAGAATTATCCCAGAATCCCCTCCTACTGTAACCCTTGACCTCAGGTCAGTGATCCCTGTGCATCATGTCTACCATTAGTGCAGCCAGCTGCTCTGGGATCAAGCTGCACAGACAGCACAGATTGCAGATGATGACGATGACGACGACAACGATGTAGAACAGTCCTTTAGCCAATGGCACCAGACTGGCTCTTTGAAGGGCTGAGACCCAGAGAACAGGCTGCTGTTTTTAATCATATTTGTTCTTCCTGTGTTTGGCACCGTAGTTGTTCCGGCTTTTGGGGGGGATTAATGAGTTCAGTGTATCCCCAGTTCGCATTTAGCAGCCTTTTTGCCTTCAGTACAGTGAGCCACTGGAAAACCTACATCATGATGATTTGGGGGAAAGAAGCCTAGGGTGTCTTTCTTTTTGTACTTTATAATAAGTGTGCATGTAAGCGTGTTGTTGGGAGTGAAAGCTCAGCCTGCTCGTATGATATATATATATAAAACAAATCCAAATAATTAACAAAATACACACACACAAACACATAAACACCTTAAGGTATATATATATATATGTGTGTGTGTGTGTGTGTGTGTGTGTGTAAGTGTAAATGCACATTCCCAGCAGTCCTGACCACAGGTAGTGACCACTTTGGAATCAACACAGATGGATGTGAAAGAGCATGAGTTGATGTTTGATTAAGTTTGTCTGACACATGAAACTCCTCTCACATCCTTCAGGGTTGTCTTTGCGGTGGCACTAACTCAGAGAGGAGCCACCAAAAGGAATGTATGCAGTAGCCACACAGCGAAGAACAGGAAGCCCTGGAGTCTGATATTTGTTTAGAAAAGAACTGACCTTTAAAGCGATAGCAATAACACACAGCCATGCAGTGATAACTGCAGCTGGAGTTATAGAGACTTCCACCATAAGTAATAATCACCTCTTCACTGAAGTGTGATATGCAGTTCATCAGTGAATATTACCCTGTCAAGTCATTTTTGTGTCCATAACCGCTATTCCTCTGTTACATTTACCAAATACCTTCACCATGAAATTCTGATTTCTAAAATTATTCTGCCAAAAGAGACAAATAATGTGGGGTGTGCAAGCTTAAAGGATAATTTTTTCTTTACCTGAAGATATGTACACAGGACATTTAATTGAAGTGATCGTTCTGTTCCTATTGTCAATCCCCAGCTGTGTTCAACCATAAACACTTTTGTACAGATCTATAAACACACTGCTGCTGAGCTGGTGTGAAACTTGCTGGTGAAAGGTCTGGGGGATTCGGGTTGAACCCCCAATACTGTAAACTTTCAGCTCCAGCCATGTGCTGTGCTGATTTGGTAATTCATTATAAAAAAAAAAAAATCTCCCTGCCAATGTATGCAAACAAGGGCTTCTGTGTGGCTATTATCGGATTATTTTAGTATATTTACTTTTTTTACCTTTCAAATTAAAGACATTATTTTATTTATCTATTTTTTTCCAAAGCAAATAAAATATTAATTCCACCTCAATTTGTGGTCTCCACTTTGGTTATTAAACTCTGATGGCACACATCCATGATACAAGCTTAGTATGAGTCTGTTATGGCTCGCGTACAGTATGCTGCCCTCATCCAGAACACACACACAAATGAAATACACATAAAAAATCATCAGTAAAAATAGGTTTTGCTTTATATAATATGTACAAAATACAATCATGTACTAAAATGTACACACTCATATCAATTATATCCATCAGTGTTTACATTCAGTAAAAACGGGTCACACTGGAAGTATCCATTCTGGAGAGAAAAAAGGATAGGGTATATGCCTACTTAGGCCCGGAAACGCTGGTGTAGCCCCATGTCCATCGGACAGAAATAGGTAAGTAAAGTCACTCAGAAATTCTTTGAGAATTGAGATCGCCCCATGCAAATCATGGCGACCGTTTTGATCATTGGGGTTGTGAGAGCTGGAGTCGTCAATGAACAGGAACAACAAAGGTCTGACAACCAGTGTGAGACTTGGGAGCTTATCTTGCAGTTGGAAGAAAAATATGCCAAAGAAAGTTACACAAGCAAAATGCATATCTACAATAATAGATTACCTTATTAGCTTGGATTATTATTCTGCACAAGTTAATCTTCTTTACGTTATGTTGGTTTTTAAAAACATCCAAATATGTTGATTTCACGTCTCTGAACAGAAGAAAAACTCAAAACGGTAGAAAACTATCTACCTCGAGGTAAATAATGATTCTATCTAAACAGACTCAATCAAGAACTTAACATTACAAAACAATCTGAAATGAAATACAAGTGAGTAAAAAAAGTGTTTTCTAGTTGAAAAGTCAAACAGAACCATTTTCTGCATTATGGCACCAATCACAAGTCAATGAACAACTAAAAACAAGTCAGAGGACTCAACATTTAGTTTCCCCGCCAAATGCCTATATAGTTCTCAAAATGATTTGTAGGCAGATTGCATTTGTTGTTAAACTTGTATGTACAAAGAAAGACTCCCTTCAACATAATTACCAATATTACTCTCATCATATTTTCGATCACATAATAAAGACAATCAAAATCTTGTCACAATATCCCCACATCAAAATGTGTTCGACTTTCTCTCAGATGCCACCTTAACCCATTGAGTTTGTGTCCTGATCAGACGAACAACTGCAACACATATATGTCAACACATATGAAATGGAAGAAGTACATCAATAAATAAAAGCGACATATTGTGTATAATACTTGAAATGCACCACTGATCCACTTCATGGATGAACACAGACTGGGTGGTTTTCAGCACTCCACACAGGCTCTTCCAGGTCTGGTTTAAGATCTTCATTTACTACAGCTCGTTGCTGTTGGAAACAAGCCTGTCTCATCCTCTCGCCCTGGGTCTCTCCTCTTCTCTCACGCTCCTTCTCCAGCGGTTGCCTCAGGTCGGAAGCGTTACAACTGCGGTGGGTTTGTTAGTGTAGAAAGGGAGGCAGAGTTCCAGGTCGATGAGGCCCAACAGGGGAGCGCCACCGGGCCCAGCTTGAAGGACTGTGCCTGGGCCACTGTGGCTGGCCTGGTCGGGGAGATCTTGATGGAGTCAGGCCGTACTTCACCCCGCCTTTGGCCAAATGTACATGTGTGACACAGATGGCGTGAGAGAGGAAGAGCAAAAAAAACGTGTCCAATTTGGTGGCTAAGTGTTAGCAACGGACGGACGGATGCTTGAGTGGATGGATGAGTGGCTGGTGCTTGATTATAGTGTGGGAGCATAGTCTCCGGCTTTCCTGCCTGCTTCTGCGCGCATCTCTAGATGAACTTGGAAGAGTCACGTTTGCTTATGAGGACCTCCAGCAGCCTAAGTTTGGCTTTGATGTGCTTGTATTCGTTGTACTCCACTGCCAGGGGCGAGCGGTCTTCCTTCTGCACGTTTCTATGGGAACACGTGGAGGGATGGAGGGAGACACAACATACAGACATTAGGAAATGGCTGACAACCAGTAATTAAGTGCCAGACTGGCAGAGTAATGAAGTGTTGCAACAGGGAGTGCTCTCAAGAGTCGAGAAATGTAAATAAAATTTCAATCTGTGTATGGCCATTTTCAAAAGAAAAAGCAAGACAATCTGTCCTTACCTTCCATTTTGTCTGAAGAACTGATCCTCAAATTCTCGGAGGTTCTTACGGATTCTTTTCTTCTCCTCGCGGGCTTCTTGCAGGTGCTCCACCAGTTCTGGCCTGTGTGGGTAGGAGGAGCACCTGGTGACCTCAGGGTATTCAACTCCACTGCCTTTTAGATCTGAACCAACCGTGTAAACCTCAACTACCAAATGGTGCCCTCCTGGTGTGTAACTTACATGGTGGCTGCGTGCAGATTGGAAAGCCTCATGTCTGTGCTGTTCCTGGAAGGCGAAAGCTCATCCACGGGCGAGATGAAGGTGTCTCCCCCCTCATCTAGCTGGTCCAGGAAGCCTAGCATGTTCAGCTCGGGCTTCACCGTCACTGTGAACTGGGTTTTGCACTCTGCGTCATCCTCAGAGCCATCCTCCTCCTCCTGCATAGGAAGAATGAGAGAAATGGAGCAATGAAGTGCCTGGTGTTTGGGGAAAGTTCTGACTAACGGCAGGGTTATAGGCAAGGCAGCTTGCTCTCACTGCAGAATCAGGCATTGTGTTAGTCACCGTGGTTCACGCAGAGAAAAACGAATCCAAAACCCAAACATATCAACAGAAAAATGCTCTGAAGGAAAAGCCAGCTATTTCTTAGCCAGCTTTTGATTGGGGACTGCTTTCTTCTTGGAGACGTTAGCAATCACAGCCACTTGCTTTGCTTACGGAGGGGGGGAAAGGGTTGTTAGGGAAGTTTGCGCAACTCTGGAACATGTGTAGTATCCATTTGATGTGATTTGATGACTTGTCCTTGGGGTAAATTCACACACCACACACGAGCAAAAGCCTACTGCTCCTGATTTGATCTGAGAAGTCACACAATCAGTCAATCAAGGCCAACTAGTGATTGAACACACTGATTTGAACAGGCTGCAATCAAGTTTTCTTGGGGGATTTGGGAGGATGGGGGTCATGAGTGGGGTGGGAGGGTAACAGGGGAGGCGTGATTCAAGCTTTCAAGCTGCGGTGGCTCTTCACCTTGATGTCATCGAAGAACAGCGCTGGTACGCCCTCAATAATGGGCTGTAGCAGAGGACATCTGCGCTTGCTGGAAGGGGAGCCCTGTTGTAGATGTCAATTAACACTACAATTAACGCTACGTTGACAGTTCACTTACGGCAGTAATAGGCGTACACAATTAATATGCGGGCGAGAATACAATTATTGATACACGGCCCGTTTAGCTACCCGCATCACCATTCGTTTTCTCTTGGTGTAGCCAGCCTGCACACTCCAAATATAATGCGTGCGCCACATTGAGAACATGCGCAGAGGTACACATGTTTACCATGATTTTAGTGCTTATGCACCGTCGACACATGAGGCCAAAGGACTCACTCTAGTACAGTGTTATCTGAGCAGACACGTGGGAACCAGGAACATTACTTCACATTATAAACACCTAAGTGCCGTGTCTGCGTCAGCACCTGGTAGTGCTGTTAAGACCAAGTGCAGACATATCAGGCTTTAAACCCTTCAGCGGTTGTTCAAAACTGACAGGGTGATGTCACTCCACTACAATGTAGGCTGACTTGTTCTTTGACAGAGAACAGGGCATTAGTTCCACTACTGTTAGTGGCACAAACTCCACTGTGCACAATCTGCTCTCTGGGGTGCAAGTCAGTGTTCCAATTTATATAATAGGGATTTAGGTATTATATAATGGATAGATATTTAGTGTAAAGCTTACAGATTATATAATAACACGCCTGATATTATAATACAAACATGTTAGTATTGTCTGTAGATCTGAAGAAAATGAGACTGGACAAATATTGATATGCTACGAGTTATGAACTGTTCATCTTAGGTGAAATCCATGTCAAATCCCTTTACAGGATGAAAATGTGACCTCTTTTTAAAATGCTCTCTCTTAGGCCACACTCTCTCCATCTCTGTGTGGTTGTGTGTTGTCCAACGATTCCTGCTGAGATTTGACCCTTTCATGTCATGCCTGAGCCAGCTTAAACCCAGGGTTTAGCATCTCTTCAAAGGACCCTCCGTGTAATGGGGCCAAGACTGTAGCTAATGCTAACATTAGCACTGAGGCTAAACACCTTGGCTGAAACGACTTCTAGCTCTGAGGCTAATGAAGACCTGCTAGCATGGTGGCTAACAATGACTGAAAAACATATTTCAGCTCTGCTAACAATATGAGGTCATTCATGTTTCGTATCAATGCAGTGCAGTGAACTGGTGACGACCTCCTGCACTGTTACCATATTTGCCCCGGCTACATTAATATTTCAAACAATGACTCGGCTGGTGCTTTGGAAAAAAGGGTGTGGGAGGGGAGAAGGTTTATACTCACAATGACAGGAATGGTGGATGCTCTGCATAAGATCTGCTTGACAAGGCGGTATCTGTCATACAGGGGCTTCATGATCTGCCTCTCACTCTTTGTGACCTTGAATTAAAGAGAGAGAGAGATAGACAGAGAGCATACTTCATTAAATTACAGCTGTCTTGATGGATCTTCTGTAGCCTACCTCTCATTCTAAAATACTGCAAGATGACAGCCTGACCTAGATTCCCTCCAGCCAGTCCAAAAGGCATCTCTGTCGTGAACTACCCCCTTGTACATTATGTCCCCAAGAGACCGATTGAGGTCAGTGAAAGGGCCGACGTCCTTCAGCTCATCTTTTTCATGAGGTTCAGAGCAACCGTGGAACTGCATTTGGCTTGGTAATAGCAATTATTTCAATTAGAATCAATGCCATATACGACTTTGTGTTTCAAGCTCCATTAGAATTTGCTATTGATGCTGGGTGCTGGGATGTTTTCTAGTCCACTATATTGCCTGTTTACAGCTATAATTACCGCTATTTCAGATTTTGATAAACACTTGAGACAATGATAATGACTGGATGATTTCAATACTCATGCAAACTGGGCATCATGAGAAGTAAATATTGCAGCTATATAAAGAGCTGTGTGAAAGCCTAAGGACAGAATTGGGGCCACTGGCTGAAGCGCACAGCTGGGAGAGTGGGTGTGGAATGCCAAACAGACACTATCCCTCACCCTCTCAGCCAACCTGCTCCATGGGATTACTCACCCCTCTAACACTAAACTGGGTCAGGAGAAGAGGCTGAGTATAACGCACTTGTTGAAAAAGTGAGTGCAGCAAATGACAGAGGACCACTACACAGATATATCACGTGTAAGGCAAACACAAATACAGACACACACACACACACACACACACACACACACACATATGAACCTACCGGTCTCCCATGGATGCTCTCGTAGTACAGCAGGGCTTTCTGGAGGGCAACCTTCTCCGCAGCAATTTGTTCACGAGTCATGTCCTGTATGGCCACACAGAAACACGGTTGCTTTGTTTACCATTGTGCACCTAATTCACGATCAGTCTCCTCAGTCCTTCCAAAGATAAACGTTATGACTGATGGAAAAGGAGCGAGTAGGACTCCCCAGGGGAAAGGTGATAGTTTGGAGGCTAAGTGCTGTGGCCCGTACCTTGACATCCTCTGGGCGGCCCACCTCCAGCCGTTTCTCCTGCAGCTTGGCCATCACGGTCTCCAGGGTGGTCTCCACGGGTGGCTTGGGGGCCTTGGCCTCAGCTGGCTTCTTCTCCAGCTGGGAGCCGAAGCTCTTGGGCAGGGTGTTGCTCCGCTGACGTGGGAGAGGGGTCAGGTCCTCCTCAGACCTCAGCAGCTTGTGCTCTGAGAGACCAAGAAGAGGAAACAATAAACAAAACCCATTTTCACACGGTCACGGAGTCGGGGGAGGAAAAAAAAAATTGTTTTGGATTGGAAAAGTTGGATTTAGTCCCTGGCGGTGCGACTTCCTCTAATGCACCCCACCCCCCCCCCAAAAAAGATTTGTTTTGAATGAATGGAGCATTAGACTGATAACAATGACGTCTCATAGAGTTGTGTTGATTTGTTGGTTGAACAAATGTCATGAGAGTTGGATTAATGTGGTTTACGACATGCTAATCACACTAATAATGGTAATCGTTTCCTCTTTCCTCTTTTTACCTTTCAGGTCTTTGCCCAGCTTGGCTAGTTCATTCATCCACTTCAGGACCTCAGGGTTGCCAGCTTTATCGCCGTGAGAGGGCTGTGCAGGAGAACAACATGGAAAACAATACTCTTTATCTTGGTCACATTATAGTGTATCAAATGAGTGGCAGCAATTTTGTAATCTGATCAGAGCAAAGTATTTTGTCGTACTCACCCTATATTTGCGTTCCTCTTCAAACTTCTCATCAAACTTGCGAATCTTCCTTCTCAGGCTGTGAATCTTTTTCGAAAGCTGAGCTGAGGTGAGCTCTTCACGGTCATCATCGCACGAGCCAAGAGATGAACTTCTCCGCCGACTGTAAGGGGGGAAAAAAAAGAAAGATAGATAAATAAGAGTTATGAATTTCAATCTCCTGGTACTCATGGAAAATGTTCAGATTCAGTTCCAAAGTTCACACACAAAACTCCCAAAATTCCAGCATCCAGCATGTCCATTCTGTACTCCTCCCCACTCACCTGGCAAAGGAATGTGCGTTGGGAGGCGAGGGAGGCACCTCTGTGTCGTCCAGGTACTGCTGGCAGTGGCCGTAGGCGTAGAAGCGTGGTGAGACCATGGGGTCGCTGTCCTCCTCCAAGAGCTGTCGGATAAGTCTGCCCCCAGCGTGGGGCGAAAGGCGAGCCTCCTCGCGGTCCATGCTCTCCCTCTGCCAGGAGGAGTACGCTGGCACTGGGTCTGCACACACAAACACAAACACACACACACATTATACCTCGTGCTAAGTTTAAAAAGCACTACTGAATTCGGCATCTAGGTCACTTTCAGGCTGAGCAAACAGAAACCACACAGCAGGAAACAAGGCACAGTTTTACAACAATGCTACATGCGTAAACTGCTATCGTGTTAAGCCACACAAATGCAGGATGTAAGTGGCTCAAATGTCTTCCGCTGAGCTGGAGTTCCACTCTTAACGATGCTTCGCCCATCATCACGCATGACAGAGCAGCACTTAGATGAGCAAGGCGAGTATAGCGTGGCAGAGGGTCGCAGGCAGACACGCTAGGCCAATGCGTGGACTGTGGAACTTGGCATGACAGTGCGCTCGGTCAAAGCAAACATCTTTATCAGTGCCTGGCCGAGGAGAGAGAGCTGGCCAACCGTATCACAAGGCTACCAAGAGAAGCCGAGCAAACACTATCTGCTGCTGGAGGAGCCAACCACTCCACATGTACAGGTTTATCTGTGTGTGTGTGTGTGTGTGTGTGTGTGTGTGTGTGTGTGTGTATGTGTGTGTGTGTGTGTGTGTGTGTGTGTGTGTGTGTGTGTGTGTGTGTGTGTGTGTATAGGCATATCTATTACTAAGTGTGAGGTGCTGCTACTGTTATAGTGACTGTTACTGTTAGACTGTTCCCTAACCTACAAACTCCTCCAATGTCCTTCCCGCCACACTGGTCACAAGACCCTTCAACAAGGCCACCGCTTTGGGTTTTACGAGTCGAGTAAATTTCCACAGGCTGTGACAGATGTTACTCTGGCCAAAGGCAACTCTGGGCCAAAGACGATGATTACGACTGCCAGTGAAAATAACCACACCAGATGCCTGCAGTGATCCAGCTGCTGTAAATAACCTGACAGAGGGGGCATTTTGATTGCATCCACCACTGGATGATGGGGGAGGCAGGACTGTAAGGAGCAGAGGTCTTAGATGGGTCGGTCTATACAAAGACGATTATCTAAGAGTGAGGGACAATCGTACACAGCTGTTCAGCTGTTCATTTGATGTGCTCTGTGTTTACTGCTTTGTTCTTTATTACCTCGTGTATAGCTGGGCTGAGTCACAAGCATGAAGGCAATAGGACGGACCAACTGGAAGACAGTCAGGGTTAAATGGTATGGGGGAGGACACGTGGGGGTAACTGGAGCTTGGCACAGTTCCTATGACAACGCTGTTCTGTGCTGTTGTGGAGTTGTTGTTTATAGTTCCATTCTTCTGGCACTGAATGGTGCTCTGCAGCATGTAGTTCTCGCCCAAGCCAAGAGATGAGAAACCAGCAGTCAGAGGACACAGCCACGTGGAGGACAAAGCCACCGCTCCGCACACGGCCGACATGTAATGCACATGCTTGGCTCCCCGCAGGCAGAGGGTGTGTTTTGGTTGGATGTAGTATATGCACGGGGAGAGTGGAAGTACAGCGGCCATGGCCGAGGCTTCCGAGAGCTACCAGGGCTGTTATCACGGGGCATGTCTAGGCATGTCTGGGCAGAGGAGGCGACTACCAAACTGCTCAATCGACATGCAAAGCATTAAAGTCTTCCTAATGGATACTGACTCCACAATGGAGTCCAAGTGTGTCGGCTTTGAAATACCATCTTAGCAGGGATGCCGGGCCTTTTTTAATGAAGGCCAGTCTGTTATTCCGTAGCAACGCCCCATAAAGGGCCCATAATTCTGTCCCGTCTTTGGAAAGTTAAAAGGTTGCAAGTATATTTAATTTGGATCTGGAACGTGACAGATCGCCATGCTTTATGATGTTGCCGTGCAGAATTAAATGTCATGGGCAGGGGAGGGGAGGGGGGGGGGGGGGGGCAGAGGCATTCAAGCGATCTGAAGAAGGTAACGGCCCTCTGGAACAGCCACTTACCCTCGTAGTAACACTGCTGGAAGAAGTTTTTGAAATCAAGGAAAGGGGCGCTAAAGAACGGCGAATCTAGCAGAGGTGGAGAGAGAAGAAGAGAAGAACAGAGAGGGGGAAAAACAGCGTGAGCATCTATGTGGAGGGAACAAAAAGAGAAGAAGCAGCAGAAGAAGAAGAGAGAAGAGGACAGAGAGAAGAGGACAGGAAAGAGACTGAGAGAGGTGGCAGGAGCGGAGAAAGGAAAACAGAGGTAGAATAGAGTCCATCTGTGTGACAGAGACATGGGTGCTTGTCTGCCTGGCAGCAGGGAGGACAGTTGGGCAGTGCGCTGGCATGGACACCTGTCGCTGCTCTTGACAAACAGGGTTGGCAGCACCACCACTGGGCCAAAGGTCCCTCACCTAAACGCTTCACACACACACACACACACACACACAAACTCACACTCGTGCCGCTCTCCCTAGACTTTGTCTACATCTATTTAAGTACTCTCATAACTAGAATCTGGGAAGGGGCAATGGTCCACATATAGAAGCCTGTTTTGCTGTATTGCTGTCCTAAACAATGTCTTAAGGACATAGCATCTCAAGAGGGCACATCAAGAGAGTACACAGAGGGCTGTGACTGCCAGGAGACCACCTACTGCCTAGCCAAATCCAGAGTGGAGGATTTTTGTGACTGTGCAAAGAGTATCTCTCAAAACTGTCAAATACCACAGGGGACTATCAAAGGCAACCATTGCCAAAGGCCAAGACCACAGCGAGACAGTTACACCCATCAAGACACCAGCAGGGAAAATAAGCCAAGAGCTAAAGAGTATTGACAGATATTCTTAGGGGCTTGATTTTAGAATTAGGACTAGTATTGATTTTACTGGGAGGGTAGAGAGGCACCTTTAGAGACAATCCTTGCATTGGTCTATGGGGACATGTGAAAGCTCTCTTCTCCTTCCAATCAACTCTTAATTTGAGAGAACTGAAACTACATACACACACGAGCAAGGAAATGCACTCCCAGTTCCCAGATGAGTTGCTAGGGAGATCTCTCCATGTGGCATAGTGGAAAGCATTTTGTCCTTATTTAATTAAGAAGACTTCATCTATGTCTGCCAAAGGGCAGTGGTGTAAAGTGCTGTGCCGCTGTGACCACTAGAGGGAGTTAGTCTCTGGTGTGGCATGGGATGCCAGGGTTTTATGGGCTTTGCCAGAGGCAACAGACAGCACTTGGTGCCAGCTGAGTGCTGAGCCTGTGATGGGTGCTCTTCAGCGTTCCAAGAGCATTATAGAGGGTGTGTGTATGTGAGGACTGGTGATAATAGAGATTGCCACACCTGCGCTGCCAAACGACAGGCATACCTACCCCCATCTTGTACAAAGTAATACACAAACACACAAGACACACTATGTTTTGGCTAGATTCACGTTACCAAGGTCGCCAACATGTTTATGCAAGGCTGCAGATCTGCAGATGCCCAGGGACAAAGACAATGCAGAGCGCGGAAGACAGAGGATTTAACCCCCTCCAGGTCAGATGTTTTCCATTCCTAAAGCTAAATGAGCAAAACAACCCAGCACACATTCAAACTGCAATCCTCCTCCTGTATTTCACCATACTGCTCTCTACACACAAAATAGCTAGAAGGGCACTCGGAGAGCGCAGATCTCCGCCAAGGCCAATATCACAATGATTCATGTGGATTTAACGGGTAATTTAAACCTCAATTTAACGGGTTCTTCCTTGGCCCATGCTACACTCGTCCATCAAGTTTCATGAAAATCGGGCTGGGTTTTTGAGTAGTCCTGCTGACAAACAAACCTATAGCACCGAAAACTTAACCTCCTTGGCGGTGGTAACAGTCAGCCAATGTGCGAACTCTCTACTGCCCTCTGGTTAAATGTGCACTGATCACAGGCAATGAATAACCACAACAAGGGCTGGGTTTCAAGCCAGAGGCAGGGAAGAAATGTTTTATCCAACCAATATCCAACCAATATTGCATCCTGTCCCAGCAAACATTAATCTGAAAAGTCCTTCATGGAAATGTATTACTGGTGAGACATGAGACATGGGTGGATTTCTGATTACATTTCTTATATTTAATAGAATAAAATCAAACTAAAGTATGAATTTGGCAGAATTCATATTTAAGCGCAGATCAAAATAACACTTCATCAGTAAAGACGCTGATTGTACAGCTGACCAGTTTACTACGGGAAAAAATAAGTACTTGAAACCCAGTAAAAGTGAAGAGACAACGAGGATGTTTTTAAAAAGCAGCCCAAGCCACTCCTTGCCACTTGTTGACCATTCACACCTTAGATATCTCTGAGTAATCATTAGCCCCACAACACAACATCTTTGCACGGAAGCTCCCTGCAGTAGCAACAGCTGAGTAATCAAAAATATTTCTAGCTGACAAAAAAACAAAAACAATAACAACAACAAAAAAACAGGAAAAACATTGGCTGTGAAATCCAGATTTTCCTGTTATTCCAGCATTTGGGAGTGAGGCTCTCAAAAACATAAGCCTTGTTCTGACACAGCCCATGTAAAAAAAACAAGCCTTGTTGAAAATAAGCATGCATCTGGTCTTCAATTCCTTACATGGGGCAACAACTCAAGTCGATGCAGCAGCCTAGCAGCTGCCACCCATGTGCTACACACCCAGACCACAGAGAAGGGGAAGAGGCAGGGAGGACGAACGCAGCAATGAAAGAGAAAGAGAGAGCAGAGAGGGAGAGGGAGAGAGAGAGAGAGACTCACCTCCCCAGTTGTTGTCCTCCGTGAGGGAGGATAGGTCCAGACGAGGCACGTCTGCACAGCCCTCTCCCGGATCCGAGCCACTGAGAGTCTCCTGGATCTTCATGGCAGGCGTCTGCCGTTTGTTTCACGCAGTCGAGAGAAAAAAAGGGGAATGAGGGATAATGAGAAATTAGAGGAGAGTGGGGGCTGCGTGCTCCTTAAGTTCTCCCATGCAGTGTCTGTGCCCGCCTGGCTCCACCTCCAGCAGCCTGTCACAGAGAGAAGGGGTGGGGCCAGCAGGGACAAACCCCAAACCCCTGCTGCTTGATTGGCTGAGGCTACTGGCCAAAAACAAGCCCCCCCCCCCCCCCCCCCCTCACCCCCCTCTCACCCCCCTCTCACCCCCCTCTCACCCCCCATCTGCTGTGTGTGTGTGTGCATGCCTGTGTGTGTGAGTGTGTGTGTGTGTGTGTGTGTGTGTGTGTGTGTGTGTGTGTGTGTGTGTGTGTGTGTGTGTGTACATGACAGTACATTGGCATATGCCATGTTTTTCTTCCTTCTTCTCTCTCTCTCTCTCTCTCTCTCTTTTGAAACTTGCCTACTCTCACCGCTTCACTGCACCTTCAGAGTTGTTTGTCTCACTAGTGCAAGGGAGGAGGGAGGAGGGAGGAGGGAGGGGGAAAGGGAGGAGGCAGGGGCAGAGCAGGCAGCAAGGCTGAGCACGCAAAGCCCACAGGCAGGATTGCCTGGAAGTCCTGCTCACTGACATGATCAAGTCTCTCATACCTCTCTCTAGCTAGCCTGCTCTTTCTCTCACAAACACTGTTTACCAATCTATCCATCTGCTCTGCACAGCTATTTTAGAAAATATGCTACATTCACTGGTCAATCACCAGTACTGTGTTTTTCATGTCTTCCTTCCTGAACATTCTGACTTATGCCCCCCCCCCCCTCTTTCTATCTCTCTCTCTGTATTCCTTCTCTCTCTGTGTTCCTTCTCTCTCATTCTCTCTCTCTCTCTCTCTCTCTCTCTCTCTCTCTCTCTCTGACCATGCAGGCAGGGCGTGCTCACAGCCAGGACCCTGAGTTAAGCCCTGACCATGCTGGCTCACACTTCCGGCCGTGGTGCATGGGTCTTGGAGGGGGGGGGGGGGGGCTATTTTTGGATCAGATCAGATCAGACCGGAGCATTACCTGCTGGAAGCAAGTCACAAGCCACTCTTAAACCAGACCTAACCTCACCCCGGCCACCCCCAGCTACCCCACCGGTCGGGATCCATGACAACAAACTCCAATTACAGCATGTTACTAGCTCTTCAAACCACTGTGACCATCACTGCTATTTTTATCACTACTGTACACCAAAAGCTATCTGAGACCCAGATAGCCAATGGATGTAACCCATTTGGCATATGCCAGTAGGCAAGGATCTGGGTATTGCCTTGCCTATGAGTAACAGCCATCTTTGGCACAGACGACTGCTTGAACAGTGAGACTAATCTTCATTCATCTTCATTAGTTTAATGTGATCCACTGCGCCTCAAGTCGAACCATGCGTCCTCGCCTACTATGTCTGTGCTACGGCAGCTTCGTGCAAGGAGTGACAAACATCACAAACGCCGCCACGGAGATGGAAATACAAGCTGCCCACTCCAGCTGTCAGCCGCCATAGAGTCCTCATGTGGATCGTAGTAGTTTGAAGGACAGTTATGCCCCACAACATCTGCTCTGGCCCACACACACTGTAGCAGTGGAAATTTCCTCTCTCTCTCTAAATAGTGACTGTTTACTGTGACTGTTTACTTGGACATGCTGTTTGGCTCCGAAAAATAAATAAAAACATACTGTACACTAGGAGTTCACCGGCCGTTTCCTTAAAAACTCAAGGCAGTGGTCGGGGGGGTATCATGCTAGGTGTCTTGTATCAAATAAAAGACTATGCAAAATGCAGTGAAACCTGGTCACCATTAGTAAGCCAAGCATTAATACATTAAATGAATCATATTTGCTTGTGTCTATTTTTAACAACATTAATTTTTGTGGCCGCATTAGTGTAGAAGCCTAGTCCATTACTGAACATGACAGACTCGATGTTAAAGCTGTCCTCGAGGAATCCGTCCACAACTGACAATTGTTGCATGTTTACTTTGTCACAACAACAGTTGGGAAAGAAGATTTGCCATGGTCTGTTTTATCAAAGAACTTCAAAATATGTATTCACCCTTATCTGCTGTTCCATCCTTCCTCTTGTTTACCAAGGGCTCTAACTGGGAAAGTGAGTGCATGCAAGAGCTAGTGTAAATCTCAGGAGGGGTAATAAAGTGGTGTAGGCCATCATTTGTACACTGAAACTTTGAACCAAAATCAAAAGTATACTTCATCAAATGGTAGGAGTGTAATCAACCATGATGTCATTAACACAACCACACATTTGTATTAGACAAAAACAAACTCAAAGCAAATTGCTCATTGACAACCTAATGAATGAACCATTAGCACTTATCCAGGGAGAACAATGGAGACCATTTGACTTCAGTGAGCTTCTGAGGTGAAACTCACGTGATGCGTGTCCCAGAAACTTGGTACAGCTATACAAACACACAACAATAACAGACCCATTTCACCAATCTTGTACTCAATCCTAGGCACAGGTTAAGATGGCCGTGATGCAATCACAGTGGCAATTGCCCCACAATGACAACACATTAATCAGTTGATTGAAATGGTATGAACTAGGGTGAAAACAGGTGAGTAACGACCGTAGGTGTTGTGTATGACTGGGAAGGAGGGTGACTCAGGGCCATTTAGCAAATCATTTATCATCATGGTATTAGGTCAGCTATGCTACTGAAGAGTGTGACATTCAAAACTGGCATAGAGCCCACTTAAAAGTTACATGGCAGCCATTATTCATTTAAGGCTCTTACATTATTTTGAAAAGGACAGAGCAAACCTTGAAGAAGCTGCCTTGGTGTACTAATTGAAGAAGCTGCCTTGGTGTACTAATTGAAGAAGCTGCCTTGGTGTACTAATTGAAGAAGCTGCCTTGGTGTACTAATTGAAGAAGCTGCCTTGGTGTACTAATTGAAGAAGCTGCCTTGGTGTACTAATTGAAGAAGCTGCCTTGGTGTACTAATTGAAGAAGCTGCCTTGGTGTACTAATTGAAGAAGCTGCCTTGGTGTACTAATTAAAGAAGCTGCCTTGGTGTACTAATTGAAGAAGCTGCCTTGGTGTGCTAATTAAAGAAGCTGCCTTGGTGTGCTAATTGCTTGACCATTTGTGCAATGACTACCGACACACAAAGACCAATAAGTGTCTTGTGTGACTCAGCTAAGGGGTTCCAATAAAAGTCCCTCAGCTGTGGTGTGATGGCGGGCACTGCTTGAGTTTGTCCATTTCTGCTCCAATTACATAATCTCTACTGGTTATGCATGGGAGGTCTGGCCCAGCACTGCTGAATTACGACCTCAAACACACACACATACACAAACACACACGGGATTGAAAGGGATGAGACTTTGCCTGATGTGCCTGATGCACAGAAATGTAGCAACTGTCGCCCCATCTGTCCACTTTGTGCTGAGTATAAGGTGAAGGTGACAGATGTTGTTCACACATTTGATTTTTTTCTAATTGAATTGTATTTGAACTCTGGTAAAAACTTAAATATATCTCAAACCTTTACAGTTTAAATCAATAAGATACGACCAGACACTCGTGAACAGTGACATTATCAGTCTAAAATATGTGCATACTGCAATTGTATCAAGGAAGCTAAACCAAACCATCCATAAACACAAAGTATCGGCATCGCTTTGATTACAGTGTCCTTCATAAATAACTCACTCAATATAACAGCTCTGTTTAATCTATAGTGGCTTTATTCACTTTTGTAATGATTAAAGGTTAAAGCCCTGAATTGTTCCCCAGTGTTGGGTGGACTTAGAGAGGTGGGTGTTGAAGTGAGTAATCTCTTAATCCCCTGCTGCCTGCTCTAGATGTGAGGCAGCATGTCTGAAGTGACAGAGGAGCAGCGTATGTATGGCATAGTACGGGACAGCGTGTTCTAGCCACTGGAGCATGTGATCTGGATCCGTGTGTGTGTGTGTGTGTGTCAGCATGTTTATGCTGAGTGCTCACTTACTATGTAAAAAAAAGACCCAAACACTCTAGGACACAAATGATAAACAAGTGTCTTGTAAATACAGCCATTAAGCCAGTCCAGTATTGTGATAAAAACATAATACAGCACTCTTGTGAAACAATTGTATAACCAAATCCAAGGATATAATTACGCCTGTTTGTGAATATGATGCCTGTTTTATTTAACAAAGTATTTTCTAGGCCTTACTAGCACTAGTCTTTCAACGGACAGTTATGCTCATTAATGGACACTGATTACTGAAATGTGCGGTAGGAGTGAACTGCACAGGAGGACTGACGAGCCGAATTGGAGCAGACAGGATGAAGATGGTGGATTTAAGGTTCAGATGGGATCACTAGGTTGGTGCTAAAAAACCATAGTGAGAGCTTGTTGGCATGCCAAGTGCACCAAGCTTGCCATGCTGCAACAGATGGCTCGGCAGCACCAGCCTGAGTCAGTGGCGAAGGGGAAGGAGTGCAACCTCCACCCCAACCATCTGTGGATCGTGTGCCGGAGATTCCTCTCTGGTGCAAAACACAGTGTCACAGTATACACATACAGGGACACAGAGAAATGAGCGCACCATTTAGACACAAGCACACGCATACACACACACACACACACGCACATACACGCGGGATCACACTCACACTCACATGCACACACAAACATGATAGCTGGAACGCAGACTGTGAGTCTGGACAGGCACACGTCCACCATTCTGGCTCCGCAGGACCAGGATGTTCACATTGAAAACAATGGATCGGTTGGAGGCAATTGAGTAAAATCTTGTTTTTGGAGCGCCGCGCCCTTCAAACAGGGAATCTGTGTCAGAGGTGAACACCTCGGCCAAGAGACGAATTAGAGGCCGCTGACCGCCTGCTCACAGCCGGTCTGGTGTGTGGGTTACTGCTGTTTTACACTCAGCGTTGGAGCCTGGGAAGGGCATCTGTTGTGCAAGCTACTGCTATCTCCAGTGATCGCATGAAACATGACTAATGCTGGTGGTACTGGGGGACTAGTTTCTCTTTTCCTTTAGCTAGGCAAAACTATGCTTGTGGTAAATGCTTTCTTTTGGAACTCCTTTTTTTCTCACAGACCATGCGGAAAGAGCCTTCCCTGATACCGCAGACAGCCTCAAGAGAGGAGGTGGCAGAACCAGTCGACATGTTTCTGACCACCAGCCTCACATGGCAAACCAATGCTTGGCAAATGGAAACGAAAGAACATAATACTGATTTTTTTTACTTATTTGTCCTTTTGTCCAATGTTTTGGCAGTTTTGTGTATTTAGGGTAGATTAAATTGTACAACATAAGACACATCTCCTTCAATGAAAGCATATAGTAAATTAAAAGAGATGAATATAAACAAATCAGCAGTGAACAGGAGACATCTAGGCGAAAGAGGCAAGCAAGACAACAGAACAAATCAAGAGGTTAACACTCACCGGTGCTGAGTTGGTGTCTCCGTCTTTGTGATGTTCATCCCTATGAAAAGAGGGGCAAACTTATCTCATTTTGATGTTCCAGGTTCCCAGTCATTCCACAGGCCTCTGCAGGCCAGAGCACACAGAAAGGCACTGGAGTGTTTTTGGACAGAGCTGCCTTTTGATTATGGCAAGTAGCTTCTATCTGATAAGACACTGGGATCTAAGCCATTAGGGAGCCAACACAAGATGGCAATAGTGTTGAGGACTTTACTTTTACTAAAACATGGCAGTCTCTCCAGGATTTTGCCATGTTGAGTTTTCCCAAATTCACACAAATTCAAGGCTGTTACCACAATATTTTGGCAAAAAAGTCATGGAATTCCTACATTATTTGCAATTGTTTTTATTTAGTTTAAAATCATCATATCACAATAATTTTATCTGCAATTATTTAGAATTTAGTTACTTTTGGCAACAAGAAATACACAACAAACTCTTGCAAGATCCTGGTGGGATTACAATTTTTAGGCGTTACCACAGGAAATAAAAAAACAAACAAAAAAATAGATGCAAGATCGCAAGATGTTCTAATATGTACCAGTTCTCACAACTATATCCAATTACAATCCTGTGTTTAAGTATTTCAAATGTTATGGGTGGATGTGATGGCTTATACAGCCATGGGAGAAGAGGGGTGAAATGCTCCCATGTTATTTTAGCCAAAAAACATGTCAAATCCCACTCAGCAAATAAGCTGCTAGGTGCTACTGTGTACGGTTACATTGTCTTTTGTTTCCTTGTGTCTTTGCATATCTCATTTCCTCATGCCGCCATGATTACCAAACTGAGGGGACCTTTACGGACTACATACCAGTCATCTGTGTACTCCATGCTCTCTGTTGGTGTGTGGTCATGTGCTTTCGATGCTTTGAAACATTCCTTGGGCTGTGACAAGAAAAGAGCAAAAAAAGAAAAAGAAAAGAAAGAATGAGATGACCGCATCCATGCTGGAAATGAGTACATTGTCAAATGGGGGACATTTACAGTGGGAAATGGAGAAAGGTAACATATTGCTGACGCAGTTACATAATTGTATTTATCATTTCTATTCAATTATGACTAATTCTTTAACCACATTTAGCAATAATTTGCTTGCCCAGCTGAGACCAAAGGAGAGGTAGAGGTAGTTCAGTCATCTAAAACCCACTGATTTTAACTTCATTTGAACTTCTTTTAACTCTTTCTCTATATGACTGAATAGATAATTATGTTAGGAAAATCAGAAAAGAGCAACTGCAGTGCTCTGAAGTAGGTTATGCAGAGGAAGGAAAAGTTCCAAGGTGGCACAAACACAGAGTATCCATGCTGGATGTGTATGTTAGTCCCCTGGTATAAATATCACTACTGCAGCTGCACGCAGCACTTCTACCAAGAAAGCATGTTCTATTAATAATTTTTTAGTGCTGTCAGTTAAACGCGTTATTAACGGCATTAACGCAAACCCATTTTAACGCCGTAATTTTTTTAGCGCGAGATTAACGTGAGATATTATTATTTTTATTTTTTTATGAACGTTCTTTTTGGCCTCGCAAACTGTGGTGAACGCGATACGGCGAAATGGATGATAAAAAGCTTCTGAATGGAAAGTTTACTTTTAAAAGTTGTGTTGTGCAAAGAAGCGAGCTTCACTGTTGTCTGAAAATGTCAACAGGCTGCTGGCTGAAAGCAAAGAAGTAGTAGGCTTACCTTTTATTGGTAACCTAACTGTTACGGTTCATTGTTTTTGAAATAAGAGGCCTGACTGCTATGTTCCCAGCAAACTTGAAAAAAAGAAAATATTAAGCCATGGTTTAACTGCACTATAGGCTGAGTTCTTGTTTACCTGAAATGTGCACTTTATAATTTTATTCTGTTCCGCCCTGTTTGGCAATGTTGGTTTTCAATAAAATAAAACATTTGCATAAAGCAAGCCAATCCACTTTTCCATGTTGATAAGGGCACTAAAATAAAAATAAAATGATTGAAAAAATAAATAAATGAAGGGACATTTAGAATAGATCAAAATTTGCGATTAATCGCGATTCATTTTGAGTTAACTATGACATAAATGCGATTAATCGCAATTAAATATTTTAATCGTTTGACAGCACTAGTCATTTTCCATTCATAAACAAATAGACCACCACATACACACTCACTAAAGTTCTTCAACACCAGTGAGAATAAGAGGATAGCCTCAATACTTCGAATAGTAGCATGACAAAAATGGCCAATAGCTGTAACAGGTGTTCCTGAGAAACATTTTGCCCCCGTTCCCCAGCCCCCCAACACCAACCAACACACATGCAGAAACACACACACTGTCCCCCCAACTGGAGGCTGTCCACTACATTAACACATTCCATAAATAGTCTCTTGAAAGTTGCTGAGGTGGCCATGGGTTTGTTGCTCTTCTAGGTTTAAGGACAGACAACCCCAGTCACACCCTGGGCATATGGGCTAAGTATCTGCTGCTGTTTGGGGTTAGTGGGGGTCGGTGGTCTGCTCCCCACGCTATCAGATGTGTGTCAGAGTGTCAAGTGTCCTCTTGGCTCTTATGTAAGCCGTGGCATGGAAAAAGCCACCTAGAGCCTCGGCTAGGGCTTCATCAGTGTTAGACCGCTGTCGTCAAGATCAAGGTTACATTAGGGAGCCGGGCCACTGATGAGGGTGGAATGAGATATGAGCGAAGTGATTTAGAGGTACAGTGAGTTCGTAAATAATCACATCGCCACAGAACAAGTACACAGACATACATGGGTGGCCACCGGCCTCTTGGAGCAGTGCCTTGACAACCCACTTCTGAAGTCCTCTTCCGACTCATCTATCCTGGGGTGCCATAATTCCCAGAAAGTACTAGCACCCTAAAATACACACACACACACACACACACACGGGGGTTTCCAATGAAACAAAAAATGAAAGTCTTGTCCTGTAGTAACAGTCTTTTTAAGAGACGTTTTACTTTATGGCAAACTGCTGGGCTTCAAAAGCAGCTACCATGTGGACGGTATCTCTATCTGGGTCTGAGAGTCCTCTTGGCAAAGCCAAAGGATAAGGGGGAAAAATAATAAACCTTGGGGAACTTCATGTGTCCTGGATCACATCCTGCCATGTCTGAGGAGCTGCTATGTTTTCAAAGGGCCATGGATTTGAAGTGAAGCCCCATGCTGTTGTTTGTTTTTGTCCCTTAATTTAGATGTCCTTTCCATTCTTTTCCCCCTTCTTCACTTAATGAGCTAGTCATGAACCATTTGTTCTTTCAGGCCACAAAACATTATAAATATGTGTGTTTGTGTGTGCATATGTTTGTGTGTGTCAGTGTACGTCAGTGTGTGTGTGCGTGTGTGTGTATGTGTGTGTCTTTTAGAGCACTGGTGACTTTGTACCACAGCACCATAGAAACACGGTGTGTGTGGGAGAAAAACATTGGCCAGGGGCTGTCTGAATCAGGATAAAAGCTCTGGCTAATTGAGGTGCCATTACACCATTCATCATGTTCCACAGCCCTGCTTGGCTCTGCATGATGCAACACACAGACACACACACACACACACACACACACACACACACACACACACACACACACACACACACACACACACACACACACACACACACACACACACACACACACACACACACACACACACACGTCTCACCAGTCTGCTTATATTAGCGCATGAAGCGTGTGATTTCCCGTCTCCTGCCTTCCCGACTCTCTCATATTCACTGTCTACCCACGTCCCTCTCTTCCTGTCTCTTCCTGTCACTGCCTCTCAGCCCCCCCCCCCCAACTCTCTCCCTACAAACACAATTCACCTTCCAAAGGGAAACAGTCCTGTTACCAATGGCTTGGCATGGGCCCCAGCCATTAGAAGAAAGGATTTAAAAATACACACAAACATAAACACCCAAAACAAAAACAAAACAAAAGTGAGGTTTTTCCAGCACAAACTCACAGGGGTGAATTCCGAGAAAAGGGTTTCACGGCTGAACTTCAGGCTTCAAAACAAAATTGTATGGTACACTATGATGGGCTAAGTGTAGCAAGCCAACAAAACAACTAAGCACATTACTCTCACAAAATATAAGTTTGTTTAACTTAAATTCAATTCAATTTTATTTACAGCACCAATAACAATTGAAATAGTCTCAAGACGCTTTACAGTGCCCAGAGCCTGAGCCGTAAGTCGATTGTGGCAAAGAAAAACTCCCTTTTAACAGGAAGAAACCTTGAGCAAAACCCAGCTCATAAGGGGGGACCCATCTGCCCTCGCGTCAGTCAGGATATAACACATTAGCATGCACGCAGAGTATATATGCGATATAACATGGTATACATGATACATACAAGATTGATCGGGGGCGAAAAGGGAGGGCCAACATCCAAAGAAAAGGTTAAAAAAACAGCTTAATGGGTATGCAATGTGTTTGTTCTCATAGGGTTCCTATTAATAGAATGAGTGGATGATTGTGATCATATTAGCACTGAAATATTAACACAATTTTTATGATCAACAATAGGACTCTATTTTGTCTGAAAAATAGCAACTTACATTAACAGTCTGTGAGATTTCCACAACAATATGGTCCTTCCAAAACTGTGACTCAAGACACTGCAATAAACTGTACAAACTAAATAAGACTGTCCTGAGGGCAGTTGAGTAAGTCAGAGGCGGTTGGTAAAATATGAGGGGGTCAGAAAGGCACCATAATATAGTCTACTGTCTGGACAAACTGATTTTTCTTTGGAGGCTTTGCCTGTCTGATTTGTATTCAGGAGTGCAAGAGCATCCCTGCACACCTTCCGTCTACCAGACTGATCTGCATCTAACTAAAACCATAGCTAGTGAGAGGCAGACAGAGGAAGGGCATATAAAGACTGTAAGGGAGGCAAGGGTATCGAAGAAAAACATGAGCTTGAACAGGGTCAAGCAAATTAGAGTGAGCAGATACAGAGCCAGAGAGAGAGAAAGAGAGAAAAACAGAAACAAGCGGAGGGAGAGGTCAAGCTCTTTAAAGATTATGACAAGTTCACAACCAATCAAGACTGAGACAGAGAGAAACAGCAAATAAGAGAGAAAATGACAAAGCAGTGGAGAGCAAGAGAGCAAGAGAGAGAGAGAGAGAGAGAGAGAGGAAGAGGGAGAGAGAGAGAGACAGAGAGAGAGAGAGGGAGAGGCAGACAGACGGAGAAAACCCATATTTGGCTGAATCATTCCACATCAAAGCGCAGGCTGTAAGACTCACCGAGGGGGAGTCCTGGTTGTCCCTGAGCTCAGCCAGCGTGGGAACGACGTGTTTGCTCTTCCTGTGTCTAGGCCCCTCCACAGAGTGTTTCTGGGCATGCGTCTGTGTGTGCGGGCGGGTGTGTTCCGGGCCGTGCTCTCCGACACTGACGTTATTGATAACTCCTATTGAGGGATCGTTCTCTTTGTTGATGCCTTCCCTGGAGCAGGAGGGAGAAAGCAAGACAGAGAGAGAGAAGAGAGAGAGAGGGAGAGAGAAACAGATCTGCTTTTCAGATCACGCCATGGAAGGAAACCATCAGGAACTATTTATTTTCTCCTTTTCCGCTGCTCTCCCTGGGGATCGACTCATGAGGGCACTGTAAAATGACCACTTCACTACCACAGTGGTGTCACTACCACATATAAATACAGAGGCAGGAAGAAAAAAACGTCCAAAATATCAAAACACAACAAAGTTCTTATGATGCCCCCCCCCCTCCTAATTCTGTTTGGACCAAAGTGTGCTATCAAGACCTAACACTTCCCCCTTAAGCCATTGTTTTCAGTGTGGGCTTGGCAGGATTCCCTGAGGTCTGTATCAGCAGGGATTAGAAGGGTACCGAGGCACACACATTTCCCCTAAAACTCACACCGACTATGAGATGAAATCTGGAAACACTGGTCATTATACTGGACTGTTTTTGGACAACAACCCAGTGCTTTCCAAAGGACGTGGCCTACATCCAGTGATTTTTGGCCCCAGGTGGTCTCCTGTGCTCCCGTGGGTCTTTTATCTGACATACTCTACCACAAAGCCAGTGATAAGAAATGTCAGAAAACCACACACACCAGACTTTACCATTAATATGGTCAAATGGGACATGCAACAATTCTGTACTGGGCGAAGGAAAGAACAGCTGCCATAGTATAATGCCACACTTATTTCACCTGTCTCGCTGTGTTTGGGCTTCGTCTAGCTCACGCTGCTGGCGTCGCCTCTGACGGGCCGTCGACACAGGAGATGCCAGTGGACTGGTCGTGTCGGGGTCGTCTGAACTTTGAGCCCCATGCATGTGCACATCAAACAGGTGCTGTTCAACTGCAGAGCGAATGGTCCTCTCCAGGAATCTAGAGGAAAACAAAGGGAAGAAAAAAGGGAGAGAGAGAGATGAACAATAGAACAAAAAAAGAAGAGTGGTCCTTCCATATGCGACAACAAGGACCACTGCATCTCACACACACTGTACATGACATTTCTCCTTCTTGTCTTTTACTTATGACGATAGAAATGTAACAACTTGATTTGAGTGAATGGATTGAGACAAGGCATGATCCTCTGCAGTTGGGTTTGATTAATATAACCTAAAATGATTTCGCTACTTACTGTGCTAGGTCAGGTCTGCAACTATCTTGGGAGATCTGAGGGCTGCAGACAGAAAGAGACAAAGAGGGAGAGAAGAAGAGAGAAGAAGAGAGAGCGTTAGAGAGACTGCATTCAGTACATACAGTGAGTAGGCAAATTAAGCCTCTGTTGACAGTTTTAGCATCAGGCACAGGAGAAGTCTCTGTCAGTGTCATTCAGCTCTGTGCTCAACCTCATATGAACCCATCGTTTAACCCTTATCCCCTGCCCCTCATACCAATTCTGCTATAGGAAAACGCAAGCCATGTGTGTAATGTGATACATGTAAGATAAATGAATGGATATGAGTGTGTTTCCCCACATAAAAATTTAGGTCTCAGTAATATTCCTGTGAGAATATGGTGTACGTGGTGTGTGTGTGTGTGTGTGTGTGTGTGTGTGTGTGTGTGTGTATGTGTGTGTGTGTGTGTGTGTGTGTGCACGTGCGTGGGAGGGAGAGAGACAGAGACAGAGAGTCTTTCGGAGACTGCTCTGCAGAACACTTGTGTGTTCCAGTCACAGGCACTGTCAGAACACGGGCAGCACACACACCACTGACTGGGCATGGCGCCTACATGCCCAGACAGACATACAGTACTAGTTGGAATCTGCACCAGTGCCAAGTTGCCAGTGTGGGGAATGTGAAAAGTAAGGGGATGAAAAGAAGTGTGTGAGTGTGGGTTGGTGTGTGTCTGCTTGTCTGGGGGGGCCTTGTATGAAAACAGACATGTGAGAACAGTGTACAAGTGTGACGTCTTTCAGACACCTGTCTGGCCAGCTGAGCTCTAACTCAGCCTCATTCCTGTACCACTGCCATGTCCCTTCTTCTGTCTACAGTGGATATGAAATAAACCCAAGTCATCTATCTGAAGACTAGAGCAATTAGGACTCACAGAGTAGTGAAGGCATGTGTGATGTAAGTACATGGGGTTTCTGGGATTTGAAATCATCAGCCCAGAATTGCTATCGATGTTCTTCAGGAGCAAAGACAAGTTGGTCTCTACACAAATGCACAGAGCAACTGTGTTCCCCAAACAGCCTTGTGTTGAGACAGATTTTCTGAGACAGTCGTCCAGCTAACACACCTGCACACGTGGCAGCCCCCATTGGTTTATGACTACTGGGCTGATGTCTCAACACAGGATGACCCTTACGTGACACAGGATGACTCTTACGTGACACTGCAACCTGATAAACACTGGTAGGAATCACCTGCCTCACAGTGTCCTCCTTACAAGGACCGAAAAGATTTGGAGCCATCTTAATTATTTGTCCTGAAAAATGTGTTGCCTTGTATGATACTTAGGACTTCTTGTTTATCTTCAGTTCATAACTAAAAACTAAAATCATGTTTACCATTTTTGTTCTGTCATTGTCTCTTTTACAACCTTATTATTATTATGATATGGTAAGGTATTAATTAGTGCTGTCAAACGATTAAAATATTTAATTGCGATTAATCGCATTTATGTCATAGTTAACTCAAAATTAATCGCGAATAATCGCAAATTTGTATCTATTCTAAATGTCCCTTCGTTTATTAATTTTTTCCATCATTTTACTTTTATTTTAATGCCCTTATCAACATGGAAAAGTGGATTGGCTTGCTTTATGCAAATGTTTTATTTGATTGAAAACCAACAGTGCCAAACAGGGCGGTACAAAATAAAATTATAAAGTGCACATTTCAGGTAAACAAGGACTCAGCCTATAGTGCAGTTAAACCATGGCTTAATATTTTCTTTTTTTCAAGTTTGCTGGGAACATAGCAGTCAGGCCTGTTATTTCAGAAACAATGAACCGTAACAGTTAGGTTACCAATAAAAGGTAAGCCTACTACTTCTTTGCTTTCAGCCAGCTGCCTGTTGACATTTTCAGACAACAGTGAAGCTCGCTTCTTTTGCACAACACAACTTTTAAAAGTAAACTTTCCATTCAGAAGCTTTTTATCATCCATTTCGCCGCATCGCGCTCACCATTCACTCAAACCGTAACGTTAGCATACTACACAGTTTGCGAGGCCAAAAAGAACGTTAATCTCAAAAATCTAAATCTAAAAAAAATGTACGCCGTTAAAATGGGTTTGCGTTAACGCCGTTAATAACGCGTTAAACTGACAGCACTAGTATTCATATGTAAATATATATATGTACTCTTATGTCTGGGAGGTTGTGTATATCTGAGCGTGAGCACGGGTGACCCTGGGCCTGGTTCTACATAAACACTGATGTTGACAGTGACACCACAGCTTTGATGAGGCCTTGTGAAAAGGCAACAGATGATGATCAGATAGCAACAAGAGTGACATTCAGATTAAGTGAAATTCCACAAGCCAGGGCAAAGGGCTGTATACTGAGAACGGTGATGTAAAGAACACTAAACAAAACATTACCACAAAGTTCAGAGTCAGAGATACCAGAAACCGTTTTTTCATGTACTATGAAGATCAAGGCGATGACATTGCCAGAAAATCACATTGGGTACGTTAACAGAAATGTAGTTCAAGAGAATGACTAAGGTGAAATAACGACCAGTTGTCAGGGCAGGATTTCCTAAAATAGGCATGGTTTACGTTCAGCAAAACGGTTACTCACCAAAGACGGCTTAATGTGTAATGAATACGACAGGTGACATTGAGACAGGGCAATGGTTTTGATTACTGTGAAAAAGTGTTGAGGTGAGAATCATTAACACACTCTCTGACCCGACACCCATAGCAGTTAAGAGGTCTTACTTAACTAACCTTTCTTCTGTCCTTCCGGCTAAGTATGCACCGTTATGCACCACTGGGTATTTCTTGGTCATTCATAACTGTTGCTTGGAATGTGTGTGTGTGTGTGTGGCTGTAAATGAAATTTGAATTTCAAGAAATGCCCTCAATCTGTGGAATTTGTGTTATTATACCATGCTTAGTTAACACAATTTCTGCCCCACTGAATTTAGACAGCACTTTTCTGTTCACAAACTGCTGACAATTAGAAATACAAACTGGTCTAGACCTAAGGTTTGGCTGAGGTTTAAGGTAAAGACTGGGTTACGGGTTTGTGTGAGGTAAAGGTTAAGGTTAAGGTTCAGGTTAGGGTTATAGCTAATTCATGGAGAGTTGAGAGTTAGGGCTGGTTGAGAGGTAATTGATTTAGGGGATTTACTAAGTGTTGTAAAAAAGAAAGTTGTGTAAATAAATAAATGTAGCCAGAGATGGGTCGCTATAAGCATTCTGATTGAGTACATCTGTGACAACAGTGACAGTGACTCCCTTTCCCTGAACTACAGCGGGCACTCACTGTAATGCCCTCTGTGTACGTGGACATACACAGGTGCACTGGCACTTTCTATTTGTACTCTGAGCACTATCTTCTGTTGTGTCTTCGTGTCGTCCATATTTAGACCGTTCCCGGAACAAGTTCCCAGGGAGGCCATTGACTGGCAGACGTGAAGTGTGCCACAACTGCTTCCTACCAACAACAGGAAGACCGTTTGTAAATCCCACCAATACCAGGCTGATGGCCTCAGTTACTAGATCGTAGAAAGGGTCACCAGACGGCTGGTTTCCATTAAGGGGTTGGTCACTACAGGCAAGGGAATGCTTCCCTGGGACCAGAGGCACTGGTGGAAGGACAGTGCCAGGAAGTGTCTGGTGCTTGTAACTAGAGGTGGTGACAGAAAGGAGTCCTTGACATTAACACAGACAGAAAGCCTGATGGTGAAACAGTGAGGCAAGGATTATAAGAGAGATTATAAGGGAGAGGGAGAGGGCAGCATAAGGTAGGAGAATTCACTAGAAAAGTGAAAAAGGGAGAGGAGGAGAGGAAGCAAAAAAGGTGTCAGAAAGGTAGACATGTGGATGAAGAAGGAGATGGAGAGTCTTAAGAGTCCAGACATAAAGTGAAGCAGACTGGGAGGTGGAGTGAAGAGTGAGCGAAAGAAAAAGAGAGAGAAAAGGAAAAAGAGAGATAGTGTACCAGTCAGAGACAGTTCTGTCATAAAGGCTGTTCTTAAAAGAGTGCCAGTGTAATCCAAATTGAGAATAGGCTCATTGTGCTATTGCTGAAGTGCTGAGCATTACAGAGTCATAGTCACAATGATGGCCCTTGACCATTACATAACTGACCTATCAGTATAAAGGACCAGAATTAAGCACACTGAACAAGCAACAGCCATTCACAGACAGACTACCAGAAATTAACTCTGGCAGATGTTGTCAAGGTAAAGAGAATGTTCTCCACAAAGCTTCTGCAAAACAGCTGAAAACACACAGGGATGAGATCTGGTTTCACAAGAAATATGACTTTACAGCAAGGGTGAGTACACACACACAGGCTAACGAGGAAGACTCAATAATGAGTCCACATGACACAACTACCAGGTCACTATACTTACAGTGGACCACCACCAAGACCATCGTGCTACACTAACTAGAGGAGACAAGCACCAATCCTGGATGTTCTGTACAGTACACTACTATATGTACAGTTGTAGCGAGCACAGAAGGTCATTACACAGAGGATAGTCGGTGCTCCATCAAGAATTCTCTTCAAAATGGGTCAGTGCATTCAAATGATATGACAGGAAAGCATGGATGCAAAAACATGATTTTCAAAAATTACTGGGCCAACTAGGGACCTCCACAATAGGTCACTCTACTTAGCTGATAAAAATGGCAATTGATGTTAACGTAGTCTTGCAAAGTAACGCTCAAGAATGGTTTGTGACAGCAAGTAGCAACATAACTGGATATCTTTTAAAAGTTTCACCATGTGGACTTACAGTAGTAAACATTAGGAATGCCTAGAAATGGCTGTAAGTACTTTCTAAAGATAGTGTCCTGAACAGACAAGTCACAGAGTAGTGGTAGAACCAGATATGTAAGCTCTACTGAGGTTTGTAACAACAAGAGCATTTCCACATACTTGCTGACAGATTTGCCCTAAGGAGTGAGAGTAATACATTTACTCCAAACACCCACCCGCCCACATAAATACACACACACACATACTTAACACTTGACACCCACATCCAAAGACATGCAGGGGCTCACGTACACTCCACGTGGAGCTCAAAAAAGAAAAACTGCAAAGAAGCTAAAGGGTGAGAGAAAGTGGCCTGAAAACAAAAACATATTTAAATATCCACAAGCGGCGATAATGGGGTCCAGAGAGAATGAGAACTTTAGAACCCTTGTTGCTTATTGAAGAATTCATTCATTGCAAAATATTTTTTTGTGACTGTAAACTAGAGGAGAAAGCAGACACTTCAGAGTTGCATCTGCCAGAAGCTGGATTTGAACCCTCGACCTTTAGATTGAGAGAATAATGCCTTACCTCTCTATTAAACAACTGAGAGTTTAAATGTGTGTGTGCGCAAGTATACAAAATACCAAGGATTTTTTGAAGACCTGTACCTTGAGATTGGGGACTTGGATTTGGACTCTGGGAAATTCGGATCATGCTAAGGGTGAATGTTTGATGCCTGAATTTAATCAACTGATTTCCTCATGAAAACCTTGAATTTTACAAGCTGCTGAAATTTGATTCGCTGCAGTCAGCCAAATTGACAAAGTTATCAAAGCGATGTTTTGAGAAAAAAATTGAAAATGTTACTCTGAGCCACTGTACCAATCTGAAGTTTTACTGAAATGTTTCTATTTTTGTTATAGTGCCTCCTAGTGATCCGTTTGTATGAAATGCTGTTGATTGCACTTGTGAAGTTTCGTGAAAATCAGACTATATGTTGGCAAGACACAAGGCATCAACTGTACAAAACAAAACAAAACAAAAACAAAAACTTCTCTGCTTGGACTCCTAATGAGAACAAAAACAACAGGGTTCCAGCAGTATTTCTGTTTGGACCCCTAAAGTCAAAACAAAAACACACCCACACATGCTCCAGGAAATACTATTCCCCGCTGTTCCTGGTTTCCTCGCACCAGGAGACGTGGAGTTAAGAAAATATATGTAAGCAGTCCGTGCAATAAAGCATTTAAGTAATCCCAGCCATGTTACGCCACTCTGAAGTCAGTCTTTAGGTCGGATTGAGAACACTCATTTCTTTTGTCAACACGCTTATGATCAAGAGGTGTGCTGGTCTGGTCTGGGGCGCCTCCCCTCTTGACTGGCAAATGGATTAGTCTGTTTTGAACCTTTTGAAGTGTGGATGTGACTAAAAGCAAGTAGGTACCGGGCCCAGGCCCAGGCCCAGGCCCAGGCCGACCAGAACAATGGAAGGGGGGAGGAGAGAAGAGGTGGGGAGATGGGAGGATGGAGGGAGCAGAGGCAAAGGAGAAGGCAGAGGAAGTGTGCTTGAAGGAGGGGGAGGGACATATTGTGGGGCTGTGGCTGAGCCACACACCGACGTCAAGAGTCTGAGGGATCTGTGAGCCATGTATGCGTGCGTTACTCTGTTTGTTGTCAGACAAGCATTTGTTTGTGTGTATGTGTCTTAATGCACATGTGCAGACTTTCTTTGAGCTTGTGTGTGTGCGTGCACACGTGCACACGTGCGCACGTGCGCACGCGTTTGTGTGTGACTGTGGGCAGCATGAAGTCCCATGGCTACAGGCTGCATGTGCATGTAGGGACAGTAGGACACAGTAAGCACGAGCGGTGATGTTTAGTGGAGATCAGGCACCATGGTCCTCTGACTGGCCATAGGCTGATGCGCCACAAAAGCAGAACATGAAGGGCATGTGGACTCGAGACTGGATTAGATTGGAAGTAAAACTGGATGTCACTTGGCTATTTGGACTGAAGTGGCACAGTACTGTCAAGGACGTGTTAAGGGGTCAGGAATCTCTCGGGGAAAAGATAAATATATATATATATATAATATCTTGCTCTAATAACGTCCTCCCTTATATTCGATGACTATGAAGCTGTAGAGTAAGAATTTGTGAACTTCCTGCCTGTTTTACATCATACTACAATTTGCGCAATAAAGGATGCCCCAAGTGTTCACCGCAAGTGCATCACTCCCAGTGCATGTTTTCTTTGTCTTATACTGGTTACAGACAATCAATCATGTGGTTATTTCTAACAGGCTGGGTTCCAAACAAATGCCTAATGTTATGTCAGCTGTTTAAGTACTGTGACATGATTTAGGTAAGTGTACTTTCGTCCACATGACAATAACATGAAGAAGAGGTAGGTGCTGCTTGGCTCTGTTGCCCTGCACAGTGCTGCACAGTTTGACACACGCTCTGCCATGTCTGTCTGTAACTACACCCCTCCCACTCTGTCTATTCCCACTCATGTTTAGTTTCTTCCTTCTTTCATACTACCCCCCTCTCCTATTCCAAATAAAAGCTGTATTAGCATGTAGAAATCATTGCACACACACACACACACAAACAAACTAATATCACAGGGGAGGGCCTACCTCACAAAGAATGGGGATATTGGTCTCTCCTCTTCCTGGGAGCTGTGTTGGGAAAAACAAACAAGCAACTGGTTACGGTGTGATTAGGCTTCGTCATGACCCAAACAAGCTGGCTGTTGTTGGGGTTATTTTATCCCTTCCACCTCTCATATGTTCCTGAAACTGTTTTTCAGAGTGCAACGAAAAACTGAGGGGGAGGTGTTAAAAAAAAAAAAAGAACGCCTTTTGTGTGTGGAACAATGAGCACCTAGCGCTACAGTCCAGTGCCTTTGTTGTGGTTGTCTCCGCTTATTACTCTGACTGGCTCTCGGTCGAGCCCAGAGCAAAAATATAGTGTGCGCACACATACACACACACACACACACACACACACACACACACACACACACACACACACACACACACACACACACATACACACATACATACACATACACACACAAACACACCCATGCACACTGGAACTCTGCCAGTGACACATGATGGAATTATGCAATGATAAAAGAGGAACTTAATGATTACATTGCTTAACTTTCACATACTGATGCACTCAGGCTGGACATTTCGCAAGAGCCTAACTTAATGCAGCAATTTGTTCTGTGAAAAATAGTCCGGCTAAATCCACTAGATGAACTAGCTGATATGATCTAAGCTGAACACATCTGGGAACATTTAAAAAGGGAAAAGGTTAAATATATTATCAAGAAATTCGACAAATATGACTTTAAAATGCTAAGGCAAACGATTCTTGTTGGACTTAGTAGTGCAATGAAGTGGACTTCGTCACTTCCTTTATTCATATTAGTTATGACTTACGGTGCAAACCCATGACAGCGACGCGATACGCTTCCATCGCTTTGAGTGGGCGTGTTGTAGCGTGTGGAAATAATCTGATTGGCCGCTGCCGGGAAAAATCACTCCTCATTTGCATAGGATTCGACTTTTTCCTACTTTTATCGGTCGCGTCGCCCAAAACGGTGGTCTACGTCACAATGAATTGGCTCCAGTTGAAATGCATGGGATTAGAATATCGCGTCGCTCGTAACAGTGTCATGGGTTTGCACCGTTATGTGGCCTTCCAGCTAGACCAGGCTGTGCAGTTTTATTTTATGGGATATTTTATACACAAAGGTAATGCACACTGGCGTAATCAAATACACCTAAAATAGCCATCAAATCAGTTTAGATCTGAAGTAATAGCTTTGAACACCACACCTGCAAACAATGTCTTATACGTAGAAAGATTCCCTCTTTGAAGGATGCGTACCATCACACCCTCAGTCAAGCCCCCTGTTCTACCATCACACCCTCAGTCATGCCCCCTGTTCTACCATCACACGCTCAGTCAAGCCCCCTGTTCTACCATCACACGCTCAGGCAAGCCCCCTGTTCTGCCATCACACGCTCAGTCAAGCCCCCTGCTCTACCATCACACCCTCAGCCTCCTCTCCAGTCTCATCCACTGCTGTCAACAGTGACAGGTCGCCTGGTCTGCATTCAGGACTCACCTGCCTTGTGAACTAATGAACTGCTTTTGAAACGTCTGCAGTTTCAGTTATTCATTGTGAAGTATTGATGAGATTGCCTTAAATTGTTGAGAGCCTGATGAGATTATCTGTTTAGTGATTTAAAAGAACGTATCTTTGTTTCTCTGATCTCCTTTGTTTGGGTGGAACTAAATAAAAGACCCTGCATCTGGTTCCTGGAATGTTACACGTATGTAGTAAACTGTGTATTGTCCACTAATATCATGTACTGTGTGTGTGTATTTAGCCTATGTACGCATTGGCTAAAAAAGATAAGAACTCAGTAACCAGTCAGTAACCAGTAACACTAACTAGCTAGGCCTAAGTGTCTACTGTTAGAGAAAAGGCAGCTAGCTAGGCAAACAGACTGAAGTCATGCTATTGACAATCGATGACATTTTAAATGAACACAAATCATTATATGATAAATATTAAATAAATAATAAATGAACGAACAAAACATTTTTCCAATGGTTTGCCCTCCTCATGGTCATACCCTGCATAGTTTAAGGAGCCCTGACCTGTCAAAACTGACCAAAGTCGCTCTCAGTAATTCTGATAGCACCAATCTCCACAGACATGAGGTAAAACTGATTCAAGTAAAAAAATATATATATATATATATTTTTGAGCCGAGCGTTGACTGGTAAAGCTACACAATGCGATCATATATTTCTTGCCTTCACTACAGGTCAGACCTCCTCCAAGTCACTCCAAGTTATTATTCAAATTCAATCCATTTCTTAATAAATTCTATGTGATATTTTTAGTGCAGTGACAGGTATACTCCAGTGACAGTGGTATACCCTCCACTTCCTGCAGTTATGCTAGTCAATCAGATACAAGCCCAAAAACCAGATTTACCTAATTAATTTTGAAAAAGAATCAGTTCACTCTATTGCTTTTGCAGGATGTGGGTACTGTACAAGGCGCATTTACACTGGGCTTAGGGCCCTAGTGATCCGCATTAGTGCTTTTGAGCCATTCACAGGGACACAGCGAAACAATGGCGTTAACGACACTAAGCTGCATTGTTAAATGGCCCATTCACTCAATTCCCGTCTCCCCTTGGCATGGTAAGTTCCACTGTACATGCAGCTCCTCCACCGGCAGTGTTGTAATGCCTTAGCCGAGACAGAGGAGGAGGAGGAAAAAGAAGGAGACTGGTGCAACCTGTGTATGTACTATGGCTCTGCGATTCAGCCTCACAGAGGATTTAGGTCCCATTCACCCCGGAGCCAAGAAAACAAGGCCAAAGTTCAAGCCCACTTTAAAAATGCTCACAGCATCACATGACGGCACCTCTGGAGGAATGTGAGTGAGTGAGAAGGTGTGTTTGTGTGGAAAGTGTGTTTACATGATTGGGAGAAAGTGAATGGAGGTGTGTGTGTGTGTGTGTGTGTGTGTGTGTGAGAGAGAATAAATTACTACGGTAATATTAATGTGATAGTGTCATCAAAAGGTTCATAATGTCAGTAATATTGACTGATGCCTGTTCTTATTATCAGTGAGAGTTGCGCTTAAATTTCTTGTACACCATTTCTGGACTTCTCTAGAAATCAGGTCTAAGGTACCAGGTGCACAATGTGACATTTCACAACCAGGCTTCTGGACAAGAGTGTGTTTTCCCTTTCACTGTTACTTGGAGTGGTGTTACACAGTCTGGCAGTATTAAATTAATATGTGTGCCGTCATGCATTTCAAAACAGAAAATCCCTACTTCCTATCACCTGATTAAGAGAATAACAAAGCCCTTTCACAAAGTTTTAATAAGCACAGGTGAGCAGTGCACTCCATGCAGTTCTGACATACCCACAATTGGTAATCAATCTCTTTTTTCTTGATGCTGCTGACACCACTGCATTTGTTTTTAGCCAAAGGTGTCCAGCTGATAGGATCTGTAAGGTGCTCAAATACGCATTGTAGAGGGGTCTCCTATCTGATCCGTTCATCCTGACCCTAACCCCATGGACCACATCATGTACTCATTTAAAAAGTGCTTTGTACTTCATATTTACAATACGATCCATACTGACTAATGTGTATTTAGCCTGCTTTAGTGTTGCAAATGTTGGTACACACACATTGCAGTACATTCCAAGGACACATCCAATGTACTGTATGTAATTATGTGACATCACATAAAACATTCCATACAACACGTCTAGCCAAAAGATGAAAGAGGGCTCTGAACAACAAGGGTAAGCATGTACCTATACCAGTGCACATATTCAGGTATTTGCTTTCAGGAGTATCCACAACAGAGCTAAGAATATGCATCAGCTCAATACAACAATAGGCCCACAGAGAGATGAAATAGACCTGAGAGAGAGCTTGAAAACTGGGAAAACTTGGTTGTGTCCCCTTGTACTCTCTACCTCTCACTCGGCAATGCAATTCCATAAAAGGAGACCGGGTAAGAAGGATGAAGCTTGCCACACATTCCCAGAATGCTTCAACTGTAAGTCCAACAAAAGTACAGTACAGCAAATGGTTGGTAAGCCTCTCTGAGCTGGCTTGTTAGTGCAGCACCTACGCAAGCAGGTAGTTTCGACACCACATGCCAAACGTCAGCGTGAAGGGACGGCGTCCTGCCTGTAAGCGGGAAGAAGACACCGCTGCAGAACACTTGCTGTGAGTGGGGGCCCGTTGGGGGCTTTATTATAGAGTGAGGGGAACCTTGACCTGTGCTAGAGACCCTGGGCTACTGGGGTCAAGTCCACGTACACACACCGCCCTAGCAACAAAACAGGAGGATAAGGCTAAATCTGCATGTGCGTTAGTTGTTTTCTGTGTTTATGTGTGTCTCAATGAGAGGGAGAGAGAGAACAAATTGCATGTGTCAACAGCTATTTGTGTGTCTGTGTGTATATGTGACTGTGTGCGTGTGTGTGTGTGTGTGTGTGTGTGTCTTTGTGTGTGTGTGAGAGAGAGAGAGAAACGTGTGGAGGGTCTAGTGGGGTACGTGTGTACGTGCAGGCTTGCCCTCTCAGGTATGTGAAAGTTATGCATGTGTGTATTTATGCATGTGTGCATGGCTCTAAGAATCTGGTTGTTAAGCATGGCCACATGGCAAGTGTACAAGAGTACAGTAATCTCCAGGCCCTAACAAGTGTGAAGGCAAAGGATGGTGTTGCTCATCAACATAGCATTTTTCACGCTCTTTATCAAAATGCATTTTCTGACCTCTCACCTCTGTAAACATATGCTGTAGTCAATGCACAGTCTAAAATACCCTGACTCTGGCTCCTTCATTCCGGTTGAACAGCTCATTGGCTAACTGTGGTCTAGCCGAGTGATTGATGAACCCTATCACTGGGTGAAAGAGATTCCAAACAGGTGTCACTACACTGCTAGTTTCCCCAGATCTCTCTAGTTACATCATTCCCATGGCAACCACCTACTGTATAGGTGCCTCATACTATCTGCCCATCCATGCAGCTAGTAGCATAGACAATGTGCTAATGGTCTACCATACCCGTGCTACTGTGTGCTGAGCAAATTCCCTCCATGACGCTCTACAAGCAACCCCTCAATGAATAGGTGTTTGTAGAACAGGCGGAGGATTGCCACTGCAAGACTTCCCTCAGTCCAGAAGAAAACAACAATAGCTGAGACTACAAAGGTACAGCTGTTCCTGATTTTGTATAAGCAACTTCCACCACTCATAAGCGCCTGCACGTTGACATAAGAGCAGTGTTTTAGTGCTCTGTAGTTATACAATACCCAATATGACGCTGCCTTTCCTGTCGCACTGGTGTTCTAGACCTGCAGAGGAGGTGGAACAGAGGCATGTCACTGTTAAATGCACACATGCAGCAGGGCGTTACAGTAGGGCCAGTTCTTTTTTCCACTTAGGTGAGACGCCAGCATGAAGCCTTGAGTCTCATTCATAAGCTGAGCAGAGGCACGCTGGTTGCTGGGATGGGATCCCGGTGCCGGCCAGCACTGGACCTGGCCGGTTTAAACTTGTGAGAGGCTGACTGCAGAGAGTTCCACAAACAGGGAATTGTATAGGAGTTCAACAGCAGTATGTGAGAGCTCACTGACATATAGTCACTGAATTTAAACCCACATGTCAGGTGGGCATCTGGGTTCTAGAGCTTACCTTTATATGAAAACGACATATAATGTGATGTGATATATTATATGACGCAAAATGACGCAAAATATGGCAAATGTATGGTATGTGTAACGGAGTTAGAAATGTAAATAGATAAGAGTGTGAGTTTCGCCATAATTAAGCGTGTTTAGTTAGTGTTAGTGTTTTGGAGCCACCTTTGGGGATGTGATGTACTGCAGGTCTACAAGTTATATTTGTGTGCTGTTGCCATAGCCAGGCAGAAGAGTTATGCCTGTCTGAGATCCCACGTACACCAACGAATTTTGCATGTTTGTTTAATCCAGAATAAAGCTAGAAAAGCTGCAACTCCGTCTACGTCCCTGACTGCCATACAATCGTTACATATGAATTACATTTAATATTTACTTGACAAATTAAATGAGGAAAACCATAACAACAAACAAAGCAGCCACTCAGACGTTTCCCTCTGGACATCTAAATATGAGCCCCGCTCCACCAAGGCAGAGCTGAACAGCCAGACTAGGTTTATGTGTCGTAGGGAACCCCAGATTTGATTCCTGAACCCTGACTAAAGGTCACAAGACATGAATGTGCAACCCAGCCCTGTATAGTGTAGCATAGCATAACATATCTTGGCATGATCAAGCGCTCACTAATGTGTCAGGAGTATTTCCGTCACCCCCACCGCCCACTATCCCCCCCCCCCCCCCCCAATGCCTGCAGCATTACAGAGCATGCTGGGTACGATTTATGTGTGTGTGTGTGTGTGTGAGTGAGTAGATGTACAACCAGTGCCTTAGTGCGTAAACTGACACTGAGCATTGCTTTATGTAACACGTAGATCCTGACAATAATGGCATAATGATCGGGAAAGGTCGGAGTTATGTTTAGGTTCTGCCACGCTGTGATCTGGACATGCTGCTTACTGTACTAACCTGAGACCCATCCCATTTCCAGCATTTGTTTGCTCAGCAAACATATTTTGACCCCACCCACAGTCGTGTTCATATACTGGCTGTTATCACTTTTCACATTTTGGGTGCATGTGTAAAACGTTCACACAATCAACTTGTGATAGTCAAAGGTTAGCCAATTAGCTGTACTGCTGAAGATAAGCGGCCCTTATTTCATAGGACAACAAGGACAGGGAACAGACTTTGTGCATCAGCAACTGCACAGTGAGAATAGGCGGGGATGCTTATATTCGCTAATTTCATTGACACAAAGCAGAGTGGAATCAATCATAATTGGGTTGAGTAATTAGTGGATGTGGCAATGAAGTAATTATTATCTAATCATAATGATTTGACCATACTTTATTAATGTTCACACAGAGCTCAGTGATTGTTCAACAGAAGAGTAAACAACACATTTCTTGTTGTGAGTGCAGTGGTTTACACCAGAGGAGAAGGAGGTTCTTGTGCGTGAAATCATTTAGATTAGAAGTTTCACAGAAAAAAGGTCTCTGGCTTTGAGGGAGCTCATTTATACATGGAACTTCCATGTCTGTGCGGGACCCATCCCAGCATAGCACTGACTCACCCATGTTTGCGATAAGAACCTTGATCATGTTATAAAAATAGCAAAATCATTTTGCTAGTAATTATATTAGCCTAAGGTCATGTGCGACGGACTTTATGTGCTGTCAGACGCGTTGCCTATCAATGAAATTAGAGCCCATAATCTGATATTATGAAAACAAACTCAGATTAAAAATAGTAAATCATTACATAATTCAAAGATTTTTTTTTTTTAACAGTATTACTTTAAAGCAGCATTATGGAGTTTTGGTCTAAAACGAGCAAGCTTACTACCTTAAAAGCATGCAATAACATTGTAAACACCACCAACAGCTGGGCTGGCATTGATAAAAGCTTTCTAACACGATACCTGGCATCTTTTGGTGGTATTGTTTGTGATGTCGTGCTGTGAAGGCTTTTCTTTAATTTTCGCGTGGTGTTCCGTCCCGGATCACAGAACTACATACTGCATATCCTGGACGGCTAGTGGGAACAACAGGTGTGTTTATCTGTCCTTCACATGATCGTATTCCATCAAAATGAATTTGAAGAAGATACTAAAAGTAGTTGCTTATGAAAACATACCTCAAAAAGAGGCAAATTGTTTCATAGTGTTGCTTTAAAGTGTAAGCTCTAAGTGCTATGTAAGAGCCACTTGCCACAGACACAGGAGAGGTGTGCTGAGGTAGAGGGGCTGCAGCCTCCTCAACACATGATAAGAGAGAAAAGAAGGAGGGAAGCAGAAAGGACAAAAGAGAAAGGGTCGCACCCAACAAAAAGAAAAAACAACAGCAGCAGAGGTGCTATTCTTGGAGATACCCGATCCTGGCTCCGCTCGGCTTTCAGTGGCTTATAATAGGCACTATGGAGCACTGCAGCCAGGACTGGGCCTCAAATATGGGGATGTATCGACAACAAAACAACACAACAGCAACAGAAATGTACCGGGATACTATGGAATTGCTCGTTTTGGCGTTTGAAGACCACTGATTTAGTTCTTCGCAAGCATGACTAATAAACAAGCATTTTATTTTCTTATACCAGAGGAGGGTTATGTTTATGATGGTTGGAAGGTCTGACTTTTAACCTCTTGTAAAAGCTGATTGCTGTCTGATATGTCTGTTTTGAAAGTGGGTTGCAATTAAGCACAGACTGTAAAACCATAAAGTGCATAAAAGCAAGCTCATATTTCATCGAGATCTGTCACAGTATACCTTAACAGCATCTAAAGATTTGGCAGGCTTGGGTGAACTGCTTGCAGTTCTTGCAGTCATTTGACAAGTGCTATCACGTTCTTTCAATCATGTGGAGATTTGATTACGAACAAGGCAAACCAAATTCCTGTCAAGTAAAGAAATAGCAATAGTGTGTTTCAAGACCTGCATTTAAACGAATTATGATGCCCTGTCTCTCAAATAACAATAGCCTATCTGCTATGGTTGCATCAAACAAAATAGAGACACACAACCCTAACAAGACACTTATATTTACATTTCTTCTCAGAGCTTGCTGATACATCCTGCTCAGATGGAACACACTGACCTGCTCAAGGTCTCCACGCTCCTGCTGAGGCTGACTCCCTCTGGGGCCAGCTCCATCGCCTCGGGGCTCTGGCTCTGGGTCTGGGAGTGCTGGGGCGTGGGTGTCCAGGTGCTGGGGCTGGAGTCCTGGGTGAGCAGGGATGGTGACAGGGCCCTCGGGCTGGAGGATGGGTCTGGAGCCAGAGGCAGAGGTCTGGAGTTGGGGAGACCTGCCGAGAGAGCAGGCTGGGGCAAGACTCGCTGCTGCCCTGACATCTCACTCTTGAGCTTCTTCACCTGACGGAAAGAGCAAGAGAAAAAGAGAATCAAACAAATTAACTCCTCATAAAGATTTGGTGAGCCATTACACGATGGCCAATCAAATTGTTCGACCTTTGGTCAGGTAACTATAAAAAAAACATGCTTTCAAAGAGCCAGTGATAGTGGAAAAACTAAGATATGAAACCTGAGCACGGTTGAAGAATAAAACCTCTGTTTCTGTCTCTGACAACTCTCTTACCTTTCCCACACAGAGCGGCTGCAAATTCTGAGGGTTGATGGAATAGGTGTAGAAACGAACCCTAATCAGAGCAACATCAAAGCCCGAATGTGCCATCTCCTCTGACACCTAACTTACTGTAGTCGAGAAAAGCCGAGTCACTCCCTTCGTTACAATTCATGCTATAAAAGACTTTTTGAGTGAAGCGATTTTTGAGCTTTTAACACACACAGAGAAGTGAAATGCAGCAAAAGTGACAGTGAAGGGACGAAGAGAAAAGCTTGAGAGGAACAGCCACAGAAAACGAAAGAACAGCAATGAACAACATTTGTCTTTTCTGGGGCTTTTTTGGGTCAGACTCCGTAGAAGTCGATCGCCAAACCATTAGGACTTCCATGATGCATGGCAAGTGCTGCCAGTCGAGAGAATCACACCGTCCCTGCAAATGTCTCACACTGACTGATTTAATAATGTGTTAATTTAGGCCTGGGGTTAGGCCATTGATTAGAGGCATAATAGGCTTGCTCTGTGCTAAGCACTCAGTTCTTCCCCAGTTGCTGGTGAAGACAGACACAGTGACAGCAATGTCATTCATTTGCTTATTGTTGCATAAGCCAACCTGCTGCCATCATAGAGGTAAGGGTCATCTTTAAAGAGGAAGAGAAAGTTCATAACAGATAATGTTTCAATATTCTTCGGACCCTCAACCTCTCCAAAGCTGTCTCTACTCCTCAGACACTTCATAATCAATGTTCACCAGTACCATTAAATCCTCCGATTTTAATAACAAAAGCACCTCCCCATACCTCAAAGAGGGCAAGGGTGGGTGAGGGCAAAGTACTGAGCTCAACTGTGGTGGTGATGAGATTTGTCAGAGTGTGACTGAGAAGGAAGTGAGGTCTGGTAGAACTGTGTTAATGATCCAATGATCTGAAACCACAGATGTGGGCCAGTGGATAAAAGCTCTGTGCTCGAGCTCTGAGTGGTACCAGGGGAAAAGCGTGCCCTAGATCAAACTACAGAAAAACAGAGTGAAACAAACAAACTGAATAATATTCAACCAAATGAAAGCAAAATAAAAACAAAAATGCCAAATCCCTAAAAAAAAAAAAAAAAAAAAAACAAGCTTGGTGTTTTAATCATTTTACCATTTAAAATCTCAAACCTTGCCCCACTCAATGTGCCAACCATGTGTATTGATTACTTTGGCTTTGAAAAGTTATTGTTATCAAATAAACTAATGTTTTCTAAACCTAAACCATTAAAATGGGTTTTTGAGGTCAAGCCAACTCACTCAGACATTCTAGCTAATCTGATGTGAGCACTGGCAGGTCTGAAGGACGGAAGGTGACCTGCACAAAGTCCATATTTACAGTAGCACGGCTTTTATCAGATAACTGCACACTCACGTTTTTCCATCCAGGATTTTAATCTAGGAATTTGCTGTTACCAGTGCATTGCTCCACAACCCACAGTTTAAACAAGACCACCGTATCAAAGAAACTCACCACAAGGGCAGCTACATTGCAGGGGGAAAAGCCTGGGAATGTCAAAGAAATCTTTCTTTCCACCATTCAAACAGCACATAAAATGACCATTCCTCCCTTACAAAAAAAATCAATTCTACACTTCATGCCTAACCCAGCATGTAGTGTTAGTATAGTGACACTGTTGATCTCATATTCATCTTACCTGGCCTCAGTGCAAACCCATCTTACTCGAGGGCAGATGTCCAGCCACACAGGGCTACACTCATAGCAGACACCTATCCTCTTTCGACAATTGAAGGGAGCTCAGTGAGCTGCTCAGTCATCGCCTCAGGATTTTTAAAGGCACTAATCACCATTGACAGCCATGGTAATCACAAGTCCGATCTCTATTGGTTATATATTTACACATAACCTTCAGCCCCGTGAGGGGTTTGGCACTGATAAGTCTTGCAAATAATTTCTTCATTAGGCCTGTCCTTGGTTTTCTCTCTCTGAGAGTGTTCCAGATTCTACCTGGCTAATTACTTCTAGTGGACTATGCTTATTCAAATAATCTAAACATAAATCAGTTGATAACACTATTATTTTACTACACTACTACACAAACAAAACATCCATGCAGTGGTGACTATTCAAATTAATAATTTACAATTTGCACAGGATGGACAATCAAAGACAAAAAAGGAAAAATGTCGGTGATTGTTGTAATCATTGTAATCAGCACAAAGAGTGGCTTCACACCGTTTAGTAATATAAGGACTTGCTGCCAGTCAAAGCTTTCTATATCCAAAACTCTTGCCTAAACCTGATCCGTGGCGATATCATTCCCTTATCTCTGCTGATGGTTATTTAACACTTGTTTTTCATGGACCACAAAACAGATGAAGCTGCCAAAAACCGAAATAACCCCATAGATTAGACTGTGGCAATTCTTCATCTGTGCTGATAAAGCTAGACCGATCTGGACTGTTAACAATACGCCACAGAGATCGCTAGAAAAGCTTTACTGTGATCACTCAAAGGCAACCCAATGGCTGCAGAGCGCTGGCTTTACTTTGATCACTCAAAGGCAACCCAATGGCTGCATAGTGCTGGAATTGGGATTGCAAATTAATAACAATAAATGCTTCCAAAATGTTAAGTCTGATCACAGCCACCACAGCTAGTGTGCTAACTAGTGAGATGCTTTGTGTGAGTCGGAAAACAGAACATCAGCAAGGCGTCAGTTTTGTTGGCATTTCTCAATCAGTTTGACTGTATTTATCTGGCAAACACCACTTATCTTCCACTTTAGCTGATGTTTGCTGAACTATGCAGATGGGAGCAAACAGATAGGTGGATGGTCAGAAGCTACTAGTTTTAATGCACACACAGAAAATCTGCCAGATCAATAAACTGCTACGTGCATCCACAGGGTTAGCTCCCCCACATAAGATCACACTTTATAAATAAACTTGACTTGACTTGACTTGACACTACTGCCAATATTACTGCTACCACTGCTGCTACTACTACTACTACTACTGCTACTACTGTTACTGTTACTGTTACTGTTGCTACTGCTACTACTACTACTACTAATACTACTGCTGCTGCTGCTACTACTACTTCTACTACTACTGCTGCTACTGTTACTGTTACTGTAACTGTTACTGCTGCTACTACTACTTCTTCTACTACTAATACTACTTACACTACTACTTCTACTGATTATAATAATACTAATAATAATAATAATTATGCCACTACAATAGCTTTGGCAACCAGGAATTTATTTGGCTTCAGCATTAAAACTAAATATAGAAGTGTCATTGCAATGTTCTGTGAGAGACAGCAAATACTGGACTCTAAAATGGTTAGACAGTTACCCATTTGTATCACAGTGGACATTTGGCATTTCCTCTTGTGCTGTACGAGAGGCTTACCATTTTCTTTCTTGTTGTGACTGTGGGACTTTCGGAGGCTAAATCTTTAGATGCATTTGTGTTGCAGTTCTCCACTGATTTGTTGGTTAAGGCCTGAGGGGACAAGAAAACAACGATGAACTGACCTGTCACTTGAACATCTGTAATTTGATAACTAAAGACATGGCAAGACATTCACTACCCTGGGCTGCCACTAACACAGCACTTGTATTCTTAAAAAACAGCACATACAACCTTAAAAAAGATATAGAAGAATGTGCAACAGTTTTAATAACAGCTTCCACACATGCCACAAACTGGTTCAGGGTTAATTTAACATCTGCCTTTCATGCTTCTAGTATGGAATCATCAACCCTTTTATTGACTTGAATACACAATTGACTAAAGGTCCAGCCACTTCCTGCCTTTTAGCTTTCTGTATTGTTTTTGCTTTGTGCACCAACAACAGACACATGACTGATGTCAAAAATAAGAGTGTGTGGAAATTGAAGAAGATAACACAAAAAGGGTTAAAAAGAACGTGCAAATCAGAAAATCAGCCATTATTGTCAGCCTTTAGCAATGCATTTTAGCAATGCATCCAAGTGCATTTAGAACTGCTCTCTCTCTCTCTCTCTCTCTCTCTCACACACACACACACACACACACACACAGATGGGCAGTATTTATATTACTTGTATTTGAAATACGTATTTCAATTACTTTGAGTATTTTGTCATTTCTATTTGATAGGGCCGATAAAAAATCTAACGTAATTCGTAACAAAATACTTTAGAGTGGAGTAATATTGCATTTAAAATACTCAAAATACTTTCTCCAGTGTTTAGGCAGATTTTTTTCCTGTCGGATTCTACCACTAGACCGTCTGATCTGCCTCTAAATGTCATTGTCGAATCAGGCAACAGTCAGGCAAAAGTGGTGCTTCAAATGGCCCTTTTAGGGGCGAAATGGAAATCGCCCCAGATCTCTCTCATTGACTCTCATGTTAAATCAATTTTTTTTCACAATACAGGGCTGTGTTCGAAAACTTAGATAGTTGTCTTGATCCTTGTCAATTTATCTTCATTAGTACGCCGACTTAAAAGGAGGTTCTTTCAAAGAGCGAATCGAGTTGTTGCACTGAACGTTAGCCATCTTTACAGAATGTGACTTGATCAAAGCCGTATGACGTCCTTATACGCAATTACGTATGACGAAAGCACGGTGGGGCGAGCCCTCCCGGGAGCCATAGAGATGCATTGAGAGCCCTGTTTTGTGAAAACATGAGTCACACAGCTGCTGCCTGCAAAAATATATATACATAATCAATCAAGTGGTTGTCTTTTAATAGCTTTGCTTAGTTACACTGACATTCTGTGACTGTTCTTCCTTTTTGTGGGGTTCACCAGAGCTTTGTGTACATTATATAGCCAAAACCTGAATGCTCTGCTATACCAAACTGTGAGAAAACGGAAAATCCAGAAAAAGTATTTCCTATATTTTAAATACAAAATACATGTATTGTATTTAGTATTTTATTTTAATACATTTATTTGAGGGGTATTTTGTATTTTGTATCAAAATACATTTTGATGTACATTTTGATGTATTTTTGCCCATCTCTGCACACACACACACACACACACACACCTTTTTCTTTCTGGGAACTGGTGTTCGTGCCTTTGGAGTGGGCGAGTAGGGTGACTTCTCTCTTTCTGACGTAGATGTTTGGACTTCCTAGGAGGGCAAAAAATAGGACAAACAGCTCAGATTGTCTCACGTCATCAAATGCAGCTAAACCAAAAGAAGAGGCCATGTGAATGAGATTGTGGTTGCGGTCTCAGGGAGGACCAAAAACAACTTTCAAAGAATACAAGTTTAGGTTTTACGTCACAGGGGGTCAGGTTCAAGGGATGCAAGGTGTCACTGGCACACTGGATCTCTTACATAATGACGTGATGAGATGTAGTTGGGCTGGACAACCTAAACCTTCAGCTGAGGTACTGAGAAGGAGCCAGTGGTATCAAATGCTGAGGGCACTGAAGGTCAAAGGGCAAAGGTCACCTGGGGTCACTTACCCCATCATCAACATGGCCATCAGTCAGACTGGCACACACCCCTCTTAAAGACTCCCTCCAGTGAAAATCAAGTTTTTAAACTTGTTACCATGTCCATATGGGGTTTTTATTTGATACACAACATATCATGAGTAGAATAAGCAGTTAACACCATGGCTGAATATTTCCATGTTTGAACTGCAGTGTATCAATGACAAAAACGTTATGAAAAAAACATCTAAATATGTAATTTTGTCAATTGAGGGAAAATGGGTTTTTATCAATTATTATTATCGGATTGTGCTGTCTGGCTTCCATGGCTAATACGACTTTTCATCATCAGCAACAGACTATGAAATCCCACAGGTGCTGCACCGCCACCAGACCCCCACTATTTTTGTCAAACGACAACTGTTGCCTGGACTATACAATGGCCTTAATGCTGCACATATAGGACTCGTGCAGGTGCAGAATCATTTGTGTTTGAAATTTTGCAGGTTTGCAGGAATGCAGTCCAACACCGAAGTTCCATTTCAAACGCATTCAAGCAAACATAGTTTACCCATAAGTAGTAAATGCATAATGAGGAATTGGAAATAGTATTTGATAAATGGCCTGTTATTTACTACGATAATAACTGGTGGTCATTTTGATACCATAACCGCCACCTCTCGAAAATTCAACAATTTATGGTAAATTAAGGCTTCCATTCCAGAAAGCCAACAGAAAAACTATATATAGTCACATGAAATCTTGGTTTCTACAGGTCATGGAAATACATTAAGCCCACAGGCAGTCACCATGATGAGAAATGGGCTGGTTCACCTATGGTCCAGTTAAAATTCTAGTTTCACAGAAATAGTATATCTATAAATCATTATCATTAATGATTATTTATCATACTAAGTGTTTTACACTATTTAAATTCCGATGCAATAATGACCTTTGCTGATCTTATTTGAAGAAACCCTTCCTGTGAGTGTCTCCAAACATCTGGAAATTAAGTTAATCGGATCATATCTCATTGGACAGGGGAAAATCAAAACACAGGGGATGCTTCAGCACAACATTCAACTGATTCAAAGGCTTCCTTCAGATATGGGGCGCCCTGCCTCCTTCCTCCTTAATGGGTCTATGTCTGACACAGGAGAGGGGGGTGACCCGGCACTCACATAAGTGTCAAGCACCCTGGACTATTTTGGTTGTGATCAATGACTTTCCCCCTGTACCAATGCCAACAACACGTTTCAGGTTCGGAGGGGTGACTTGCATGCCTGGGCTGTTTCTGCCTATCAAAAAGATGAATCGACTTAACAGCCATATGGAGATGTACAAGAAGATTGGACATGAGGTCATGGATTGGTATACAGTAGGTTTATATAGGAGAGAGAAGTAATGCCAGTCCTGTACACAAGGTTTTTTCACACTAAAGTACCTCTTCCAAGACTCAACAGTATCTTTTGTCAGGTTGCACAATTCTCACTTGCAGAAGTGAGGTAACCTAATTTTTTACATCTGAGGATGTGCATGTGTACTCTGTGGAGGCACTAGGCGTAAATTAGTAATATGATCTTGAAATGTACTCACCTTTACTATGATGGTTTTGGCAGTCTCTATCTCTTGCATGTAACTGCCCTTTTCTATGTCTCTCTCAAAGATGGCACTGTAGTTCTGGATCAACGTGGCCATGATCTTGTTGCAGATATTCTGTTCCTGTATACCGTCAAACCCTGAGGACACACTGAGGAGACACAAACCAATGTCAAACCCTGAGGAGACACAAACCAATGTCAGAGGGTGCCATTGCTAATCTAGTCAGTTCAGTTCAGCTAAAAGATATTCAGATTCTCAGGTAAACAATATGTTCATAAACATTTTTAGCAAACCCAGTGCCGTATTTAGATTTGCACATCTTGTCATGGGATGCTTAGTCCTACGTGAACAACTGTGCAGATGGTGCACACTTTTGTGTGCATAAACACATACAGACACACACACACACTCACTCAATCATACGCACACACACACACACACACACCCACACACACACACACACACACAAACACATGCATTCACATTCACCCAATCATGCACATACATATTCACACTCACTCAATCATGCACACACACACACACACACACACACACACACACATACACACACACTCACTTAATAATGCACATACACACAGAGAGACACACAGAGACACACACACACACACACACACACACACACACACACACACACACACACACACACACACACACAAACACATGCATTCACATTCACCCAATCATGCACATACATATTCACACTCACTCAATCATGCACACACACACACATACACACACACTCACTTAATAATGCACATACACACAGAGAGACACACAGAGACACACACACACACACACACACACACACACACACACACACACACACACACACTATGGGTTTAAATATCGGAGTGCTGGAATGATAGAGGGTACACGTTGTTCAGAGGGAAATGCTGTCGCATCCCTCAAACCACTCAGCACTTCCTGTTGCAGCTCCTCATCTACCTTGGCAAAGGAAGCTCTGGCAGTGCCAAAGACTGATGTATTAATAGGTAGATGCTTTGCTGTTGCAAGCAGTGTTCTTAAACATGAAACGGCATGCCTGCTGATTTACTTCCAACAGTATCAGTAGTCTGAGACTTAACTTTGTTACACATGGCAAGGAGGAATACAACTAGTTAGGTATAACTGGTGCAAGACAAATCACAACCGCTATCAACCAAAACTGCAAGTTAGGATTAAAGGGAGTTACACTTGTTTTTTTTTAGATTAAACAAAACTGAAATGACAACAAATACCTTTCTAACTCCATATAGTTGTGGCACCATTGTGATCTGTTCTCTTGTGCCTTGCTACATCAGGCATTTTCATGGTAAATAAGGAATGATTTGTGAGCTGTAATGATGGAATCACTGTCCAAAATCAATTTGGAGAGCTAAGAAACAGGGTCATTTCCAACCCTGAAGTATGCTCTTCACGCTGGCTCTAATACGATGAGCCCTGCTGTGAGAAGCCTCTAGCTTCAGCTGACTGGAGTACAGCACCCTCTCTTGGGAGTCATGTGTCCTTTAGCAGTGAAATCAAGGAACCAGAAGACGTAGGCAATTTTGCCAAAGACTAGAAAATATATCTCCTGTTTCACCTCTCAGTGAAATTCTCTTTGAGTATCAACATTTTCACCAGTCGGTGTGTACCTTGAAGAAATCTAGTGGCCAATCTAGGGTGTCAGTGCAGTGCTGGCGGGGAAGAAATGTCTATGGAAACCCCCCAAAAGCTAAAATTAGGTGGCCCACACCAACTACGCGTCTGTCTGATGCCGGATGTCTCCAGGCAGCCCACAGGTTCTACTTGAGCACCCTAGCAAGCCTGCAAACCGCCTGTGACACTGTGACCGTGGGGATCACATAGGATGATAGATGTGCTGCACACGAGCATTAACCACAGGCTTCACGGATACAAAACAAGCCACCACGTTTTTTAACACACGTGGAAAAGGGATATAATGTCCCACTTCTCAGATACTGCAGGATATAGAAGTAAGGCACTCACACAAACATAGCCAGGAGAAATGTCAGGGGGCTTTAAGCCTTCTCGTGCCAGATTACCTTCTGTGCCAGACCAAGGCGGACAAGAGTGTTTTTCCCCATAAACTTTATCTAGGAGGGTTTATTTTCTATTTGGTCTAACCTATTCCATTAATCTCTCCGACAGGTGATGGAGTCAGGTCACACTGCCGCTATGTGAAACTGGCAGCACGCAGTGATGTTCTGCATTAGTTCCCAGTCCTGGCTATAGTGACTCACTGGAAAACATTGGGGCCGAAGACGGTTGCCAGATTGAGGGCATTCATGCGATTCTCCTTGTTCCGCTGGTCCACCTGTGTGAGGAAGTGGCACAGGTATTTCAGCAGGCTGTGGTGCAGGTCTGGTAGCTGCTGCAGAAGCTCCCTCGTGTCCTGGGAGCACCCTTCCTCAGACGACTCTGTGGGAGAGAGAGCACATTCCTGAGACGGGGGCAGTACAGACACACAGGGCTTTAATGACACGCAGATGATGCAGAGAGGGCAGTTCGTACAAGTGAGTCAGACACTGACATCGATATAGCTGACACCAGCGACCTCTCTCGAAAGAGCGAATGACGAATGACAAAGACCAGCACCATGTATTATACCCTCTTAAACTACATACATTTGATACAAAGACACCTTAATTGTTATTGATCATTTTATATATGGCACTTCAATCAAAAGTACATTGACTATGAACTGTCATAATGGCAATTTAGGAGTTCTGAATCATCTGTGCATGAACTGAGCTCACAGTTCAAACTTCTGGAGCATGTGTGTTAAGTGGATCTAAGTGGTGACAGTCTCTCAGCTTATGACCAATAAATAGCTAATTTCCATATCCAGAGGATTGGTCCACCCACCCACAAAGTCCATTAGCACACATTGGTAATTGGGTCAGAGCTGGATCAAAAGAAATGGCCGATGGGGTTGTTACTGGGAAAAGAGAATGGAGAGAAAAGGAGAGAGTGTTTGTGTGTCTGTCAGAGAGGAGAAAGAGAGAGAGAGAGAGAGAGAGAGAGAGAGAGAGAGAGAGACATGATATAGAGTTCATTATCCTAAAAAGGCTGTCAGCTGAGTATTCCACTACTAAGATTAAGAACATTTTACTTAAACCCAGTATCCATAAAGCATCATAAACACATTCATAAAGGGTTATAAAGTATTCATAATGCCTTTTAATGATTGGTTTAAGTCTATATAACTATAAATACAGAGTAATGAATGCACTCATAAAATGTAATTGAAATATTACAGTTATAGTATAAGCCCTTACAGCTTGAAGTATCAGAATGCATAACAAAGCTTCTTTTACCTCTTGATAACGGTATTGATGACATCTTTGCCTTATGTCATAAGCTGTTTATTCATCAAATGCTCTTTATGGAGCTATATGTGACTCCATACAAGCTTCCATAATAATACTTGGGCTTATAAACATCATAACGCTTTATGAGTGCAGTCATGTCTATTTATAAATAGTTATATAGACTTATGTCGGCTGGTATAATGCATTATGAATACTGTGTTTATAATGCTTGATGGGCTTACTGATTGTTTCATTGGCTGAATGCCTAGTTGAGACATAATTGAACCTTGAAGTTAGAAGAGTTCACTATCCACTATTCACTAATCACACTTTTTTGGAAGGCCCACGTGGTGCCCACATAGCTGACACAGGGTGTTATCAGGGTGTTACATGACTTTGAGTGTTTTTTTACCACTCAGTTATAGGCAACAGCCTCAAGAGAAAAGAAACAATGTTTCAAACAGAGACCAACTATGTTCAGTCAGATCACAGCCATGAACATATTACCCTAAGAGTGTTATTCTTTTCTATAGCATTTATCCTATACAAAACAGGGAAAGAAGTCAATAAAAAAAAACGAAACAAAAACATACAGCATAGGCTAAGAGAGAGGGTCATGCCAGGGCCATCAGTGTGGGGCATACAAAGAATCTGGATTACTCAAAGGACCATCGGCTGGGCAGTGATCAGTGTAGCTTAACAGGAGGAGAATGTCCAGCTTTAATATTAAGTACACTCTCCCCATCCTATTTTGATTTTCAATCTGTTCCCAATCTCTCCTGATCCTTTTCCTTTGGGGAAAAATTGAATCGACGTCTCAACACAGATTGTTTGTCTTTAGCATTAAATCCCACTACTTAAAAGGCTTTCATTCAGAAACCCAAAACAGATGAACGTTGCTGTTGATGTTCCTTTTCAGTTCTATTATTACACATTTTCCTTGTTTATTTTCGATTTCAAATGATCGCATTTAATCCGATTACAATCGCAATGTTCCACTTCAGCAACTCCAGGATTCTATCACGTGAAGGATTTTGTCACATGCTTCCTGAAAGGTGAAACAGTAGACGTCAGCAAGGGCAGTGAAACATTACCTGTGACAGTGCATGTTATCACTTCAAACAAACAGGCCTTTTATGAGGCTGTCCTGGCTACCAGGCTGCACCATCTGTGCACAATGCTCAAGACACACGTGCCACAGAGAGAGAGGAGCGGAGAAAACAGCAGGGGAGAGAGAGAGAGAGAGAGAGAGAGAGAGAGAGAGAGAGATGGAGAAGAGAACCAGAGGGAGAGAGAGGAAGAGAGAATGAATGAGTGAGAGAAAAATATAAAATGAAAGAGAGGAAAAGAGAGAGGGGATGGAAATAAATAAAGGGTAAGGTTGAAGGGTGAAATTGAGAGAAAGAGAAAGAGATTTAATTTAGAGGCGATGGAAGTTTAGGATTTGGACAACACACACATGGACAATGAGAGGGGGGATTAAAGAAAAAGAGGATGAACTGATTGTGGGGGACAGAGAGAGAACTCTCATGAATGATATAGTGTAGAAAGACAGAGGTATGAAAAAGAATAGAGAATCATGAAGGCTGAAAGGAAGACTTAAAAAGACCAGACAAGAAACAAGAATAACTCACTAGACAGACAGTGGAAAAGCAGTCAGTGTGTTTACATGATGGTATAATTCGAATCTTTGCTTAGTCGGACTATGCTTTCTTTCGAGGGTAGGTGCTATTATCCCAATGTACATGGCAGTGAATAAATCGAATCATTGGCCGAAAGCATGTCATATCCGATACGATAGGTGGCGCTGTTTTTATTACAACTAGTGGTGATACAGCCCTTTCCGCTTGACCTCTTCACCACTACCAATAACAACAACAGTTGATTGAGCATGAATCGCGTCTGTTCATCGGTCCAGAAATGCGTGTTGCCTCTTGGGTTGTTTGTTTGTTTGTTTCTGCCAGGCCGATGTGTTTATAAGTTACATTATTCAAAGGTGAAAGATAAAAGGCGAGAGAAACGCATGCACATTCACACACACACACGCGCGCAAATAATGGGTTACAGCCAAAACGCATTGCCCTTCTGCCAGTTGCATCAAATTGTTTAAGTACTTCTTCGCTGTCGATTTCCAAATCTGTGTGAATATTCATAAGAGCAAGTCCAGTCAGTCTTTTGTCAGTCATCGTACTTCGTAAGATATGTCTTAAGACGCCCCATTGTACTGAATGACCGCTCAGCAGACGCTGTGGAAACGGGCAAATGTGCCGAACTTTCCAGGGCTTGATAAAGCTCACTGCATTTGGGCTGTAGCTCATTTAGCTGTTTCCAGCTCTATATCTGCATCGTCAACGCTGGGCATTAGTTGTCCGTACTCCGATTTTATAGTTTCCCCATCGTAATAAATATGCATTCATGATATTTTTCTATGACCGAGTTTGACAGGTATTGGTCAGGTAATAGTCGAGTGACAGCTGATTTCACAAGCATTAACTTTACACCAGAATATTATAACGTGCCGGCATAGTCGCCCCGTAATGCCGTGCAGCGGGCGCATACTGTTATACTTTATGTTATGCATGACGTTCCCTAGGCTATATGTTCCTTACCGTTCTAATTACATGTCGTTGTTCTGTGTTGGGACAGAGCTTATACAGGTGGGTGACGGTAGCACAGTCTGTTCGTGGGCATAAAGCCCGTGCCATTGTGACAGTGTGTTGTGTTTAATAAAAAGCCATAACAAATATACCACGCTTCCGTGATTTGTTACAATATAATGGTCTTGCTTCTATAATGTATAAACACGTAGGTTACAGGGTGGGTGTGGCAGAGAGAGAGAGGGAGAGCGATGATGCACACGGATATATCAGATTTAGCGACCGGAGCAAAGTTATGTTGCTGTAACGTTGAACTCTTTGCAATCAATAAATACAGTACTTAATAGGCTAATTGATACAATATCTCCTCGTTTGAGTGTGGTTGTTTGAGTGCAATGGGAGTGTATGATCGATGTTGTCTATAAAGGTATTTAGGTAAAGGTATTTACGGGAAAATATCTCGATCCACCTGTCACGTCTCTGTCTTTAGAGGGCAGCGCCAGATAACTGAACACAACTAAAGTCAGGCGTGCCTCGCGGGCACAATACCAAATTTCATCATATTTGATAGAATGAAGGACATATTAGTTGTGAATAGTATCACCGAGTTTGATAGGTATTGGTCAGGTAATAGCCGAGTGACAGCTGATTTGCTTTCTGATTTGACAGTACCTTTTCGTGGTTTTTTTCAGCGCCAGATAACTGAACACAACTAAAGTCAGGTGTGCCTCGCGGGCACAATATCAAATTTCATCATATTTGATAGAATGAAGGACATATTAGTTGTGAATAGTATCACCGAGTTTGATAGGTATTGGTCAGGTAATAGCCGAGTGACAGCTGATTTGCTTTCTGATTTGACAGTACCTTTTCGTGGTTTTTTTCAGCGCCAGATAACTGAACACAACTAAAGTCAGGCGTGCCTCGCGGGCACAATACCAAATTTCATCATATTTGATAAAATGAAGGACAAATTAGTTGTGAATAGTATCACCAAGTTTGACAGGTATTGGTCAGGGGAGACGGCCCAGTGTTCCGAAAGCCCGATATTCCGAAATCTCAATATTCCGAAAAATAGTCCCCCTGGCAAAATTTAGAAATATTTTAAGTGGCACAAAACACTCAAAGCATTTCGTTTGCACAGCAGAGCGGAGACGCTCACCGGGCTATCACGCATATAACTTTTCCTAGGCAATATTTGTTAACTTAGCCTACTCTGGTTTTGAATATGGGGTAGGCTACCACTCATGCGAAGGAAATCACCGGCAGATTGTCGCAGGACATTACGCAGATCTTGTCAAGCACTGACAAAGCATGCATGCGTTGGCAATCATACAAATATTTTTGTATCATCGCGATGCAAATGCATGTGTGTATAATAATATTCTGAATTCAAGTTAATGCTTGTGAAATAAAGGCATTTATATGTTTATGATTGTGTGATTCATTGGGATGTGCATGTGGGCAATAGTGGTTCACGTTGCTGTACTCACAATTTCGGAACAGCGGGCTGTCGGAAAAATGGGCTTTCGGAACATTGCCATGGAACCTTGGTCAGGTAATAGCCGAGTGACAGCTGATTTGACAGTACTGCTGTTGTTTTAAGCAAATAAAATGTGGAACGTCCTTATACGTGTTTAAGGAGGGGTTGTAAAGGTGCTCATATCTTCGGTCCTCTTCTGTTATGTTTGTTCATAATCAACAAGAATAAGCTTGTGAGACAGTCTGCAGGATATTCATAAAAAACCGTGTCATTAGTATGAACATTTGAGACAATTTATCCCTCTTTCGTCTTCCGGGTCACGACCTGGCAGGGAGAGAGGGAGCATGCGCAAAGACGCAAAGTCCAGTTCCTTATCCAATTCACCGTTACATGCCGCAATAGTCGAACTATCAACTGGATCGGATCGAGTTATCCAGGGGTGTTAGTCCGACTATGTGCGGTCCGACTACGATCCGACTAAGGTGCTTACATGAAACGGATAATGCGATTTCAGTCCGACTAAGGCAGTTATTCGAATCCATGTAACCACGGTCAGTGAGAAAAGGGTGGATCTCATGTTCATGTTACTGAACCAGAACAAAATAACCTGATCAGTTGGGTTTTGGAAGAATCAAATAATTCAAACTCCCCAGCAGAAATCAAACTTGCTGAATGTCCAGTAAAAGAAGGCTTTGTTTCACAAAATATGAACGACCACTTTGGTCTACAAATGGGTTTCTTTCAGCCAAAAAAATCCATTACTTCAGAGACGACAGCCCCCAAGCCAAAAAATACTTATAAAGTTCCAGTTACATAGGCCTTACAACACCCAAAAAACTGAATCAAACATAGGCTGTAAATAAATTACGAGATTTAATTCTAAGATACTAAAGAACATTTATACATTTTTTTAAAAAGAAGTTCATTCATCATTCATCCATCCATCCTCCCATCACTTTTGTCTAAACGTAAAAGTCATATTCGTTTTCTCCTACCACTTACTCAGCATCAATAAATTAAACCACCATGCTAAGCCTTCCAGTACACGGACAGAAAAGGGCAGAGTGAGCCCCTCTTTACTGAGAATAAATGCATCTCCTGGCAGCGGTGGTGAGAAATACACCACTTATTCGCTCCCCATCTAATCTCTTAAGGCCGCAGACCCACTCTACCGCATCCATAGACTAGCACTACAGATAGACCCCATCTGTCCTCCCAGAGGACTGGTTCAAGCCGAGGCCAGAGCCTCTCTTTGGCATGGAGCCCTCAATCAGAGCTGGGCACACAGTGCAGTAGGGGTGTGTGTATGAGAACACTTAAAAAGGCCGTGGGGAGAGTTTCAGACACTGACACAGCAAACCATCCAGCCAAGCTGCCGATGACACACTCAGCAAAGTTAACTGGAGCCCCTGGAGAGAGCTGGGAGTCAGTGTGAGCATACATGCAAATTGGCTATGAGTACGGAGCTGACTGGTAATAATCGGCATTAATCAACTGGCAACTGGATGTAAATGCTTTGCTATTTACAACACATTTTTTTTGTACTGTTTGTACCGTTTTTTCTCCATTTAATTGTTCTCTCCATTTAATGTTATATAGTTTCTCAACTGTTGCAATGTTTGCCATTGGTTACATGAACCATAATGTAAATGTACCAGGAACTCTAGACCTGGTGCTTGTAGTCCAGAACAAATGAATGAACAAACGAATGATAATGAGACATCTGGACGCTAACCACTAGCACAAGGAATTTCATTTCTTGGCCTGTGTATAACTAAAATTGGGGAATCTTTAGTCTTGTATGTTTGTAACTGTGTATGTTTTGACATATCTTTGACATGTTTGGTATTGCCAACACTCACAAGGATGACTTTTCTTTTTAACAAAAGCATCAATGACAAAAGCAATCAGTCAACTTTGCTGTTTTAATTTGCTCCTCTACTTTAAGCTACAGACATAGCTCACCCTGGTGTTGCTGGATGAGTGCGGCCTGCACGCTTGAATTCACCAGGCCCTCGGGTAGGTCCCTGAGGAACTGCTTTAGCAGACTGGCCACTGTGCACACCTCAGACTCCTGGGCCAAGTCCACCACCTCACAGCGCTCCAGCCGCTGCCTCAGAGCATCCACGGCACGAACACTTCCATTCACCCTAAACAGGCCCTCCTGGTGAAGACCTACAGGGAGAAGAGGGATGCTGTTGACCAGAGAGTAACAGTACACTCCTACAAAAAGAGGTACCATTTAGAATCAATTAAAAATCGGTGATGTATAGAGACTTTCTGGTGGGTTCTTTGCATCTTTTTTTTTTTTTTTTGCAATTTATTCAGTTCTGCAGAAAATCTTTCAGCTCTAAGAATCTTTCAACAGTATTCTCCAGATGGTGTTGGACAACCAGCTCTGTTCATGTGTTTAGTTTAGTTCATCTAACGCACAATTCAGCACAATAGAGTTTTGGTCTAAAATCAGGAACCTAACTACCCACAAAGCATGCAACAACCATGACTATATACCATCAACATGAATTTGAAGATTATACCAAATGTGGTTGCTTATAAAAACATACCTAAAAAAATGGCTAATTGTTGCATAGTGTTGCTTTAACTATGGTAACCGGTAATAGGGTGGAAACATCAAGGTTATTTCTCAACATGCATTATACTGTTTACAAGTTCATGATGGGCTAAGCAGCAATCATAGGCATGGAGTTGCAACACATTTCACCACAGATGGACTTGATCGACCATTTGAAGTCTAGGACCAAGTGATTGTTGGAGTCATTCACACCTGTGCTTAGGTAGAAAAAGCAATGGGTACATGGGCGCAGCAAAGCAATCTGCTGCCACCTAGTGTTTAAACTCCAACTGAACATCTTATCTAAAGGTCACATGAAAATTAGTTTGTGCCTTTGAGGAGGGAATTCTCTTCCAAACATGACTATGTCTCCATTATATGAAGAGACTGCACATTCTGTCTTTACATCAATCATCAGTGTAAAATATAGCTTGTCTGTTACTGAATACAAGGAACCAGCAAGATGGGCCCCCCCCCCCCAGCTCCAGACTCCTGCATACAACTCACAGGAGAATCTATTACATCCTTATGCTATTTAAACGATAATCATGCACCAGCCCCTTACTTTAATATACCGATAAAGTGATGCTAGTAGCATATCTAGTAGCAGATGATATCTTATGTCTCCTTACCATGCTGTTGTAGGTACTCCACCATGCTTCGGACCACCAGGGGCACTCCATCCGCCACCAAGCCCAGCTCCCTCAGCTGTAAGAGGGACACACCAAACACCCTTTTCCCCTCTGTGGCAGTGGGCCTGGGTTTCATCATAGGCAGCTGCACCATCTTCTTCATGTCCTCCTTTATCTGCACAGCTGCTTTGTTGTGCTTTCGGGAACACAAAAAAGAGGAGGTCAGCTGTCCAACCACAGGCACTGCCATGACTGGCTGAAACATACTTGCGGATGTCCTGTTAAAACAGGCATACAGTGGACCAGTGGACCACTACCAGGCTCGCACTGTTTCTCCGACGGCTAAAGGGAGAGCCCTGACCTGTAGGCTATCTGTTACCTCGGTTGCCGTGCACCTGTATCTAGGGGGTGTGTGCAGCAAGTGGGAAACGCACCGGAAGCAACAGACGGCTTTGGCAGCTGACTCAGCCTAGCTGTAATAAAAAAAATGGGCTGAGCTAAGCCAGACGAGGTAATGGAGTTCATGCTCACAGAGAAAAACTGCAACCAGCAGCCTGCCTTCTGTAAAGAAAACTGAGAATGTGTTCTTGTGAAACTGGTGAGCCTAGGTGGGCCAAGATAGCCTACCATAATATACAGTCTATTATGGGTAGACCTAAGACAATTACACAGTTAAGCGTTGATCAAGTCCAGAGTAAAACCAGTGATGCCATAGCCCAGTGTGATATGGCTACGTATTAGAGTAGGCATATGTCTATTTTACAATAGTTGACATTGAGCTATTGCTATGCAAATTAAACTTCCACTGTTTGGAGGTGCAAGCTAGCCAATGGTAATGGTCATACTGACCTAAAATTACAGTTTAAGGACAGCTTTCTGATAGTAACTAACTCAGTAACAACAAACTCATTTACACGTACAAACATATGATTACTAAATTCAAGTGAACTAAATTGAATTAAGATGACCTTCACCAGGTCCATAGCTTCGCTAACTAACTCACCATGTTCAGCCATCTCCTCTGCATAGATCTGCTAATTCTGCCTAACGTTCGACGTTTTTGGGGAACTTGCCAGAGTGGCATCTCCGCTGTTTTCAAGCACAGTATTATGACACAAAATGTGAAATATATTGCTTAATATAACTAACGATTACACAAAGCATAAAACTACACGGACTGTAAATGGTAACTGTACATTGACAACATTCACATGTGAGGCAACAGTTGTTGTCAGCTGTCAATCTGATTACCTGTATCCATGGAAACGCTTGGTGTTACGACCCGGCTCGTGAGCCGCAACATAATTTGGAGACAGACCACAGTGTATACAAAAATAGTGGTTTATTTCAATAAAACAAAATAGGGGGTAAAATAGTAAATGCAAAACACAAAAAAAACCGCATAGTGCGCACCAGCAAAAGCAGGGTGAGAACGCAAGGCCCACCTTCTGAACGCCAACAGCTTGGCTTTATCCACACCTCCTCATGTGTGGACAATCAAGCTAATTATACCCATTTGCCCCGCCAATGCAAAGCCAGTGGGGGTTCAGAGGGGCGTAACAATGGTGCTTTTAGAAATTCTCTGGGAGTGTCATTGCACTGATGTTTTTGACAGCACATGGAATAAGCGGAAATACAAAAAAGTCGTTGTGCAGGGTTACCAACTAATTTCCACATTGATCCTATCACCTTGCAAACATTCCGACACTGACACCTGTGGAAGAGTAGCCATCCGCTGGTCATTTGCTAGGCTTACTTACCCTGGCCCTGACCCAGCTATCTAATACACCTGTTTTACCCAGCTTATTTAGGGACTTACCTGAACCCTTGCCTTCACACAAGAAAAGGTCTCTATATATTATCTGAATAAAACCCTGCACACCAGATCCCTCTAAATAACAGCTTAGCTGTGACTTAAAACTAATTTCCCTCTTCATTAACTGACCTTCTGCCTGACTGGCACTTTGATAACACTTGCACTTTGGCCTCCAGCACTTAACTTCGATCACGCCCCTCTTTATATCTATTCCAAAGCACCCATAGCAACGTACACTATACTACCTGTTGGCCAGTTGTCTTTCACTGAAAGGCACTTGGCCAAATTGGATCAGTCCTCATCCCTGAGGAAAGAGTACCCTGACTCACCACTCCAAGGATGTCAAAGCAGGCATAGTGAGACTCTTTTAACTCCTGCCCACGGTAGCGCCAGTCCAGAGGGTGGCGCATCTATTCCCCTGGTGAATGGGAGGTCATGGTGGCATGCCAACACAATGGTGGGATTCTTTTTAGAGGCCTTTTAGCTGCCATCTCTCAAAAATGCAGCATTCATTAGCAAAGTCTGTGCCTCTCCCCTAACAGCCTTCCACAACTAGTCCTGGCGTTGTTGTGAAACTGTGCCATTTCTTACTGTAATTTCTTACACTACAACTCACATATATAATTATCATTAATTTATTTATGAATTCTAGGACAGCATTTCATTCTGAATACAGTTCTCTGCGTTAACCCCCAAACCAGATTTAATGCTAATCTAGGAAAACACCCCAGTTGCCCTGATGGGATTGGAGTAATGGCAATGACCAAACATGGCTTGAGTAAGCATCCATTGCTGAAGTAAACTTCACAGATGGCACTTAAGATGGCTCAGACCAGGCTGGGAGAAGAAGCAGATGCTCTGTGCTGCAGGCCTCTGTCCCTACTGTGTGCTCTCTCTGATACACATGAAATGCATCACAGAGACGAGCATTATCCATTAACTCTGCCAAAAGACTTTGGCCTTTTGATTGAGGGAATGTTACGCTTGGCTGGCAGTCTAACAGTAGCTAAGAGGAAGAAATCATTGCCAGGGATGTGTCTTGTTAATGTTGCTCTAGTGTTGGCAGGGTTGGCATGACCAGGGGCGGATCTAGGTATGGCCGACATTGGCAGCCGCCCAGGTCGGCATCTTGCTGGGACCCCGGACGCCCGCACAAAAAAAATCGGAATGGTGACATTTGTTTAATAGATTTCCAATCCTTCATTTGCATGTCATGACAATGATATTGTGTCACTGTGTGTCAATTAACCTTTTCAGAGTGGGCAGCCTGATGCTAGTTTGTGAGCTGGGACGGTCTCCCACTCAGAAGTACTAAATGGGGAGGGGGCTAGGTTGACCTCAAGTGTCCCCACTGGAAGGAGGTAGGAGGATCAGAGGAATCTAGTGCAGAATGGTACTTTTTTTTGGCTGAAGGGGTGAGTTCACCCAAGGTGCCATACCATCTAGAACTGCTACTGGCCATGACAACATGACAACACAAGTTTTTACTGGTTGTACTGGTGGCAGCTTCATGGAGTCAATGATCTTTGCTTTTGTTGCTCAGATATTACAATAAAATAATAATTATAATAATTGCAGAAATGTGTAAATGTTGTACTTTAAAGGCATAGTCTGTGATTGTAATCCCATACACTTTTCATCAAATTCAGCAAATTGCTCTTCACTCTCATCTAGTTGATCATTCAGTGTTTGCGCCTAAAAAATAGTTTTCATAATCAGTCCTGGCTCTGTAAATGGAAAACAAACATAGTGGCTCGTACAGAGCCATAAACCGTCTGGCAAACACAGTGTAATTTGATTGGCTGTTGAGCTCAAATATCAACAACCCTTCATGAAACCGAATCGCAGACTGTATCTTCAACTACACATTGTAATTATTAGTTGTTAAAGAAACATTTAAAACAAGTACATCTGTTGAGGTTTGCTGCATATTCTCAAAAGCCCACACATGGGTGGCTCCAATCTTTTTTTAGATTACTGCTGAATGGCCAAAACAATTAAACCATGACAAGGCCTGTGAAATATTCAAGACACATCACGCTGTACTCCCTGTTTAGTGGGTGCTATATTATGTCAATGGTACCCAGTACAGGTGTAAAAAAGATAAGCCTGTCTGAGCTATATTGCTCATGACTGTCTTTACAAGTCTGTGCAAACATATGTCCCTTAAATCTAACCCTCCACACACACACACACACACACACACACACACACACACACACACACACACACACACACACACACACAGATAGAGAGAGAGAGATCAGCCCACTACTCAGGTTTATCTGTGTCCTAAGAGGGATAAGTGTGCCATTCACCCTCTAAGCCAGTGTGTCTCACATCTCTAATCTTGCAAATGGTCTGCAATATACATTTATCCATCGTGATTTTTTACAAAATACACTCAAACACAGAGTGAAATTTCTCAGCCACGCATTTTGTGCACCGGCAATGTGGTCTTACCCCCCATTCTCACTACACTGTGTTCATGGAAGCTCATGGTAATTGTTGGAGGTGGGCAACCCATTGTTTTCCCATGGGGAAGTTGGTGATTACACTTCACAACATCCCATCCCCCCCTACACCTCAACACTAAACCATCAATACCAGCCCCCACCCCCAACTCACTGTCATTCTGTGAGTCCTCACTGTCATGTCATACACAGATGGCATATAACACTGACATGCCACACTTCTTTCATGTAAGCAAGACAAAACCTTTCACAGAATATTGCCTTAGACTAATGTTGTAGGCCACTATCCCAAAGTTAATTGTATGCAGTTTGTGTATATTTGCAGGTGTTCAGTGTACAGAGTCAAATAAACAAAATCAATACGTCTTTTTCTAGCTTCAAGATTTGGAATGCTTCACTGTAGAAATGCATGTTTTCCTGCTTCTGAAATCTAAATGTATTTGTTCATGCATGTGTGGGCAGCTCCACTGACTGTTCCACAGTATTATAACATCTCTGTGAACTTATGTTTGCTTCCTCCTGTTGTTCACAGCATCACATGCCCAGATTTTGTGCCTGACAAGCCATAGCATGCTCTCTCTCCCTCCCCCCTCCTTCCCTCTCTGTCTCTCTTGATGTCTTTGTGGGTGGGCCCCGAGAGCAACTGGTGCAAAGTCAGGGTAGCATGAAGACCCATTCACAACAGCTGCACTACAGAGAGTTACTCATGTGCCTGCTCCACTCCTGCCCTGTGGAAGTAGCCACCTCCATTCTTAGTAAAAGTGTAAAAAAAAAAAGGTATCTGTCGGAAGTATTGTTATCTAACTGCCAAAAGTTTAATCTTTATAAACCTGTTATACATTTTCTCAAATAGTAAAACGTTTCAAAACTACACAACAGCTCTCTCACCCCCGGCTGTCTCCTCAGAGCAAAGATATATTTGTCTTTTAAGTGTTAAATGGTCAATCATCAACTGACGAATTAAAATGAAAAGGAAGTAAGTCTTATGGTTTTGCAAATGCTGGCTTACTCCTCCTTAAATGTGTTAATACGTTTTTTGAACACATCTTTGGGGATAGAGGAAAAGTTTGTCAGCCCAGAAGTTGTTTTGGTTTTATTGGTCATCATCCTGAGTCAACATTTCATCCCCATTTTGTGAACAATGGGGTTTCTCATAAAGATGTTTATAGTGGCCGTTTCAAACTTTATTTGGCCGTGTTTCACAGTTGCTCAGAGATGACGGGCACGGAAAGGATTTTCCAAAAGTTCCAGGAGAATGAGGTAGCCTTGTGAGGGCTGAGAGCTGAGCGACAAACAAAAATGACCACTGTAAGCATAGCAGTTCTGCCAACGCACGCACACACACACACACACACACACACGCACACACTGTGAGGAAAACATGTGTGCATAAACATAGCAATCATAGCTCAGAGACTTCTTTTTTACTCTTACAGTCTATGTCTTTCATTCTCTTTTAACCTTTGCCTGAACAGAAAAACTCCATCCCTGATGGGCCTGTTGAGTTGAGTGCCTGGCCGGCTCTTTTATGTACTTACACAGATGGTGAGTGCTCCGGCCCCCATTCTCCTTCTGCCCCCAGAAGCCTGAAAGGACGAGTGATGAATCCGCAACAAATCCTCCCTTCTTCACTTAGATTCCTGAGAATGCTCTGTAAAAGGGTCCATGGACTGAAGTAGTCCCTTCACAGCTCCAAAATGCCATCTGAAAACGAGGCCTGCAATACTCCTGAGAAAGTTTTAGAAGTGTCAGTAGGGCTGAGCAGGAGTTTCCCCGAGTTCGACTCCTTTTTGCTCTCCCTCTCTCTTTTTTTCCTTCTCCCTCTCTCCCTCCCTGACTACCCCTATACACAGATTAGTGTCTCCTCCAGTGCTGAAATCTGAGCCCTGCTCTGCCATTGGCTGGTGCATCAAACCATGTGACCAGCAGGCTGGAACTTTTGAAAGTGTCTCACCACAGGAGGCTGAGTCAGAGAATGAGGGCCCCGAGGCAGCTGGGAGATGTGGTATGTGTCTGGGCTACAATATCTCATATCTGTCCAGGATCTTGTCTGTGCTCATACACTACAGTTCAAAAGTTTGGTATCACCCAGAAAATGAGACTAGGAAAACTTATATTTTTATCCACCAAATAAGGTGTACAATTAATCGTACATATAGTCAAGACATTGACAAAGTTCAATCTCTGCCTGAAAAGGCAAGTTTGTGTTTGGAAATTTGCAGTATTTCAGCTTGAGTGGGTCTTCACTTAACAGGTCTTAAAACATTTGGAGCGATGCTTTGGGTTTCTGACTTGTTATAGATTAATAAAACTATTGCTATAGTAGTGTATATTACATTAAAAATTAAATGAATCAAGGTGCAGGACAAGGACCATTAGGGCATGTTTCTCAACCTAGAGATTTTAAATGTTCTTTGATGTTCCCCACTGGCATACAGTCGTTGTGACTGGGGCCTCCTAGTTCTCTGATTAGAGTCGGTTTGAACTGTTCTGTGTAGGATGTGGTACACACCTTTGTTAGATATCTTCAGTTTCTCGCCAATTTCTTGCATGAAATAACCTTAATTTTAATAATAGACTAATGCAGTCCTTTCCTTCTGAGCATAATCAATTCTAGTGTTCCTGATAATCAGGTTGCTTCCATAACCAGCACAACGATTTTCAGCTGTACAAACGTAGTTGCAAAAGGGTTTTCTCATGATTGATTACCCCTTTAATCATGATAATTTTGGATTCGCTAACATATTGTGCCATTGAAACACTGGAATGATGGTGGCAGAAGATATACCTTTTATGCCTTTTCCATTCAGAATCAGCTATTCCCAGCTTTAGTATTCATTACAACATTAAAAAAAGTCTACATTGTACTTCTTTTCTTTCCAAAAAAGGACATTTCTTTTGAACTGTAGTGGCCCACAATAACATAATTTATAACATAACAGTGAACTACAACTATAAGTAAGACCAAGTGAAATTAAATTATATATGCAGCTGTGAAATTGACAGTAAAGAAAGGAAGAAAGGAAGTGGTATAAATACAAAATAATTATCCCCTTATAATGATTGTTGTTATTCCAATGACAAAATCACACTTTTCAAACCAATATTAACAGATTTTAATATGACACTGTAGCATTTCCAATATTAACATTTAACACTCAGGCATTTGTAATCAAAAACAAACAGACAGTTTTAAAACAGCAAGAAGAGACTGTACATCATACCTTAAATATGAGAGATAAAAAACAGACTGAAATGGGTGGAGGCTTCCAGGCTTCCTGAGGCTCATGTACTGATGGAATAGCAGTAAAACTTAATGAGGTGTGACTGGTTGAATGTATCTGCAGACACCAAATATCTCTCTCTTTCTCTCTCTCTCTCTCTCTCTCTCTGTATTCATTCCCTCTTATCTACCCCCCCCCCCTTTCTCATCCCCCTTGTATCAGTCTTTCTATAAGCTGGGTATATAAACCATTTGAATGTCACTCTCTACTGGGCTTGCTGGTGCTCTCGTAGATAACTCTCTTCATGTTGTCCTCGACCCAGTGTGAGAAGGCAGATGTGCGGGTAAACACTGATGGCTTCTTGTCCTGGATGCATCCGAATGGGCCGAAACTCACTATGCCATGGACTTCCCAGGCTTTGGTACCCCCCGGCCGACACACGAACGGGCCACCAGAGTCACCCTATGGAGCAGGAGCAAGGATTGAGATGGAATATATTTAAACAAACTCTTCTTGCACACAATAATTTTTCCATTTGTGCACAAAAAAAAGACATGGGTGGGTGTTGAGATGGTGGAAAGATAACCGGAGAGCCGGAAGAAGAACATTGCAGGGAGTAGGAGATTGTTGAAGAAGAGGAAAGAGAAGATTGTTTGAAGGTGATAAGAGAGGTGGGTGACATATTGAGAAAGACCACGAAGAAGAAGAAACAAATAAGACATGATTTATGCGGCAGACATTCACACATTGAAAAGTGGTATGCGTAACAAAGCCATACAATAAGAAAGGTACATGGCCGGAGGAAGGTGGCACAGGAATAGAGGAGGAGAAATGGAGGAAGAGCAAAAAAAAAAACAGGAAGGAGAATGGGAAAAGAACATATGCGCTAAAACACAAATAAGACCTTAACAAGACCCCTTCGTTCTATTCTCCATTTTCACTCAGGAGTGTATGGCTCACTGAGCAGAACCTACTTTAATTGCTTTGATTAAACCTTTAAAACAACGGGAAACATGACTTCCCAGGGCTAATCCGTTTATTTCCAAGCTGCTCCATTTCAGGAAATAAAGTAAACAAATATGTACGGGCAGGAAATGAAGCCGTGGCAAGGACCTCAGAATCACAATGCTTCCTTGTGTTCAAGTTTGACTGTAAAAAAAATGTGCAGTGCGTGACCACCTCACTCATTCTCTCAGAACTGATTATGGCATGCATGACTGTTTTCTTTGCACTTACTCAAGGTCACACTAATTAGCAGTGACACTGACATTGCTATCTCTCCTAGTGCTTGTTGCTGGGTGGGACGATTGCATTCCTGTTTCTCATTAACGACCAGTAGAGTGTAAGGCTTTAATTGGGACATCACTCTATCAAACCACCATGACAACGGCCATTTTATATCTCACTTCTGTCAGACAAACATGCCCCTTTCTTATGTAACGGTCCAATTATATGGGGACTGGAAATAGACCAGTTTACATAATCCAAGAGGCTATTGCTATCATTTCTGTTGCATGACAGTGGACAGTTGGTCATTTCACCTCTGCATCACTTGAACATGGGTGCATGTTTGTGCATACAGCAAATTAACTTTGCAAGTGATTGACAGGCATATAAATGTACGTGTGTGTGTGTGTGTGTATGTATCATACAGTATTTGTTCAAACCCCAGGTCAGTGATGAAAAACCCTACCTCCATCCCAACACCCTGTCAAATGTCGCCTATGCCCTGTATTGTATGCATCGTACCTGGCATGCTGACTTGAGTTCATCTGGCAGCTCGTAGCCTGCACAGACCATAGAGGGCCGAAGGCTGTCCCACCAGTACTGGGGTTTGCTGCAGGTGGAGTAGGGCACCACGGGCAGGGGGGCCTGATTCAGCTTCTCAGCCACCTTCGGGATTACACTACCTGGAGGGGAGAGACAGAGGAGTGGGAGGTGAGACGCAATGTGTGTGTTTGTGTGTGTGTGTGTGTGTGTGTGTGTGTGTGTGTGTGTGTGTGTGTGTGTGTGTGTGTGTGTGTGTGTGTGTGTGTGTGTGTGTGTGTGTGTGTGTGTGTGTGTGTGTGTGTGTGTGTGTGTGTTGATTAAAAATAAATGTATATGTGCGTCTGTGTTGTTGTGTTCATCCAAAAGGTACATACAAAGCTCCTCCAAGCTAATTATGGTGAAGATGTAGGAAAGCCCTTGCAAATCCCTCTTACAATATTTTTAGGGAGAAATGGGCCATCTGTTCCACCACAACAGCCTGAACAAACACAAACATTCCAAAAAGCTGCCACCTACATTCATCCCCGTTGATGCCCAGTGCCAGAACCACAGGTCACAGGCACACAATGTGCCCCTGAGACTGACTGAGGCAGGCTGGCAAGGGGAGAGACTGGCACAGCCTCTTGGGCAGTGCCCATGCCGTATTAATGAGGCCAGTTGGCATTTCTCTGCCAAGGGACAGTGGCCTTATTACTGCCACACTGTGCCAGATGCCAACCAGAGACCCTTTCCCCATCAGTGTGCATCAGACTTACAGGAGTCCTGTTAAGCTTCAGCTCAGAGTTTGGGATGCTGAGCATACCTTGGATTTGACACAGAAGGACATATTTGTCTATGCACTAGGGATTCTTAAGACTGAAATACTTTGTTATATTACCAGAATTTAGTTTGAGAGCCTCAGGAACTCTAACTAAAACAAAGCATAGGTTTAATTTTAGTGGAGGAACATGCAGTCACAAATCAAATGCACACGGTATAATCTTTATGTTGTGCATTGCTGGAGAATGTCAACAATTGATCAGGACCATCCATATGTACAATAATTGTGAGCTGGCTATTAAATCCCCAACAGAAAAAAAGCTCTTGTGGATGTCCAACACATGTGGATGTCCAAGAACTGTAGAACAGTTTGAGAAAGGTATCCCAGGTAATGTGACCAAGGCATCTATAGCCTTGTCTGAAGCTAAAATCTAAAGTAATAATTGAGCTGATAATGGAATGAAGCCACATACATTATAACTGATAAATACTCAAGGCATAAAATGCTTTTATAATAGAAATACATCAACTGGAGCTAACCACTGACCTTTCTCGTCACCCCAGCCAGTGACGAAGCATGTCTCGCCGGCGGGCAGCACGAAATCGGGCGTGGGCATACACACAGGGCGGACCTGTGCTGTCATTTTAACGGGCTTGGCCAGATGCACCAGGGCAATGTCGTTGGTGATATCTGTGTTGTCCTCAGGGTAGACGAAAGCCTCGTGGGAGACCAGGGTGTCCACGGGCACACACTGCTCCGTGGAGCCGTCCCAGCTGGAGTTCATGTGGTGCTTGCCCAGGCACATCCTCCACATGCCTGGCCTGTTGAAGGGCCTGGACACGGGCACAGGGGAGAATGAAGCGAGTATAAATGATAGCAGCGCAGCACAGAGCAGAGACCAAAGTCTGTGGTCAGAGCACTGATCTGTGAACTGGCTTACACGGTATGGCCTAAATACCAAAGGTTTAGTAGACAATATCCAGCCACCGAAGCCAGCATCTATGATACCAGAGCATAATAAAGCGGAGACTGTGAGACTAGCTTCATTTTTCATTACTGTTATCATATGGTGATATAAAGAGAATGGTCTCGGTTAACTACTTAGGGACATAGGGATGACAGAGGGGGCTATTGCATCAGCATCAAATAGAAAATAGCTAATTGACAGAGATGAGAGTTAAACTCACGCCATAATGCAGTGGGCAGCGGTGAGAACCCACTCCTCATGGATGAGTGAGCCTCCACACACATGCATGTGTGGAATCGGCGCGAACGGAGTGGCCTGGGGGAGGCACACAAACAGAGAGATGGTTCATAACATGGGCATATCATAACATGCCTCAGACAGAACATAGAATAGATACAGAAGCTGCTGCAAAACACAGATGTAGAGCTGAGATATTCAATAAAGCAACACACACGTCAACACAAACACAAAGCGACTTACCTGCATCGACACTTGCCAAGGCCAGGAGTGGGGTATGGCCTCAATCCCATTCACCACTCTGGTCACAGACGTGTTAGGGGACACCTCGGGCATGCCACAGTTCTCAGGCCACACTACAGGGAGAGAAGCAGATGTTACATACTGTGGTTGTTGGAAAATGTACCAGAAAACATTTCATGTATGTGGTGGTTTTACTTATGCTAATAATACTGGTTAATGCCACTGCTAATGCTAGAAATGATGAATACTAGTATTAGTAATTCCCCCATGGTGTTTTTAATGTTATTCAGCATGATATTACGTGAACAGAACAACTGTTATTGTGGGGCGGACTCATAGCTGTTGTCTCAGTATCGGGGGAGATGCTTATTACCAGTTCCTTCCGCTAGATGTAGATGCAGTGCACAACCCCCCCCCCCCCCCCACCCCACCCTCGGGAAAAACATACTGACATCCTCCTCATCTTCCTCCGTCCCTCAACACTCCCACCCCGTCACTCTTGCTATCGGTCTATGACATGTAACAGATGGCCTGTGCTGTGTGCTGGGCTGTAGCTGTAGCTGTAGCTGGTATTCTGATGCGATGGATGTGTCAGTATGTTTGGGGAGGCTGGCAGTAGCTCGCTGGCTCTAATGAGGGATGCAGACAGCTCTGTAGCTGTGTAGACTACCTTGCTCTGTTAAAAGAGTTTTAACCCACTGATCATATAGTCATCACATCGGCATCACATGTCTTGTATATGCCTCTTCCACAACATGAAATTCATACGTGTGTGTGTATGTCCTCCACTGTATGTGAACTCACTAATGTTGATGTTGTCCCACGGGTTAGGTGGAGGAGGAGGCAAGGTGGGGAAGACTGACTGATTGGTGGTCCAGTATCCACGGAAACCCTTCTCCTGGGTCTCGCTATTAGTGAAGAAACGAACTATAGCTGTGTCTCCAGGAACCGTCGTCGTGGGTGGTGGTACAAAGCCACAGTGTTTACCTAATGTAGGAAGCAGTGAGATGTCATCTGCACTTAATCGTCTGAAATTGTTTTTAATGAACTAAACTATTTTACACCACTGTAAAATGTTGGTAGGAAAAGTTAAATCGCTAGAGCTTTTTGAAGGCAAATTAATGACCAAAGTGTTCTGAATGGATCATTAGGTTAATTCTACGAAACAGATGCTATTGCGTAAATCATAATTATGCCGAAACACATCATAGGAGATGTTGGACATAACCAATACAATGCATACGATACAAACAATGCCATTTACAATACGATACCAAACATACAGTACATCACAGATTAACAGTCTTAGATTTACCTAAGGATTTCATATCTGAGCTGAAGATCTCCACATAGTCCACACACTGTCCCAACCTATTAGCAGCCTGCACATCAAAGTGGGTGAAGGTGATATGGATGGCCTTGGCTGAGGGGACGGAGACCCACCAGGTACACACGGCTTGGTTGGGGTAGTCACTGGGCCAGTTGGGAGACTTCAGCTCCCCTTGTTCAGTATTGAAATGACCTCCACATCCAACCAGAGCTGAGAAGAGGTGGGGAGAAGGAGAGGGACATATGGATAGATAGGTGTGGACAACATTCTGTTTCCAAAGAGACCTTATATTCATGCATTATTTATTTCAGTACGCTGTGGTGAGTCCCTTAATAGATAGATAACTAAATAGATAGCCCACACAGGAGTGCCACACTCACCCTCCCCTTCGCTGGGATCAACCACTTGGTAGTGGGCCATGAAGCCTGTATCCACGATCCTGTTATTTGAGGAGAAGGTAACATTCAGAGTCTCTCCCAGAGTCACTAGAGCCTGAGGAACAGCTCCAATGCCACAGCGGGTACCTGGACAACAAATGCATTTCCTTTGGTGAGAAAATAGTTTTTTCCTTGGGTGCTCTCACTGATAGACACAGACAGACAGGTCACCCCAATAGGTGAAAGCTTTGTAGACTTTTAGTATAGTATAGTTGAGTGTAAAATTACAGCAGGTATTTGGTATGCAAATAGAAATAATTCTATTTCACATTTCATCAAATACTCAAATATGACAATAGTCATAGACAATAGACAATACAAATAAAAGTATTTTTTTTTTTTTACCAGGTTGGGCTTGCAATACAGATATACTGTATCTACAAAAGAACATTTCAATCATCACTTAATTTGACTGTTTAATTTGACTGTTTGTGACAAATGATGTGAACGCACGCACGCACGCACACACACACACACACACACACACACACACACACACACACACACGCACACACACACACACACACACACACACACACACTGACCACACACACACACTGACCACATACCCAGTGAGCCCAGCTGGTCAGTGAGGGTGACTTTGTCGTTCATGCACATTAGGCTCTCCTCCAGGGAGAAGTTGGCGAAGCGCAGGTGAATAAGTTTGCCAGCAGGAGCACGGATATGCCACTGGCACTGGGCACCGTTGTCATAGTTATCAGGATGATTCATGGTCGCCATAGTGCCCCTGGTGCTGTTCAGGTACTTGGCCCCACCACAGCCAGAAGCTACAGAGAGAAGAGAGATAGAGAGATGAATGGAAAGAAAGATAGACAGAGAGAAGATAAGGTAAAGTGTAAAAGAGACAGGGAGAGAGGGACAACAATGCTTTAAAAGAGTGGATGAGACTGAGAAAGAAAAAAAGATGTACTTTGGATAAGAGAACATTAAGCAGTCAAATGAGAGCTATGGACATGCATAGATTTATGAACTGGACATCATGCGATAATTACTATCTTCTGTGTTACTGGACAGTGAGAGAATGATTGAATGTGAGTGTGGTCGTGTCTGTCTGTGTGTGCATTTTGTGAATATCCGCCAGTGAATACATGTTTGTGTGTTTGTATGTGTATATGTGCATTTCTTTTTTTTAGGGGTGGGGGGTTATGTGCTTGTATCTGCACATGTATGCCAGTGTGTTAGTATAACTGGCCTGACTCACTGTTCAGCTCATAGATGTTCCTGCGGATAGCGTTCTCCATCCAGGGGATATAGGCTGAGGTGCGGGTGAACACACTTGGCTTCTTGTCCATAATGCAGCCAATGGGACCAAAGCTGGTGATGCCGTGAACTTCCCAGGGGGTTGTGGCGTTGTCCTGGCAAACCAGGGGTCCACCGGAGTCTCCCTGCAATGCAGGTTGGGTATTTACTCCAAACTTCTTTAAAAAAAAAACGTATTGTGCTGCACTAAACAATGTTTCAACCTTGGGCTGATCCCGTTGGGAACAGGAGGGCAGCTTAATCAGTAGGGAAAGAGGGAACTGTCAGAGAGCGGCACTTTTCTCAAGGACTTGCCTTTGGCAGCCAGTCCTCCAACACCTCTACACCAGTACGAACAGCATTGAGGTGTCACTGATCATTTTTAGTATCACTTACAGCACAGTCAAATGCTAATGAATGTGTAAGAAGCACACAGTTTCAACCTCTTTTAAATGCTATGAGCAATGTCATGAGCTGTGGAGGCGAGGTGGGTATACCTGGCACACAGACTTGAGCTCGTCAGGTTTGGTGTAGCCACAGCAGATCATGGAGGGTTTGACCTGGAACCACCAGTAGTCCATGCCCTTGCAGGTCTCGTAGGGCACCACCGGTAATGCCACCTGGTTGAGGGCCTCTGATGGCTTGGCTGTCGCTGGGTTGCCTGGGAATGTGAAAGACACAAAGTTGGGTCATGTAGTATTTGGTCTGGGGCTGATGGGTGCAGACTATACATACTTCATGAATTCCCCGGAGGACTTTAAATGATTTTGGACCATCCTCTTGAAACAACATTTATTATTAAGTGAAACAAGTTTTTCCACTGTCCTTGATGACCTTTTCTACTTTACGAACAGCAGAGGGCGCTCTGACTTCATTTCTCCACGCTGCTACCAAAGCCGTCTTTATTAAGATGAGTACACACACTCCTGCTTATAGCACCTGCATAGCTCACCAATAGCAACTATATTTGATTAAAATAGCAACTGGTCTCTTGTTCCAGTCCCTCTATTTAAGTTGGTATGTGTGAATAGAGACCAAGTACAGAACAGCGACAGAGATTTCCTGGAAGTGGGCAGAGACAGATGGATCCCGGCAAAAGCCTGGAGCATTTATGTTTGGGAAGAGGGCCTCGCTTCAGGGAGCCCAGACAGCAGGGCTCCTTAATTACATGGCCTCAGGCCCCTTCCCTACGGGGCCGTGTGACAACGGAGGTTTGTTTTTCCGTCAGTCTACACAGGGTCTCCATACCTACCTACCTATAACGCCCTGTCTTCGAGTCAGGACACAAGATTTATATAAGAATTTGACCTCTGCTACTTTAAATCAACTGTGTGTACAGTAGCTCTCAGAGACATACTACACAGTGGGCATATTGTATTGTATTGTATATCAAACTGGATGAAATCCTCTGATAATGTAGCTTTTTTCTACAATTGCAATATTATTATTATTATTATTATTATTACTACATCTTCATTACTATAGGGTCAATAGGCATACTTGGTCAATTTGGTTAAATTCATGAGACACATTTACAGAAATAAAATGATGGCAATTTAGGGTAATCACTATTATAACCTTAACATTATCATAAGTGTCATTAGTTACTTGTTACTAACCCTTCTCGTCGCCCCAGCCACTGGCGTAGCACTTCTTGTCCCCAGGCAGCTGCTCCTCAACGGAGGGCAAGCAGGCAAAGTCGATTTGGGCAGACGGAGTGACTTCACCATCCAGCCGCATCAGGGCCACGTCAAACTCCACGGTGGGCACATCGGGGTACTTGAAGCTTTCGTGCCGGTAGATGCCCCGCACCCCCAGACACAGCTCGCCTGGTTCAGTGTACGTGAGGTTGTGTTTGCCCATGCATATGCGCCAGCGCTGAAGCTCGTCAGCATACCTGGATTGAGATGCACACAGACGCATACATAATGTACTTTAACATAATCAATTTATATGATCTAATTGTAAAACTATTTATATGATCTAATGTATATACTATTCATATTTTATCATTTAAATCATATTAAACTTTTCTAAAAGATATGTGATATCCAATTAACATAATGCACATGATCTCAAATACCGAAGGCTAAAATAACAAACATGCACACACACATACTTACATACCCCTGAACACCCTGATCACACACACATACTAACATACACCTGAACACCCAGATCACACACACATACTAACATACCCCTGAACACCCAGATACTAACATACCCCTGAACACCCAGATCACACACACATACTAACATATACCTGAACACCCAGATCACACACACGTACTAACATACACCTGAACACCCAGATCACACACACATACTAACATACCCCTGAACACCCAGATCACACACACATACTAACATATACCTGAACACCCAGATCACACACACATACTAACATACCCCTGAACACCCAGATCACACACACATACTAACATATACCCGAACACCCTGATCACACACACATACTAACATATACCTGAACACCCAGATCACACACACATACTAACATACACCTGAACACCCAGATCACACACACATTCTAACATACACCTGAACACCCTGATCACACACATTCTGTAGAGGCCATCACTTTTTTTTGGGAGGGAGGAAAATTGTCTGTATAAATTGTCTGTGTGCTGCGGTGTGTCCCTCGTCAGACCCACTCTCAGTCCTTACTTTAACCAGCCTCATTCCCATGCAGGTGTGTGGCCATTAAGCCCAAACCTGAAGTGAACCCAGGCTTTCAGGCCCAGTCACAGGCAGCTGAACAGAATCAAACTGCCTGTCAGGAATATGGAAATGGGCTTCTACCGAGACAACAGAACACATTTTTTGTACTCAAGTCAGAGTCTTCTAGTGTGACAGGAACAAAAAAAGGCAGACATTTTCCTGTCTCCTGGTTGTGGGAGTGTAGCAAAAAAGGAGCGGTGCGTTAAAGATGGGAGACATATTTCATTCTGGTACATTTTGGGAAGTATCTGCTTAAAGAGATACTAGATAGATAGGTAGTCTGCTGAAGGATCACAGAGAACAGACATATTGGTGTTGTCACAGAGAGCTGCTGCTCAGTTTGTCTGGAAAGGAGGTAGTAAATGTTCACCTCGTGGCAGATTTCTGACTTTGATGCCACATGCCTGAGGGGAGGCGTATATTTGATGTGTCAAGGTACCAGCACAAAATTGCAATCTCCTCTCCTCTCATACTCTCATATTCAGTGCTGTCATCTACCATAAAGCATCTTTATGTCTCCTTACTGAAAAATGTTTTTTGCTGTTTTTTTTACACATTAACCTCTATGGAGTACATAATCAATTGCTTTGTGGCATCAGAATCCTTTTTCTGCCATTTACAGTACTTAGCAACATACAGAAGTGACTCATAATCTGAAAATATAATTCACAGAAAGTCTATGTTTTTGCCTGCAGATACAAACAAAGCTTCAGCATTACTTTTTTTTCAGTATTCTTAATAATCATACAGACAAAAAGCATTTCAAATGTGTCAGTGAAATAAGGGATAACTGAAACAGTAAACTGGTGGATTCAACTATGAGGCGTCACCTGATGAAGCAGTGCGCTGCAGTCATGACCCAGTTCTTGTGGATCAGAGTTCCTCCGCAGGTGTGGAAGAACTTGGGCTCAGGCTCTTTGTCCGGCCAAACCTTTGGGAAGAGACAACAGCATGAGAAAATTATACCTTTGGACACCTTAATATAGATCTGCTGTCACTGAAGTGAAGGTTTACACTCAATCAATGATTTCTGCACTCCATAAAAGAATTCAAACATGACATGTGGTTTTTAAAGAGTTTTAAAGAAACTGACTCTCAATGAATTTTCACAAGACAGTAGTAGTTGAAAACTTGCACTATACTTTTGAAAGTATACATAAAGTGTCTTGACAGTATTTCTTTTTTACACTCATTTAGACTACATTGGTCCATGCAAGTAAGCTATATAGTATACTCTTCTGAAAGTGAAACCATGAAACTGGTAAACTAGACACACACACTATATCTGTCCCTTGGTTTGATATGTGCACCATGTTCCACTAGTTTAGCCACAGGTTATGCTGACGAGGCTGATAAAACAATGCCTGAGGTTTGTTTAGTTTGTGCACCATGACAACAGCACTGCAATGCTGTTTTTGAGACAGGTTGTCCATGTATTCTCGCCAGCTCAACTAACACTGTTTCAATGTACAAAACTCACAACCAACTGTGCAGACCAAGACTTTTTTCACAGACCATGTGCAGGAAAGGTTAGCCAAAGATTTTTCAGAGGTTTGTTCCCACTAGTTTTGCACTGGCACCACTGACATTGAAGGGTGATGACTAGACTGAGATTTCGAAGACAGTGAAGCTTGTGTCTCCAGTCCAAATCTCAGAAAATGAAACAAATTGAATTGCTAAGCGGCATGTGTTTTTCCTCATTTTCTCATTCTGTCCAGGAAAGACTCTCCTGCCTCTAATTTGCAGTCTCAATACAATTATGGGCTAGCAAACCTTTAAATGAACTCAGACAGACACAGAGCGAGATGGAGAGAAAGATGCACACATGCACACGCACACACACACAGATGCTCAGAGACAGTGGCAGGTAGGCAGTAAACCGCTGGTTTTTTTTTGCGGACTGAGGATTTTAAATAGCATTTACCCCAGTAGGCCACTTCAGCTCATTTGATAACATGTCTCAGAGCGAAGGAGTAATTAATGACACATAATAATGGGGAGTCTGTAAAAGCTACATGTCATAACAAAAGAGAAGGGATGACAACACACACACACACACACAGGGGGCGTGAGAGAGAAAAACAAATCCACACACTCTGACAACCCATAACCATTATATTTTATAATGGTGCACTCAATTCCCTCTGTTGAGCTAGACTAAATGAGATATCAGCATTGCATGAAAGCTGGTTTAATTATGTTTTGCATCAATATAACATGAGATATGAGTGGGTGGAGAGGAAAAAAAACATCAGGTGATGAAATGAAGTATTGTCATCAATGCGTCCAGATAGTTTATGACACCTGTGTGTGTGCTTGAATTAATTTGGCTTGAGCTATGGCTACACATTGATAAATATAAAAACAAAGCCTGACTGCTGATACATGCTAACAATGTGCAACTGCATACAAGAAAGCCATCGGCATAACTATAAATAATACAGCCTGCAACAAGCTAGTTCAAGTACAATTGTTTAGACATATTTGAAGGGGACCAAAGTATATGTAAAATGCCTCCACCATAAAATACCATTAGTGTTACTAACACTGTAACATAACTGATACAATGAATTAGATGTTCCTTTTTCAACAGTTAATTAGTATAGAATTAGAATTAGAGTAATGTCATATATGTTTCAAAGGTGTTCCCTTTGTCCATCATCCATTCCTCACGTACCTGCAGGGACACCTGCCATGGCCAGGAGTGGGGTTTGGCTGGCTCTCCGTTAACAATGCGGGTGTGGACCAGGGGGGGGTTCTGGGGTTTGCCACACGTCTCAGGCCAGCCTAGAGCCATAGAGAGCACAGAGGTTAACAACAGTACGTTATGTGTTCCAGTGTCATCCAGGGATTTGACAAAAGACAAAAGTGTTAAAAGCTGGTGTGGCAAATGCAGTGAATGTCTGTCCACTGCTTTTGCCATGACATGGTTACTCAAAGACATCCCTATTATTCCCTCACTACTGGATTTGTCACATTATATCCAAAATACACTTCACTTACTAATTTGCGCTCTGACTGGCATTCTATCTTTTGGAGAAAATATCGTATTCTTATTCATACAGTGGTACAGTGATGCCAAGTATGCCCCCCCTTCTTCTTCGACTGATGTATGAGTCCACTGTTTTCCAATCACAGGGGCAGTGATGATGATCTGTGCACCAAAAAAGGTCCACCCTCAGAGGGCTTCATCCATAAGCACAGACCGAGATGGGGTGAGTGTGTAGTATGTGAGTTTGAGTGTGAGTGTGTTGGGTGGTGAGTGTGTGTGGACGTGAGTGTGAGTGTGTATGTGTGTGTGTATGTGAGTGTGTGTGTGTATATATGTGTGTGTGTGTGTGTGTGTGTGTGTGTGTGTGTGTGTGTGTGTGTGTGTGTGTGTGTGTGTGTGTGTGTGTGTGTTGGTGTGTTGGGTGGTGAGGGCAGAGCATCCTCAAAGCTTTATCTCTGCCAGAGCCAAGACCACCAGTGTGAGCGAGACATGAGGAATGGGCACTGGGGCAAGACGAACACCCAGCAGCCACGTGAGTGTGTGTATGTGTGTGTGTGTGTGTGTGTGTGTGTGTGTGTGTGTGTGTGTGTGTGTGTGTGTGTGCGTGTGTGTGTGTGTGTGCGTGTGTGTGTGTGTGTGTGTGTGTGTGTGTCAATCTGTACTTTGTGAGTTGGGGTTCAGATCACCCTGTTGGGAGAGAAAGTGTGTGTGTGAGAGTGTCAATGTCTATGTTGTATGGTGTGTGTGTTCAAATATGTGAGCTGTTTAACAGACAGTGCATGTATTTGAGCATGTGCATATCTGCATCTTTGCCAGATTGATGGCATGCGTCAGAGAGACCACATCTGCGCCCCTTACCTGGCATCATCCCCACAACTCATCTGCGACAAGGTGCCTCAGCACAGGGACAGAGCCCCATTTAGCTGCACACGCATGTGTGTGATTGCGTTGACTAAGGTCACTGAGCTGAGGTATATTTTGAGAGGATGTTTTTAGGCCATTTTCTATTTTGTGAGACGACTAACAGCCAGTGTCACATTGTAGTTTGACCCTTGTTTATCTGAAAGTCAATCCTGGCCAGCTGTTATATTTTGCTGTGCTGTGCCATTGAAATCTATGACATAATTTATACCAGGCACCTGCTGCCATTTACAGGAGTGTTGACATTTACATACTATATGAGTATACACACTCATAAAGCACACTGTGAACTGTATTCTTAGTCTGCTGTAGAATGGAGACTGATCTGTCTATCTATCTAATCATCTAATTCTGTACATACATACATCAATATGAAAATAATATACAATATACAAATAAGCACATATGCAGAGAAATAGACACACACACAAACAGAGAGAGAGGGAGAGAGAGAGAGAGAGAGAGAGACAGAGTGTGTGTGTGAGAGAGACATGTACAAACACACACACAAACTCTACACAGACAGACCTATTGGGATTCCGTCCCACGGGTTTGGCTGTACTGGAGGTTCTGTCGGTGCAGGCAGGTTGGTGTCTGTGGTCCAATAGGCTCTGAAGCCCTTCGCCTCAGTGAAGAAGTCCGCATGGAGGCGCACGACCACTGTGTTCCCTGTGGTTTTGATCTCTTTGGGGAGTGTGGAGCCACAGAAGGGTCCTGAGGAGAACACATATGCATATGGAGCACGTGGAGCATGCAACACTGAGATAGGCACACTCACAGAGCCTGCTGGTCCCTCCTGTATTCACTGTGTGCTGCTGCAGTAATATATATCAGTGTCAGTGCTGAACCCTGTCCCTGTTCAAAGTGTGCATTTGGACATCTGTACATCACGCACTGTTCATGTAGTTGGTAAGATAAAAAAAAAAATGACAGCGGCTTAGCCATAAAGGATGCAACAGCTGAGCAATACTGTGAAATACTACAAATGGATTACCTGCATCAGTGAATTTGAGATATATTGTACTGTACAAATGATGATCTAAAACCACACCTACGTACGCTTTGGCTATTTCATCATCTGTCTGACTCACCATATTTTTTGGCCTTAGGTCCAGAGCCGTCGTAGACGACCAAGTTGTCGTAGCACTTCCCAAGCATGGCGGGCTCCAGGCCGAAGTCTGTGAAGCGCAGCGTGATGCGCTTGCCCGTGGGCACCTTCACTCTCCACATGCACTCTTTGTTGGGCGCGTAGTTCATGGGCCAGTTCTGAGACTTGATCACGCCTGTCTCCGCATGGTAGGCACTGCCACAGCCCGGGGCCTCTGGAGAACATTACAGAGACACATACGGTGAGAACGAGAGGAGGGAGGAAAGTGAGAGTGAGTTAGTGAAAAGGGACGGAAATTAAGACTCCAGTAAAAAGGCAATACGGTATGGCAGCAGCTGCCTATGTGAGAGCACACAGAAATCATGCTGGCTACAGAGGCTATGCTAACAGGCCAGCGGTCCCTGGAGGTATTGTATAGTCCTGGATAGAGTGACAGATTACCACTCCCATTAATTTAAATGGCCAGTGTTATGCTAGCTATTTCAGCCCCAAAAGTATGAAAGTTCTGTTTTTAATCACCTGAGCTGCAACCACCATAGAACTGAAGAGCACAATAACAGAATCCTACGCTATGATTGGTCACATTCCTGAATGCTTGAAAGTAGCCTATGTTAAACAAACCTTTTGGAACCAAAATAGCCTATGTTAACTGGCTGAAGCTAACACTTTAAAGCCTGACCTCCAGCAGCAGCCCACACTGGTTAGTGGTAACTCCTCCATCATGTGACCCTCAGCTATTGTTTCTCATATTTTCACCTAGTTATTGTGACGAATGACCTCCAACAAACCGGATCTCTTCATTACTGACCAGCACTCCTCTATGGATGACATGACTGAGCATGTGGGTGTAAATGAGGCCTATCTACAACACAAAGTAGGATAACTCATCTCCAGAGCCTCCATCTCTGTCAACATCAGGTACATATAGGCACGCTTAAAACAAGAAAATCCATCAGACCATCAAGTTACAACAACTTCTTAGATCTACAAACCGTGCCTTTAAAATGTTTTGGTTTAAGCTAAGATCTCTAGCAAACAAATCTTTTGTGCTGATCTCAAAAACATCTGAAACGGGTTATTACAGTTCTTTCCAATAATTTTAGTTCTTGTACCGATACCATGGATACTTTTCCCAAACACTTTACAGCTTTACAGACACACACCTCTGCATATCAGTTAATTTTTGGTGCAAAATGCACAACAACAACCACACCACAATCAATTCTGCCGTAACTTTAACACATGTTCCCTCTCAGAGTACAATGACCTAAAAAACACTAACAAATTTGAAGCATTGCTAATTGCATCTATAAGATGTTGCTGTGTCCAGTTTAGCATAGATTACTGTAGTGTTGCATTACTGTAAAAAAAGAGAAAAAACACACACAGACAAACACTGCTTTGGACTACAGTAATAAAGTTTGTAATATGACAGTAAACAAATAATTCTAAAATGCTGCAATATGTTTCATTACAGCCATATGCTAAAATTGCATGTGTTACTGCACTATATAGGCTTACTACATTACAACAAAAAGGCATGAATATGCTACGTATTTACTGCAGTATTTCCTATGCAGTAAATGACATACATCAACACAAGATACAGTCTACCAAAGTACTGTAATACCACTAGAAGTCTGCTGTAGCCCTACAGTAATGCTGATCCATTCTGTCCTCTGCATTTGGTGTCAAACTTTTACATGTTTGAACTTCGCATTTACAGTAACATTCTCCTCTGCATTGCATCTTGGAAATACCTCAATCCAAGCCAAGTATCTGAAGACAGTGTTCATATGCCGGTTTGCCTCTCACGATAGATGTAATAATTGAGTGTGGCAAATTTACTGTAATTGCACTTTCACTGATAGCCTATG